>NC_069124.1:6374102-6692066 GCF_026914265.1 Mya arenaria
GAAAAAAAAGTTGAAAAACGCTTCAGAAAGATAATTTGTGCATAAAAAACAGTAAATACATCATTGCTTTAGAAGAACAGGTATGTTTAATGCTTTCAATTAGCTGACTGCTTTATCGACGTTTTTGAAAAAAAATGTTGATAATCGCCTCAGAGTGATAGTCTGCATAAAAACCGTTCATATATCATTGTTTTAGCAAAAAATGCATGTAGACATGCTTTGAAATAGGATAGCATTTTAGGCCGCCAGGCCGCTAGGCCGCTAACTTCACGCCGCTTGGCTGCTATGCCGCTAGAGTGGTCAATCGACTTTTTTGAAAAACAGTTGAAAAACGATTCAGAAAGATAATTTGTGCATAAAAAAACAGTAAATACATCATTGTTTTAGAAGAACAGGCATGTTTAATGCTTTGAATTAGCTGACTGCTTTATCGATGTTTTTGAAATCAGATATTGATAATCGCTTCAATGTGTTATGTGTGGATAAAAACAGTTTCAGAAGAAAATGCATGTATATATGCTTTGAAATAGGATTCAATTTAGGCCGCTAGGCCGCCAGGCCGCTAATATCACGCCGCTAGGCCGCTTGGTCGCTGAAGTGCTTGATCGACGTCTTAAAAAAAAAGTTGAAAAACGCTTCAGAGTGATAATTTGTGCATAAAACAGTTAAATTAAAATTGTTTTAGAATAAAAGGTAAAGAAAAATGTTCTGAATAGAAAACTAGGCCGCCAACTTCACGCCGCTAGGCCGCTAGGCCGCAAGGCCGCTAACTTCACGCCGCTAGGCCGCTAGGCCGCTAACTTTACGCCGCTAGGCCGCTAACTTTACGTACATTGTTTATTTGTGTTTTATTTTATTTTAAAAGGAATATTCTGTTAAAATCTGTTTTACCAAGCATTATTAATCAAGATCAACAAGAATACATACAATATAGAAATATAGGTTTCAACATCAGGCAAATAGAAGATATGATTGATTACGTGGATGGATACGATATGGACGGTGCAATTCTATTTTTAGATTGTAAAATGCCTTTGACCCAGATTAGTGGCATTTCCTGTTCGATAATTTGAATTATATTAAAAGTTGGATTTAAAAAGAAATTTCTAAAATGGGTAAAAACACTGTATTCGGCAAGGCTGTCCTCTTTCTGCATAACTCTTTATTATAATGTCAACTAAATTAAGAAAAAAAATGAAACTTACGAAAGTATAAACCTACAAGAAAAACATCCTAAAGTTAATAAACTCGTAGATGGCACGATTTTATTTTAAAGAACCATATTATAAATGGAATACAAATTGTTTTTAATGCATTATTACATTTGATAAATTTGGAAACTATACTGGACTGAAAGTAAAGCAGGCAAAACGCATGGTCTTTAGATTGGCGAATGCAACTGAAATGAAACGAATAGTGTGTTTAACATTCATTTCACTTCGAGAAATTTTAAATCACTTGGAGTATACTATGGAAACGATAAAAATGAAAGTACGAACCTAAGAGATGAAATCAAAACATAAAAAATGTAAACAATGGGTAAGTAATTGGAATAAACGAAAAATTACCTTTTTGGCAAAATAATGGTATTAAATCATAACTTTTACCGAAACTTGTATATGTAGCTTAAAATATAGTAACAGTAAATGCAAACCGACAAGTTTTACCATCACTAATATTAGGTCAATTTGGGATGAAAATCTTCATTTATCATATGAATGTACACAGTATTTAATCCCTGCCAAATATAAAAAATTAACTTTTGTAAGCAATTAAATAATCAAACTAAAAAACCGACACTAACATTAATATTCGAAAAGAAATTATATGGGTTAAAAAAATATAAAAATTAAAAATAGCAGAAGTAAATCTATTACAACAAGCAAAACATCATAGAGAAACCTTAAGATCAAATGTATCTACAAGTTTACATCGACGTTTTTAATAAGTTTTCAAAACACATCTCTCAAATACATGACGAATAAGCAGATATATCAGGTATATATTCAAAAATACATATGAAAAACCATATAACCATAGCTACTGGGAAAGAAGATTAGTTTTTGCTTGAACTCTTGGTATTTCAATGGGCAGAACAATGGCAGAAAAATGGTAAGTTTCTTTCAATCCACAAAAAAAACAGAGTCACTTATTATTTCACGAAAACAAAACAACCCTATTCATCCTCCAGTCTTCATGGATAACACACAAATACAAGAGGTCACCTCACACAAACATCTTGGTCTCACTTTTACAATCGACGGCACCTGGCACGAACATATTCGTATTATAACCGAAAAGGCATGAAAAAGAGTTCATGCCTTAAGATCTCTGAAGTTCACTATCGACAAAAAGTCACTTATGTATAAGTCATATATCAGGCCCACGTTGGAATACTGTGATGTTGTCTTGGGAAAATCTTACCTTGCGAGATGAACTTCTACTAGAATAAGAAATAGAAAACCTGTATGAAGAATGCGGGTTTGAATTACTTAAGTTACGACGAGAACAGCGAAGACTTATATTGTTTAACAAGATGGTAACATCACTGAGAGCTACATATCATTCATCTCTTGTTCCAGACCAAGTACTTCCTATAATCTCTCTACAAGGAACTTTTTTCAATACACAACTAATTGCATCATATTTTATCACTTCAACAATTGCTCGTTGGACCAGCTTCCAGTATTTGTCAGATAATCCGATTCATTTCCCATATCCAAACAAAAACTTCTTTTAACAGACTCTTTATCAGATGTTCCTTCGTTTTACTACGCACTCGCAAGGACACAATTAATCATTCACGCATTATGAATCACTGTACCAACCTTCGAGAGCATTTGTTTTCAAAAAATATTGTTTCAGATCCATTTTGTCAATGTGGCTAAATTTTATCAACATGGTGTCATAACTTGTGGCCCAACTCATTACTTCTTTTTGTTTGAACCAGGAACTCATGGGCCGTCATGAAACGTCCTTACTCATTTCCTAACTAAAACCATTTTAAAAGTTAAGTTTCTCACTGGTCATATGATCAATTAACTTAATAATATCTTAGATTTGTTATTATTATTTGCATAGGTAACCTTGTTTTTTTTCTTTACATTAACTATGACAATTTTAGTAAATTGACCAAAAGTAAGAAAAGACTCAATATCTTTTATAAATTCTAACCTAGGGGCGTAATCAGGTTTGACTCCAGTAATTATTTGAACAAAATTGGTTATAGCAACTATATATAGCTACCTCCTAAATAACAATGGTCTGGTGCAGGTAGCTTCAAATAAGATTTTCAAAATTATACTACATAAGTATATACAATACCTGGTACCATAGGTGTATTGCCAGTTTGGACAGCAGTATCAACATTTGAACAAACTTGGTTAAGGACCAATACACGTAGATACATACCAAATACCATATTTCTGCGACTTGCGGTTTTAGAAAAGATTTTTTTAGTATTGTGTCGGTCAAGCGATTATGTGGTAGCATGGCGATTATGTGGTAACATGGCGTATCACATTTGACTTTCATCACACAGATATTAGTAAAAAGTCCGGCATTACAGTTCATATTTGTAATTTATTCGCAAATAACTAATTAAATATTACTTCCAGCAATTTATATTATGCAAATATCAATATTAGTTCATCAGTTATTTTATTCTTAGAAATAAACATTAAATCTCAAAGTCAAGCCAAAATCCCAAAGTAATCCCAGTATATTACTATGCATACAGCAAAGGAGGTCTGCCTACTTAGTAAACCTAAATAATAAATATGCACCTTGACTTAATAAAATCTCTTGCCAGAACTCCTGATGTAAGTAGAACACAATGTTATATACATGAAATCAAGTTCCGCTAAAATGAGCGTAACTTGGCGGAAAATAGCGTGAAACTGCAAGATTTTGGAATTAAAGACCGTGAGGATGCGAAAAATGGAGGAATTTAGTAGCGGAATTCCGCAAGTCACGGCAGAACAATCTGGCAGAATTTACTAAAGTTAAACATATAGATTTTGGCTTGCACTCAATTAACAATACATTAATACATCTATTACCTGTTTAAAGGCATATTTTCACAACATCAAAATATATAAGAATTCATCAAATATTAAGTTGACTGCTACAATATGACTGCGTCTATTTTGGTATTTAGTAAAGACGAAACGTACTTCTAGATCGAATCCAATAAATGAGCTAGCTATAAATGGTATCTCATTGAGGCACCCACACCAAATATCAAATGCTTTTCGTGACTACTACTCACAGACTTTCAAACCTAAGAGTGCACCACATTTCGACAACGAATTTCTGAACAAATTAGATTCTGATGTTAATGCATTCATACAATCGAATGACTATGAGTTCGACCCAAATTTAACAGAAAACGTACAGATCGAAGAGTTAAATAATGCTATTAGAAAAATGAAGATGAGAAAAGCCCCCGGATATGACAAAGTAACGCCGGAGCACATAAAATACGGCGGTAAAACTCTGCGGGCATATTGCACGACTATTCACGCTAATGATCAAATGTGCTTACGTTCCGGAAGAATGCAAACTTGGTATCATTATCCCAGTTCATAAAGAGGGAAAACCAAAGTCCTCCCCAAGTAGCTACACACCTATTTCTTTATTGCCGGTGCTATACAAGCTATTTGAAAATGTCATCCATAGCCGTTTGAATACATGGTGTGCTGACAGTGGCATCGACTTCCCTAATAAACAACAAAATGCATACCAAAAGCATATCGGGCCCGTAACAACATCGTTCAACGTACAAGAAGCAGTTGCGAATAGACTGGAGCTCGGATCAAGTGTTTACTGTGCCCTACTGGACACCAAGGGTGCATTTGATTCCGTTCGGCACAGTGCCATAATTATGAAAATGAAATCACTTGGTCTAAAAGGCATTTTCCTGAGGCTGATGGTTAATATATATTCATCTCTTAAAGGATGTGTTCTTGCAAATGGAGTCCTATCCGAAACCTTTCCTGTTCTTCAAAGTGTACGGCAAGGCGGAATATTATCAACATGGAGTTATCTCCTCTTCATTGATGAAATACTGAACATCCTTGAAAATAATGGCCATGGTTTAACACTGCATGATATCCCCTGTGGGAACCCCACTCTCGCCGATGATCTAACTCTACTTTGCCCGAACAAAATGTCTCTTGAAAATCAACTCGCTGTTGTCCTTGAATACGCCAACAAATGGGGCTATGAATTTAATTTCAGTAAATGTCAACTCGTTATATTCCAGAAAAACATTCCTCGTGAAACAACAGTACCATTTGGGCAGCAAACACTGGTCAGCGTACACTCTGCTAAACACCTCGGTGTGATCTTGAGGTATAATTTAAGTTGCAGTGAAACTATTTACAATCGTCTACGAAAAGGATACTCCTCCCTTTTCAGTGTACTTTCAATTGAAAAATCCGAGGGCGATGTTAACCCTTTGACAATAGCCTCTCTCGTGACAAAAGTAAGCATACCCACAGCACTGTACGGCGCAGAATTATGGTCCAACGTTTCCGCTACATCAATGCTGCGATTAGAAAGATTCAAGCGCCTAGCAGCTAAACGAATTCAACATTTACCGACATCGACACGCACGGATATGGCCCTAAGCATGCTAGGCTGGTTCACAATGGAATACGACATCCATAAACGTAAACTCATGTTCCTGCAAAAACTTTGTACTATGCCCACCTCATTGCTAACTCGTCAGATATTCAACTATAGACTGAACCTATACATAGCAAAGGGATTTCAACATCAGACAGGCTACATTCCGGACATAATTTCACTTTTGCAAAAATACGAACTGATTGGGTCTTTGAATGTGTACCTTAAAACATCCATATTCCCAAGTAAAAGTAAGTGGAAACAAATAGTCAATCGAACATTATCACTGTATCACAAAACTCAGTGGCGAAGAAGAACCAACTCTGACGAGGATTTCCGAAGATTCCAAAGCGTCCATGAGTCTATTGCCCCATCCATTCTTTGGTTGAATGCACAGTCACGCACGGAAATCATTCACGCCATAAGTGCAACCAAGGCCTTAGTTTACAGACAATTTCAACCCGAATACACGTGTAAACTCTGCAAAACTGAAACAAGTGATATTATAATGCATACCATTATCATCTGCTCAAAAACTGGCAGCCTCAGAAAAACTTTTCTACACGAAACTAAAACATTATGCGGTCAGCACATATATACGTTGCTCGTAAATTCGGATAATGAATATCTAATGCGCTCACTCTTCCAGCCAAACTTCATCACTGCTTTCAGTCTCCCGGAGAAAACTTTTAAGATGTTTCTTAAAAAAGCATGCAAATTTGTTCACGACACTATCAGTCTGTACAATAAAAATAATAGTTTGTAAGTGTGATAAAATATTGCTTGCATTTTGTTGCATAAGTACCCTAACATACACATCTTAAACCTGCCACTAAATGCTTATTTTTCGTTTTCGATAAGCTCTTAGTTATATGACGGGTAAATATACAGTATGCATGCGTGTACATATTGAATGCAAAATTTGAAAGGTTGGTTCAATCATTATAACCAATCATTTGTAAATAATCATACAACTATATAATATGTAAAAGTAATGTACTTTTTGAACATGTATTATTTATATTATTAACTACATTGTATGCCATGTCACTTATATCATATGTTAAATCACTGAAAAGTGGAATAAAAGAGAATATATATAACAGCAAATAGCACGATATAAAGATGGCGGACAATATGAAACTTTATCGGAATTTACAACTATAGTGGAACAATTACTTAAAGACAGTTAACAATGGATTTGTATAACAACATCCCGGAGGTCAGTTAAACGTATAGTTATAGCGGTCTGTACATAAAATCCTAAATAATCATAATAATTCTTAAAATGCTATTACCGTAAACATTCTGAACAATTCTGATTCAGAAAAAAAGCCTTTACTAACATTATATAGAAATCCTCGGACCCCCAGGGCAAGGCACGCTTTGACCGTAGGAACATAATTTGAACAAACTTGGTTAGGTACCAATAAATGAGGTTACATACCAAATATCAAGGCTCTGCGACTTACGGTCTCAGAGAAGATTTTCAAATACTTTAATACATTTAAAAGTATATAGAAATCCTGGGACACCAGCGCAAAGCCCGCTTTGACCCCAAGGGACTTATTATTAACACTTTTAGTTATCAGCCATTACATAAGGCTACATACAAATTATCAAAGTCCATGTCCTTGTGTTTTAGAGAAGACGATTTTCAATTTTTTTCTTTATTAGCATATATAGATATCCTACGGTCCCAGGGGCAACGCCAGCTTAGACCTCAGGGACATAATTTGAACAATCTTGGTAAACAGCCACTCATTTTGGTTACATATCAAAAAACAAAATTCGTGGCCTTGCAGTTTCAGTGAAGATGATTTTCAAAGTGTTACAGTATAAGTACATATAAACCATTGTACCTCCGCGGTTGGTGGGCTTCGAACCCGGCGACAAAAATAGAACAATCTTGGTCAAGGGCCACTACATGCAATCTCATTAAAACATATCGTGACGGTCATTCCATTTCATTAGGTTATGTAACACAGCGTAACATAGCGTAATGTCGTGATGCGTATATTGGAGATCTGCTTATAATAATTATACTTTAATAATTTGAACAATCTTGGTAAAGGACCTCTACATTAAGCTGCACACCAAATATAAAGGGTCTGGGCCTTGCAGTTAGATAGAGAACTTTAAGTATAATTTTACATTTAAGTATATAGGACACCAGGGACCGCTTAGGCCGGGCTACTTTTTAACCACAGGGCAATAATTTGAACAATTTTGGTATAGGACCAAAACTACAGGCGCATGGTTGGTGGTCACGAAACCGGACAAGTGAGTTTTCTATGGTTTCCCCAACAACACTAGACCACAGTGTCGCGTGACTTCATGCCAACAATAAGGATTTAGTATTTAAATTAAATGTGCATACTGTTACTTCGTAAACTATAACATTTACATACCGTAAATGTCCTATTAAATGTACCAATGGACTATAGTGAAGAAAGTTGTTAATATATTAACTTTCTTCAAAAAATTTAAACTTAGCAACTTAGTGAACGGGTGTCAAAGTTGGTACTGAATTGATAACATATGGATTTCCGATCAACATTTTAGAAAGCATCAACATTTTGAACGTTACTTTGTGCTTTTCATGTCTTAGAATCAATATTTCATGCGATCTTCGACAGATCAGTTGAGAACATAAACAGTCGGTCTCTCTACTAGCTAGCCTCTGCATTTCATAGACCGGACTGTCAATCAACAAGTGAATGTGACTTGTCTTAAGGTCAGGCGTCAAAGTCAATGTGCTGCTGATCTAAATGTTATTAAGATTTCTTGGTTACAGTTGTGGCATTTAGATATACTTCAAGTGAATCACGTTACCTCTTAGTGCAGTATTTGTATACCACGTGATAAATTACGTCATATATGCTACGTCGGAAGGCAATATTTTGCTTTATCTTAAAATAAAACAAAGGACGACAGTCTATGCCGCTTGAAGAGACCTGCCTTCGTTTTATTACCGGAGTTGGTTAAGGTGATCAGTTTCTTTAAACACTTCGACAAACCTGTTTCCTAAATAATGGTTTGACAGTGCTCCGTCAGACGGCCGTTTGTCAAAAAGGTTTATCGAAGTGTTTTAAGAAACTAAACTCTCTATCAAATTTTGTCAAAATACCAAAGGCGGGGCTCCGTAAGCGGCGTAGATTGCGATGTTTCATTTAAAATAGTGAATAAATAGTGAAGGAAGTTACCTTGGTTTAAAGTCACCATTCGAAGCAAAAAGTAGCATTCCGACGTAGCATTTATCACGTGGTATACACACACTGTAGTGTTTATGACTTATATAATCCATTGTAACTACCTGCAACATTTACTGTTTTCATCATTATTTATCATTGATGCAGTGCGCCTAATATAATCGATAGAAACCTCTGTGTAATTGGTTATTGCACAACTCAGTTTTACAAACTTGACTGACCTTCGTTAAATTACATCATTTCATCCGTTTGCTTAATACCACTCTATAACCTCCTACAGAAAACAACAAAATCAATGGAAAAACTGAGATAACCTACTTAACAATGACGTATAAAAACATAACATTTACATGATTCATGTAAACGTACTATATGAAGTTGTACAAGAATGTATTACCAGCTATTAACTATAAAATAGCTGTTGTTATCGAGACTAATCAACCCGTTTTCATCACCTTTATGTTTACATTAGCAATACACATCTAATCATTCAACAGATCCGCTTGAGGGCGCCTTACAGTATTACGTAATCAAAAGATTCCCGCGCCCGCCATTTCGTTAAAGCATTTCATTGGTTAAAACTTAAAAAGAGATTCAGCGCATGCGCTAAATCGAGCGCGCAACCCCACCGATTCACTTTCGTTCAGGCAATCGAACCGAAAGGTCAGTTTTTTAAGAGCTAGGTTTGCTATTTAAGAAAAAATAGTTGAACGAATTAAAATAGTTTTGCTTAGTTAGTTGATGAATTATAGTACAGAACATTACATATACATTCAAATCATTAAATAAATGTTTCTATTTTATTTGTTTTGTCTACTTTATCAAGAACTCGATCAATTTGTCGAGGAATGAGGTTTTCAAACACGCACATACATATGTATATATAAATTGTAAATATTTATACGTCAGACGACGGTTATTGATTTTGCTTTCTTTTTCCGGATGGCATTCCCGCTTCGAGATATTGTGGAAGAGTTTCGGGCCGCTAAGCGGGCAAGGAGGACCCCTCCAGTACAGACAGGCCAGACTCCCAAATCAAACACAATCGCAGCAGTGCCCGCATCAGCCCCGACGGTGAATTCCGGTCTAGCCGCGGCTACAGCTGATGCATCTGTGGCGCTGACTACCGGTACTGTGGCTCTTGCAGATGATGGTCCTATATCGCCCATAGACTTGGCTAATACGGGGAGGGTATCCACACCTCAGGTCGCGTCATCATTCCTCGCTGGCAACGGTTTACAAACCGCCGCCCTGGAAGGCCTCCAGCCATTGAATGGGCCCATCAGCATTCCGCAGGTATCGGTCGCGAACGGTGAACAAGGTGCAGGTACGGAACATTTCCTTTCTGATCCGTTGCCTTTAACGGTTATTGATAACACAGTGAATCAGATGCCAAGTGTCTTTTCAAATGTTGGGTGCAACATCTCGCATCAGATTAAGAATAAAATTGTGTTTGGTGCATTTGTAGAATTCTCTTCTTTGATTGATTCTAAATCAGGTGTCGAGGAGTCAAATAAATCGTTAATGATAGGCCAGGACGGTCGGCTAATTATTGACAACAAGTCCGCACAACAAAAAGTTAACGACATCTGTTCGTGGACAGATGCTTTCTTAGTATACATGTCCATTTTTTTGGCTGCTCATCCGGGCAGGACTCAGGAATTGTTAAAATATGGCCGTGACATCCGGCTTGCTGCAAAAAAGCACGCCGGCCTAGGCTGGCGTGATTATGACCAGCAGTTTAGACTTAGATTAGCCGCCGACCCAACTGGCCTGTCCTTCGCAAAAATAGATTACGAATTGTGGCTTCTTTGCATGGGTCCGTCCTTGGCAGTGGTAAGCAATATTGGCAAACTTGCCGAGAAGAAATGCTTCGATTTCAATTATAGACAATGCCATCGAATAGTTTGTGCTTACCGACATAGTTGTATGTTCTGCAATCTTGATCATCCTTGTAGGTCTTGCGTTAGCCAAAGAAGTTCTATCCCATACCCCGGGCCCCGACCTGTCCGTGACGCAGCTCACCTCGCGCGGACAAGGTTTCCACTCGTCCGGGGTCGTTCCTTTACTCGCCCTTACCTCGGGTCCAAGTTCTCCCCCCGTTACTAACAACGATTCGTGCCCCGTCCGTCGTCTTAAGTACCCCGGCTACAGCCCCATAAACACATCAAATTTAGACGCATTTTTACAGCGATATCCCGATAAGGTCCATGCAACATTGTTAAGGAATGGTTTCCGATTTGGTTTTAGTTTAGGATTTGAAGGGTCGCGCGAACCCATCGATGCAAAAAATTTGCGATCGGCTAAACTCCGACCAAGCGTAGTTTTCGATAAATTGGAAAAAGAAATATTGGAGGGCCGAATGGCCGGGCCGTTCATTAGTCCACCGTTTAAAAATCTTCGAATTTCTCCCATAGGCTTGGTACCGAAGTCTGATGGCGGTTGGCGCCTTATCACTCATTTAAGCTATCCACGGGCTGGCGGTAGTGTTAATGACGGCATAGTTAGTCAATTAAAATCAGTATCGTACACAAAATTTGACACAGTGGCAGACATGATATTTAAATTGGGAAGATCAACGTTAATGGCAAAGCGTGATATAAAATCTGCATTCCGGCTACTTCCAATATCACCTAAAGACTTCGAATTATTAGGCATTAAATTTGATGGCAAAATTTATGTAAACTTAAATTTACCTTTTGGCGCCAGTTGTGCACCATATTATTTCGAGGCATTTTCGACCTTTATCCATTGGCTGGTAAAAGACATTTCAAAAATTCCATCACTTGATCATTATCTGGACGATTTCATATTTTGCGGGGCACATGGAACTGGCAACTGCCAACATTTACTTTCCACTTTCCATCAAGTATGTGTACAGTTGGGTGTACCAATTAACGATGGAAAAAGCACGGACCCTTCCACTGTAATAGTTTTTTTGGGTTTGGAAATTGATTCTTCACAAATGCTTATTAGAATACCCCAGCACAAAATCGCAGAGTTGAAGTCCCTAATTTTGCTCTATATAACTAGGAAGAAAATAACGTTGCGAGACCTTCAGTCACTCGCTGGTAAATTTTGCTTTTTCGGCCAGGCAATTCGTTCAAGCAGAGCTTTTTTGCGGCGATTTTATGATGCAATGTCCGGTATAAAACATGAATTTCATAAAATAAGGATAACAGAAGGAATGCGCGAGGACTTCCGCATGTGGCTGTTTTTCTTAACAAGTTTCAATGGGGTATGTTACATTCCCGAAAATGCTTGGTTGGAAAACGAACATTTACAACTTTTTACCGACAGCGCGGGTAGAGCCGACCTTGGCGGCGGCTGTTACTTAAACGGCAATTGGGCATTTTTTCCATGGCCTTTTGACTGGAGCAAACATGAAGTCATGAAAGACATAACGTTTTTAGAAATGGTCCCTGTGCTGCTTAGCTTGTACCTTTGGGGTCCCGAACTAAAAAATAAGAATATAATTTTACGAATCGATAACGAGGCTTTAGTTGCCATAATCAATAAACAGTCTGCGAAATCCAAACGCGTTATGCACATTCTCAGACATTTTGTGTTAAGATGCATGCGCCATAATATTTTGTTTAAGGCTGTCCATATTCGAACAAAACTTAATAATATCGCTGATTCTATTTCACGAAAGCAGTGGGCGCGCCTTCGCCAGCTGGTACCCGACTTGGCAGAAAGGGCACCAATTCCACCACTTTTTCAGAGCATGATTTACGAAATGAGGCTCGACGACTAATTGGCTGTTCTATGTCCGGCAATACATTACAGTCGTATCAAGTCGGTTTAAACCGGTTCTCTAATTTTAGGCTTACGTATCAATTGCCAAATTTGTGGCCTCCATCCGTTGACAATTTGGTATTGTTTTTCTCATCTTTGTCACTTGATGGCTTAACCGCCAATACAGCTCGCCTCTATAAATGTGCTATCGGTGCCCAATGCAAGCTTTTTGGGTTCGCGGATACCACCGAAAATTATATAATCACTAAAATTATAACAGGCATGGGAAGGAATACACGCGCACATACAACGCGACTTCCAATAACGGCACAATTATTATGCCTTATTGTTGAAACACTCCCATCCATGTGTATAAATATGTACGAAAGTGCCCTATTTACAGCGGCATACACTTTGGCTTTCTTTGGGTTCTTCCGCGTAGGAGAATTAGCCGTAACACGACAGTCTGTTGTAAATCACACGTTAGCATTTAGTGATGTAAGATATACGAGCGACGGCAATTTATTGCTTACACTTCGCAATTCAAAGACGGATAAAGAGTCAAAGGGTTATATTATTCAGATCAATAAAACCGGTAAAAGTGTTTGCCCTGTACACAGTTTAAATATTTTTCTGGCACGCAGGCCAAAGATTAACGGTCCGTTGCTGTGTCATATGGATGGTACTCCTCTTACACGCACACAGTTTTCTTCTGTATTAAAAAAATGTTTATCTGTTAGGAACCTCGAATTTGCAAAGTACAACACACATTCATTTCGCATTGGGGCAGCCACAACCGCCGCTATGGTGGGTTGCACCACGGAACAGATAAAAGAGGCCGGTAGGTGGACGTCAGACGCCTACAAACGTTACGTTCGGCATGAAACTATACATTTGGTTCCAAATTTACTTTAGGTTTGGTTCATCACATCATATTACATATTATTTTATTTTATTTTTTTGCTTATTTAGATAGAACGACGCGCGTGTGGGTCGTCGGTTCTTCAATTATTAGGCATGCCTTTTGCTACGCCCGATCGCACGACGCGAACCTGGGAATTCCCAATAGTGCCTTTTGGTGGCAGGGCTATGGAGGTCTAAGCCTTAAAGCGCTTGTAAGGAAAGTCACGTTTTTGAAACATATTAATGAAGATGGACTACCTCATGTCATGATTATTCACATTGGGGGAAATGACATTGGCCAATATCCTACTAAAGTGTTAATGGCAATTTTTGCTAAAGTAATAAGAGCGCTTAAAGATTTATTCCCATCAACTACTCTCGCAGTATCGCAGATAACGCCTCGAACAACATGGCGCTATTCGAGTAATAAGCGTGCAATGGGAAATGTAAGGCGCCGATTAAATGGCTTTGTAAAAAAAACCATATTAGGTATTGGGGGTTCCTTCATTTCTCATAGTATAACGCCTGAACAATTGAAGTCCGACGGTGTCCACTTGAACGAGCATGGCAATGCGCTTTTGATTCGCGACTTTAAGTCCTGCGTGTGCAGTTTGGTAAATCATTGAAATAAATATCATCAGTTTTGTCCAGCGACGCTTTATGATACGCTAATACACGTTTACGGTATGCTTTACCGTTCATTCAAGTTGTTGCTGAGTAATGCGAGGCTCCTTTTCTTGTTGCTTTTTTGCTGCCGAGCCAAAATTTCCTTAAAGTATGAATTGTTTTATAAGATAATAAACCCAGTTCTGTTTCGGTTTGTGATGCGTGTTATTTCTTTATGCTTATATTTTGGCGAGTTCGCTTCTAGTACCTAGAATCTCACATTGGCGTTCGGCAGCACTTAAATTATGATATTTATTAAGCTATTGGAATTATATAAATACAGACAGTATACTTAAAGTTAAAATGCTAATTTGTGAGTTCCGGCCATAGTACACCTTGACGGAATTCACGTTCAAATACTTAAGTTTATTTCATAATCAAACTCGTAAAGCCCAGTGGGGGCTATTCAAAACTGCTGCTTTGCCCTTTGGGGCGGTCGCCAGTAATACGCCAAGTTGGCAGGTGACCAGATTGCTTCGTTCGCTGTTCATGCTTGTGAATTCGTGCTTGTGTAAATAACATGGAGCCTCGCCATTAAATCCAAACTTTAAATGTAAATAAAACAAAATAAAATTTTGACAAGTTATTTGCTCTGTTGTTTTATATAGCAAAAACGTATGGTTATGATTGAAATTAGAGTAAGAGAAGCTAAGCGCTTCAATCGTTCTTGTAAGTTGAGGATTTATCGATAATACCAGCTATTAACTATAAAATAGCTGTTGTTATCGAGACTAATCAACCCGTTTTCATCACCTTTATGTTTACATTAGCAATACACATCTAATCATTCAACAGATCCGCTTGAGGGCGCCTTACAGTATTACGTAATCAAAAGATTCCCGCGCCCGCCATTTCGTTAAAGCATTTCATTGGTTAAAACTTAAAAAGAGATTCAGCGCATGCGCTAAATCGAGCGCGCAACCCCACCGATTCACTTTCGTTCAGGCAATCGAACCGAAAGGTCAGTTTTTTAAGAGCTAGGTTTGCTATTTAAGAAAAAATCCCTCCCACCCACCCAATTGCCGTGCCTTTTGCTTCTTAGCTCTTGATTAGTTTAAAGTTATGTTCATAAATAGCGGCATGTGTGCATTTGTCTGCGCCCGTTTTGCATATCTGTTTTCAGCAGAGCTACAACATCCATGGTCGTATAAAGCCACCACGACGAATTTGAAAAGTCGCTGACCACTACGCAAACACAGGTGCATATTCTTCACGCGTGGGACCAAAACTCTCATCGGATGGACAACTCGTGAATTTACCAGCGGCGTGGCTCCTATTAAAATCGTGATATTTTGTGTTTGTCATGTATATAATGCTTTATGAGTTGTGATTAGCGTTCGGCAGCACTTAAATTATGATATTTATTAAGCTATTGGAATTATATAAATACAGACAGTATACTTAAAGTTAAAATGCTAATTTGTGAGTTCCGGCCATAGTACACCTTGACGGAATTCACGTTCAAATACTTAAGTTTATTTCATAATCAAACTCGTAAAGCCCAGTGGGGGCTATTCAAAACTGCTGCTTTGCCCTTTGGGGCGGTCGCCAGTAATACGCCAAGTTGGCAGGTGACCAGATTGCTTCGTTCGCTGTTCATGCTTGTGAATTCGTGCTTGTGTAAATAACATGGAGCCTCGCCATTAAATCCAAACTTTAAATGTAAATAAAACAAAATAAAATTTTGACAAGTTATTTGCTCTGTTGTTTTATATAGCAAAAACGTATGGTTATGATTGAAATTAGAGTAAGAGAAGCTAAGCGCTTCAATCGTTCTTGTAAGTTGAGGATTTATCGATAATTAGTGTATTAAAATATCTCGTGAAAACAATACTCGTTCTTACTAGGCTTACCGACTCACTCAATGCATGTTATTCTTCAAAACTACGATTTAAAACCCTTTTTATTCGTGCAAACCTCACCCAATGCCTTGTTTTGATCAACTTTAGCATTATTACTGTTTTCCGAGTTCAGGTAGCCAGTTTTGGTGATAAATCGACGAATTTAAGGAAATGCTTACTGGTTCATTCTATACATTTTTAGAACCAAGGTTCATCCCAAATCTGGTAAATCTATGGCACATTAAAATAACGATTAAAAGGCGTCGATTGTTTTCCTAATCCATATACGTGTTCTATGAAACGTATTAGAAGGGTCATTTTGATCAGAACTCTCGTTTAAAGTAGATCTGTCATTATATTTTGGAGGTAATATAGTAAGTCGAGACACGATTAGGTATTGAATTGAAATAGTATTTACTAAACGTGTGACAAACTTTATTTAAGACGTTATATTTTTGACAATTTCCTGAAGGTTGCCTCCCTTTTCATTTTGCCAAATTTAAACAATATGCTTAAGACATCTGCATAATCTATAAGGCAAACTCTTTCAATCATAATGTTCATTTCAAAATAGCAGGCATGTTGGGAAAGAACGCTACAAGTGTAATGTATGCTGGCAGGGAAATGCATCACGTTCAGACCATGAATTACACGTACAGCAAAAACATCATCCACAGAAGTGCCATGTGTGTAAAAGATGTGGAAAGTCATTTTCGACTAAGCTTGATCTAGAGAGACGCAAAGAAATGCGGTATAAAACAATATTGAAGTACTATTGAGTTCTATGAGAAGTAAGAATCTGATCTACGTATTATCATCTTTCATTTTGTGTAAAATAATGAGGCACATCATTTTGATTTGCTTTGTTTACATTGTTCTAGCAAAATTGCTGTGTCAGTTTTTTTAGCTTCGTTTACCATGTCTGATGATTTCATAATTGATCTGTGATTACGAAATCCTGTGGAAGTTATTTTCAAATAAACGTTTAATATTAAGTGTCTGTCTTATCATAACAACTCGACATAATTCGAGTATGAACAAACTCGTTTAAAAAGAAACAACATCGTTTATTATGTTTAGTTATAGCATACGTACATAATAAATATTAAACACTATAAAACTGAAGTGATAGATATTACTATTGACGATATCCTATCGATATTATGAGAATAATATATGTAAGAAAGAACAAGTACATTTAAATTCACATGGGTATCTTAAACTACAGTATTTGCATGTATGTGTATATGATATAATACAAGGGGACGTTGACAGTAAAGTAGTCCTTGAACATCAATACAGAGAGTACCAAATACCAGCAAGCATGTAATTATTAGCAAAGGCAAAAAATAGCAAAAGCCGTGAAAATACATTTTACACTGACTACGCCCAAGTTAAAAACAAAGATTCAATAATAATTGTGTTTATATCCAACAAATTGATACAAATAGCAATCGTCCTTAAAACTCTTTGAAATCAAAAATTATATAAAAACTGTTGTCAGTTTTAACACAAACTAAAATAAGTTCGTACATATTTCATCATCATGTATCTTGGTAAGGATAAGCAGAATATTCTAAGAGCCGAACCTCATACATCACTTCAATGCCCTATTCGTCTTAAAGGTGGACACGACTCTTTGCATGCTATAAATTTAAGAGTTTTTCCATGAAGGTTCACAATATATATTATCATGCTATTTTTTTAGTGAAATACTTAACAGATTTTATTCAATGAAAAGTAAAAGACACTATCCATATAGTTTAAAAAATGCCCTTTGTCATCTTTAAGCGTCGGGTTTCCGTCTATTTAAGTCAAGTATGTTTTATCTTCTTTATCGTTTCATTTTTCATTCCCTGAAAGAATACATTATAAATCACTACAAGTTCGTATTGTATTAATATATTAACAAAGTTAATTATGGTGTGAAAGTAAAAAAAGAGCTGAAATGACTGGTAATTAGGATAGTTATAACGTGGCATAGATTAACCAGATTTGGAATGAACCTGGGTTCTAGAAATAAACATAATGAACCAGTAAGTATTTCCTTAAATGAGCCGATTTATCTCTAAATCTGGCTATCTTCACTCAGAAAACAATAACAATGCTATCATTGACCAAAACAAGGTATCGGATGAGGTTTGCACAAAGAAAATGGTTTTAAATCGTAATTTTGAAGGATAAAGTGCACTGAGTAAGTTGGTAAGCCTAGTAAGAATGTGTATTGTTTTCACGAGATATTTTAAAATGGACATAATTTTCATCTAGGACAAGCGTCATCGTAAACAAGCAATTGCTCTTCATTCGGTGCACAAGTTATTTTTATAAAATATATTGGTGAAACATATAGAAAACAGTGTTAATAATCACCTAATCGAGAACGTTTTTCAGCCAAAACAATGAACCAGGAAACATGGACGCACCTTACATTACTGCCCATGATATTGTGATCACTGAAATACGTTTTTAATAACCGTTACTACATTTCAGACCAAAGATAGACTCTATAGCTATGGTATTTAGCTGCACTTGAAGTAGGAGGAAGAGACTGAACCAGAACAGCACGTTCTTGGTTTGTACTATATGAACAAACTTGCAATATCCCAAATGGTACAAATCTTAAAAAAATGTAATAACATTTAAAGTTATCTGGCCAAAATAAGCATGTGTTGACTTGTGCGCTTTGACTTATTGGCGTTGGCCTCTGCATTTTGGGGGCTATTCATGCGTGCTTTCAGTAATCAGTTTCATTACATTTTTATATATTGTGTAAATTTTAATCATGTTGTCGTGTTTTTTTCATTGTGCAAAATTTATAGCGTTTCAAACATTCTCTCAAATCTTATTGAATCCTCTTAGCAGCGATAGATAGTCGAAAGTCAATAAAGAAATACATAAAACAAAGTTTCAATGAGCATATTTTTGCTAAGAGTACGGTATATCGATTTCAAGTATACACTAATTTGACACTTGATAAAAGTAACTACTTCACTACAGCTTGGTTACGAATCTGAAGGACATTTTAAGAGTAAGTTTAGTAAGGATCAATTAGCGTAGACATTAGATAAGTCATTAAAATGTAAGTTGATAGTTAACAATTAAGCGCATTAAAGCACTTACTCTAAAACAATATGTTACGGTTTGAAGACAACACGTCACATTAATTTTGATGTTTGTAAATGACGTGAGTGTCGCTGATATTTCATATTTATCACATGCTTACCCTTGTTTTCCGTGTAATATACCCATTACGAATATTTTTATCTTACACATGTGTAAGATAACATATCAGACATTTCTATTGGCTAGACTAATCACACGCGACCTAGATATCCCTCCGCATTGTTTGTAAACAAAATGGTTTAAACGCCAACAAATACTAACCTCAATAATGAAGCGGAAGGACTTCCGGGAGACAAATGGCTTACGAATCATAGTGCCAGAAAGCATCTTGTTCGAAAACTTTCTGATAACAATGTTCCGCCAACCAGATAATGCAGATTACTAGTCACAGAAATATCCAGTCAGTCAACAAATACAGCCATATTAGTGACAAACAACACGAGAACATTTCAAACATCTCCATCTTAACAGGCAATATGCGACCAATGCCATAAAATTTGCTTGCCAGTTTAATCAGCTGTCGGTTACCAAAACACAAATACGAATTCCGCAGCACAGGTTTCTCATCACACGTACGTCCCAAGACGGTAAGAACAGCTTGTTCTCTGGAAACATTCTTGATGGAACTTTTTCAACATCAACATCCATGCAGTGCAGAGTAAGGCTTCGTCGTAATCATCTGCATGTTGTGAAAATCCATGTCCACTAAGAAAACGCTTTCAAGTCATCGTAGAAAGCGACAGCGAATAACTTTTAAATCCGTGCACACAGTAAAACTTGACAGACGATGTAGGTCACATAAACCGCGTAAAAGCATGTACTCTCAGTGTGACGTCATCAAGTTGTCTACTTATTGTGTTTTAATGGTTAAAATTGTTCG
This sequence comes from Mya arenaria, assembly GCF_026914265.1. NCBI lineage: Eukaryota > Metazoa > Mollusca > Bivalvia > Myida > Myidae > Mya > Mya arenaria. The sequence goes on from NC_069124.1 coordinate 6,394,097, forward strand.
TTATTCATGTTGTTCGATATTTTACTACACATGTTTATACTTGTGACTTGTTCAGCGCTTTATCAGAATTAAAATTTGATAACTGCTAGCTGTTTTTGTCATTTTCCTTTGGAACTATTTATATGGCGCATCGTTGACATTCCACTCAGTGTACTTTGGCTGTCAAACAATGGGTTTAGAAAGTGGAACGTGGAACTAATAATAAAAATTAGTTTAAGCATGTGATAAAAAAAGATCTGACACTCGTTGTCATTTTATACAAGATTTTTATTAAACTCGTCCATGAAAGTTGTTAGTAAGCTCGCCAGAGGCTCGCTTACTAACAAATTAATAAAATCTTGTATTAAATGACAAAGTCTCGTGTCAGATCCTATATATTATACATGACGTTTGTCTCAAATGACGTTGGCACGCGTGTCTTGAGGTTTAGTTTATGGTATTTAAAACTAACCGTCTTTTTAAGTGGCGTCTTTTATATTAAGATGATATCCACTGGTTAATTTTAAATAACTTGAGTAATGTAAGATATGACGCAGGTAGGCCTATTATAAAAATTGACATGTATTGGTTTAATTTAAAATAACCGCCGTTCTTAATTGGTTTCCGTTTTAGTACAATATCCTAGTCGAAAACCATAGGCTACTTTAAAGTGACCAGGTTGACCCGTGATGTTACGGACAAAAAATATAAAATAAATGTCCCTATGTTTATTGAAACACAGTTTACACCAAACATAAAGAATACGTCTGGAAAATCGACCTTTATAAAAACGGACCCCATACGCGACATGGGTTACGTGACTCACGATCGCGTGACACTGTTGACTCAGGGGCGGGGCTAACGATGACTCAGCTCTCTTTCAAAAGTAGCCCGAAAGAAGCATTCGTAAATTAACATACAGAATTAATTCGATCAATGTACCTACGATGTTTTTATTGAAACGCAGTTAACCTAAAAAAAAAGAGTTACGCCTGGAATGTTACGGTCTTAAGCTTGACCGTCTTTATTGAAACTGAGCCCGAAACCAAACCCGTATACTAATCCTCATCCATTCCTACTTCAAAAGACACCTTTTACTTACCCTAACCAAAAAAAGAAGAATATAATTGTTCTTATCAATTATTGAAACATGATGGTTAAAAACGAGCAAGTAGGGTAGCTGACTTACCATCCCCGATACACTACTACGCTTATAATGCTTCTATCATAGTGGTCGATTTGGCCAAAACAACCCCCGTTAGCATGCATAGATAATGAGGCGTTTCATTGGTACCGCAAGGTACCAGATGCTTGCCCGTTCAAAATATTTTGAACCGGGTCTGCCTTTTCAGTACAATAATATTTAAATATATATAAATGTAATATACAATAACATTTGTCAGCAGCCAAGACCTCTTCGCCATAGAGAATACTGATACTGATAGCTTATTGAAAAATAATCATTGGTTTAAACATATTTATTTCATGAAAATATGCAAGTGACAACATATATCATATTCTAAATATTTAAGAATTTGATGGAAAGCTAAAAGCTTATAAGGATCATTTTCTTCTGTAGAAAGCAGTTCAATATACTAATGTGATGGTCTTAAATATAAGTGCATTTATAAATAATACATCAAAATACATCATCAATGTATGTATCGCAATGGAACTTAACATATGTTTTATATGTTAATGGAAACAACATATATGGAGATCCATGAAATTTATAATATATAGAATAATCATTGAGTGATAAAAAATGAAAAAAAAATGTTTATGTGTCTTTCAGTAAACATATAAATTTTGAGTCACATGTAAATCAGCAAATACAATTGAACTCAGCAAAACCTTTTAGTAGAATCAATATAGGAGTATACAGAAGAAAATATTTTGGAATTAGTACAATCAGAATCAAAGCGCGAAGCGCTGAAAGACTATCTGCGGGCAAATATGTGAGAGTTGCAAATTTTATTTGAACTATGGGAATGGGTGAAGGGCACATAGATGAAAGTGAAAATGTGCCGAGGGCCAAGAGCGCTTGTGCCCACACTGGGCGAGGAAACAAACATATCTGTATCTATTATATGGCGTCTTGTGGCATTTTGTTTATGTAAATGTCACTTCAATCGTCGCAATACCCCTTCCGCATGTATTTATTGTTACAATGCACGCCCTTTCAATCGTTTCTAAAGGTTTTTCGTTGCTTTGATTAATTAAATATCATACGATTGGAAAATACAATACATGATATATATCATTTCTTTTTCATGCATGTTTTGTTTAAGGAAATCATTTTTTTACAAACAACTTCAGCAATAATTCCATTCAAAATGCACAGCGTATCATTTCAGTCGACGTATCCCCACGTATTTAAAGTTACAATGCATGCCCCTTTTAATCGCTTCTAAAGGTTTTTCGGTGCTTTGTTTAGATATCATACGTAAGGCAAAGTTTATGAACATACACGTTTTAATTGTTGAAGGAAAATGATTTTATTTTTACGAGCAACTTTAGAATTAATTCCTATCAAAATGCAGAGCTTATCAGATGGGTCGTTTTCCCGCGGTGAGGACAAACATGTGGCCAGTTAATGTATGTAGACACTATTTTTAGAAAATCTGTCAGTTTATGATGTTGAAACTATTTTTAGATTATCGGAAATTGTCTGTTTTAAGAATGGGAATATGATTGTTCATTTTCAAGTTTTATTGATAAATAAATGTTATTTATGTGTTACGTAAATATCTGTGGAGAAATAATACTAGTGCTGTTATGAAGGCTTCGCGCACTTTAGATCTTTTACAGGTTAAATCCGAACTACTTTGCTTCATCAAACGTATGAATGACTCAATGTCGTATCAGGGCATGTGTGTTAGAATAAATTGAAAGCCTTATGTCCAAAACAATGGCAAGAATACACCGGAACGAAGCTACTTCGCAAAAACAACCCCATCTTAATAGAAAAGTTTACGCCTAAAACTCATAGAATGAATATTATTTTGTAATTGTATAGCAGGCAAATCATAGTATTTGAAGCATTAGCAACTCGAAACCTGAGATACAACTATTTTGACTTTCAGACAATCATTTTTGTTTCTTATCTCATGAAACAGTAATATCAAAAATACACCATTACAAATAAGCGTGCTTCAGGGTCACACCAGGTTATAATAATTAACCATGCAGGCGATGGTACACTTGCGGTCGGTTATACATCTTGGGCTAAACTCAGAGTGGATATCAGTTTGTTAACTGCCTACCAGAGCCTCCATTATTTTGAACCATTAATCTTGTAAATATAATGATCTAAAAATACTTATGTCCTGCTAAAAATAAAACGCCGGGATAAAGAAATACAGCGCGGAAATAGCCGAACAAGCAAAAACTCATACTAGGAACGCAATACAACTAATCCATGTTTATGATTTTGTCGTCATTCTGCTAAACATAGAGCGCATTAAGACAAAAAAATGGGTTAAAACGACATGAATAGAAGTAGTTCTTTGGAATTTGCGGTCTTAAGACTACCTACGCGCATGCGCAGATAGTCTAAAAACGTACATTACCATTTAATAGTAAACTTAAGGTGATATCTGTTCCAGGAACCAGCGAGTGTATTGTTGTTAGCATAAGTGTTCTATTGATGTTAAATAGAGGACAAGTGAGCATAAAGTGACGAACAGATTCTACTTCCCCACAGAGACATGCTTGCGGGGGAACGATGTTCTTGTGAAATAGATCGTGATTTAATGAGCTGCAGCCAAGTCTTAACCTTGTATGAAGAATCTGTAGATGTCTAGGGCCAGTATTAAAATAGATCGGCAGTTAAGGAGTATTGCAAAGTGATCTTTTAAATTGTTATACCGAATCGGCAGATTGTCTTGTAGGGGCAAGTGAGTTCCATGCCCGGATGGAGGAAGGAATAAGAGAATTGTAATACAACGACGTTTTACAATGTATAAGTGGTGTATCTGTGGAGTTTCTTAGGTTGTATCTAGCATCTTGTGGACGGACAGGAATCAGAGTTTGGAGGTATGGCGGACTTATATTGGTTTTTACTTTAAACATAAAAATAAGCTTGTAGTTTGATCTTCTTTCGGAGAGGGACTGCCAATTAAGGTCACTATAAAGTTTTTCTATTGAGACTAATTTCATTGCACCGGTGACGATTCTTGCTGCTTCGTGTTGTATTTTGTCTAAATCCTGTTTTTCGATTGCAGTGCAGTTGTCAAATATGATATCGCCATATTCAAGTAGTGGTCGGATAAATGTCAAATACATTATTTCTAGAGTTCTACGATCAAGCGTATACTTAAGAGAGCGTAAAATGTTTATTCGCACCCATGCTTTCTCTTTGATGTAGTCAATATGGGATGACCAAGAACCGTCGCTTGATACAACCATACCCAGATGTTTTTGTGATGTATTTTCAGTAATATTATGATTAAGCATAGTCAAAGGAAGATGTATAGGTCGACGGGTTTTCCTCGAAACGGTCATAGAATTTTGTCTTTTGTGGATTAAATGAGACTAACCAGGTATTCGCCCATTTACTTATTTTTCGGAGGTCAGAATTAAGAACAGAAGCAGCATCATTAGGAATATCAACAACCATGGATAGACTGGTGTCGTCAGCGAAAAGACTAATTGACGCATCTATATCGCGAACTATGTCGTTAAGAGCAGTGGTTAAAAAAACCTATGTATCAAATCTTCTCCATATATATATTTGAAAACAACCGTCCTTTTAAGTGTTTATAAATGTTTATATAAAGCAAACGCGTTTCTGGAACGTGCGCAGTATAAGTCATTTTGAATTTCTCTCTTAACTTCCCCGAGGCCCCGACACAGGTGAATCCAGTTAATATAAACCGGGATCGATATCAGTCACCGACACCGAGGTCCTAGTTGTGGCTGTCCCGGCTCAAATCACCTTATTGGTCCCAAACCGGGATCGACTGTGATGACCTTGACATATATCATCCTTTTGAACCAAAACCGGGATTGATATGCATAGTTACAATCACCGACTGTAGTGATCCCAATATATATAACTTTATTGATCAGTTAAAGTTTAAACCTATTTATTTAACAACGATTATGAAACAAGTTATGACAAGCGTATACTTATCACTCTAGAATGCCCGATGTAAGTATCCCAGAATATATCACCTTATTGATCACTACCCTGGATCGGTATTAATAGTCTCCGACACGGGTGTCCCGGGTACGGTGGTGGTGGTTGTGTTGGTGGTGGTTGTTTTGGTGGTGGTGGTGGTGGTTGTGGTGGTGGTATTGGTGGTGATGGTTGTGGTTGTGGTTGTGGTGGTGGTTGTGGTTTTGTTGATGGTGGTGGTGTTGGTGGCAGTAATGGCGGCGGCGGTAGCGGTGGTGATGGTGGTGGAAGTGGTAGCAGTAGTAGTAGCAGTAACAGTAGTAGCACTACTACTACTACTACTACTACTAGTAGTAGTAGTAGACGCCAGATCATCAATATCACCTTATTGATCACGACTCAGGATCGATATAAATAATCATCAATACCGATGTCCCTGTTGTGCTGACCTCACTAGATACCAATATCACCAAAATGATCCCGAGACATATTAACCTGCTTTATAGACAATGAATTTCAGCTACTTCCTCTTAAGCTTTACTTTAACTTCTATTTCCTAATCAAGGTTTATTTTCCAACAATAATACTAGAATTACTTATTAAGAGATATATATAATATACAGATATAAGTGATTTGATTAAAAAAGTTTATTGCATAACATAGGGTTAACCTTTATAACCAAGTTAAACTTCATTACCAATACGAGATATTTTGTAAGGCGATTATAAATTAATTGCTAGATTTTTACCCCACTCCTCTTTTTTCCAAACGCCCCTAAAATTTTACGGGCTCAAATGAAAATGCTTAACTAGGGTCTGTATTTGCTTATCGGTCAGGTACTGTCCGGGAACGGCGTTTATTCATAAACGGTGCCGATGTATAACATATTCACATGTCAAAAGGAGTATAGTTACTAGTATCGTGTGTTCGTCTATATTAAAACACGTGTATATACTCCCTTATGTAATAAGAAAGAGCATGAACACAAATTCAATGGTGAAATCGTTACTAAGAGAAATAAAAAAAGTCAACCTCCGCCACCATTTAAGAATGAATGGATGAAACTCTAACAATTCATTTATATTGGCCTCAAGTAAAGTCAGGTGAACGACGATTTAATAGGTAGCTAACTTTATCGTTATCTTTGCCATATTAACTGCCTTCTTGCGAGAGAAAAAAACGAATGGAATGGTTACTGATATAGACATGTGTTAAACAAAATAAAATATGTCTTTCTCATCTAAAAAACGAAGAAAAGCTAAGAAAAATCCGGTTGAAGAAGAAAGTGGATTTGGGTGAGTATTTCCTAATCGATAGTTTTTTATATAGTAATTACCATGTACATATAATGTATTTTTTACAGATCCTGGTCGATGCAGCTGCCAAATATATGTGATATAAGGTGTATGATAATCAAATTAGATTAGAAGAAGAGGTAATTGTAAAGATTTGTAAGTTTTTAATATGTTTGAAATCGAAAGTAGAAGACCAGGAACTAAAATAAACCGACAAGGAAGTAATAAAGTAAAATGATTTGGTCCGCACTTGTCTGGTGGTGAAAGTAGTGGTAGCTTTAGTAGTGGTAGTAGTTGTAGTGGTAGTTATAGTAGTGGTAGTGGTAGAGGTTGAAGCAGTCGCAGTAACAAAAGCAGTAGCACCAACAGCAGAATCATCATAACTTCAAACTCAAAATAACCATAATTTCCCAAAGGTAAATAGAACATTCTTTTCGTAGCGTCTGAAAAGTCAACGTAAACGTACTAGTAGTACTAGTATTACTTTTTTGCGTCGCTGGCGTCGGCATCGGTATTTGTTTATTACCCAATTATTATGAAACTTGATGACGGTGACGGTGTTTGGCGTCATGATTTCTCTCTTGATTTCGATTGTGATTATAAATAAGCCTTATCTTGTGCAGATAAAAGCCCAAGACTTAGTAAAATTAACGTAGCTTTATTTGTACAGAGAAGTACTAGAGAGTGCAAATATTTCAAAATCTTCTTGAAACTTGGTGAAGATGTTTTTGGGCCTCCGAACTCAGTTCGATTGTCAAATGATTTGAAACACCAGAGTTATGCCTCTTTGATGTGAAAAATAGTAGGTTTATTGCTAGTGCTTACGATTTACAGTCTTTGTGTTCACAATTTCCAGGTCATGCTCGATTGGCAAATGCAATCCCTCTGTAATACCAGAGTTATGCCCCTAAATTCGATATTTTATATAAGAATTTGTATACTATTCCGTTTAACAAATGATGGCGCTCAGGCGAAACATCCAGTTCCGCTGAATGCTTGATCATACGAACTATTTATGCATTACATATATACATTATATTCAAAATAATGGATTATGTTTGTTGATCCACAGTCAGCATGTCCGTTTTGACACATCAAATGCCAAATTGTTGGGGAAGCGATTGCAATGTTCCATAAGTGAGCTCCATACATGCCACGAAAAGATTGAGAAAAAGGAAGCGAAATTGAGAAACGATAGCCACTACAGAAGCAAAACGCTTCCCGAATTACGAGTAAAGCGTGGAGGGTTAATTAAAGATATACCGAAAACACATGAAGAACTTGGGGTGAATTTATTTTACATGCGTTCTGAAACAGTAGTAACTTACTTTTAATGCTTTTCGGTGGTTTGAATGCTACACTTTAAGGATTTATTACTTATAAGTTATAAGCCTATTTCATAAAACTGATTTTTGTTTCTTAAAAATAACTTAATTAAATGACTAATACTAGAAAATGTTGAAACTATCATACTTCTATGAGCAGTACTAATCAATTGCCGTGCACGTGTTTTTGCTATTCTTATAGTTACCAGAGAAGTCGCATGGCTTCATTATGGTTTTCTTTACGTTTCAGAACATTTTAAAATGTGTACCAGATGAATTACAGACAGAACCTAAACAGAGGTATTTAAGCATTAAAACAGTTGTTAAAATTGATACTATATGTATTTTAATTCAGAACTTCTTTGTTTAACAGTATGGTGATCTAAATTAATTAAATGTTCTCCCCTATTATATTCTAGCAAGTACGTATCTAGATTTTGTTCTCGAATTTTCTATCTATTCCTCTTATAGAAATTTAGAATGAACAATATATTTACAGAATTTGAGCGAAAGTGCTTGGCGACTGTAGTGTTTTTAACAGTTTTTTGGTATATATACGGGCAAACTTCTGGAAGTTTTGGTCTACACGAGCTATTACATTTCTAAAATCTTGGATTAAAAACATAATTCTGTGATGATTTCATTTCAACCTTTTGAGATAATAATTATTAAAGAGTTGTTGGATTGAATTAGTGCTTATTCTGTCAGTTCAATAGTTCATGATTAAGCTAAGCTCACTATTTTGTTTTTGTAAGATATGTGTAAAAATGCATTCTTAAGAGCCTTTTAAATAAAAAAAAGAAAATGGTCTTCATGCTTATCACGACAAACTTATTTGTATACAGTAAAATCAAGATTAAGAAAAAGAAAATTGTCTTAATGAAAAAGCTACTTCAGCTTGTTAGACTTCCGGATTATAGAGAAAATGAAGCCAATGGATGATTTATTGAACTATTGAACATTAATATTTATTCCAAGTATTTAATTACTCATTTGAAATCATGTTTGTTGTTGGTTTCCCTGTTTGTTGGTCGTAAAAGTGCGCATGATTAATACTTTAAGACTTATTGTGTGAATCATACCTTAACTCGGAGATACGTTTCTTCTTATTAAGCCCATTCATTTGTGTAGATTGTGTATTTTCATGATGTTCCCTTTCAAGTCAGATACTTGCTCTATATTTCATTTCGTCTCGAAAACACGAAATAATATTTATTTTACAGTGTTGCAAGATATCAACTAAAATCTAAGAATTCGATATGATTCCAAATTGTTAGGCATTTAACCAAACCGCTGTTATAGTCCGTGTGTGAGATGTAACATACTACCCTTAAATTGTGTTTATAGTTCGGGATTATGCTTGTAATCACTTCTACCTCAAGCAGTACATGTTCATTTTTTAGGAATTTCGCCTCCTTAGGCCATGCGACAAATAGGACAAAACAAAGGACTCATTTAACAGACTTAACTCGTGAACATGGACACGATACTTCTGACATGCTCTCTTGCACAGATTGTTGGCGTAAGGATCAGCAAATAATCCACTTACAAGACCAGTTGCAAAGGTATGTTGGCTTAATTTAAAGTATCAAAACATCTTAGATACATTTCAAATCAAAATGTGTCAAAAAATATATATATAAAAAAACTTTATTTATTGAGCATATTACTGTGTCTAAAATAACGATACTTTTAGGCATGAAAGAAATGAGAACAGAAGAAAATGTCCCCAGTGTGACATCAAAGAAGCCGAAGTCTCCAGTTTACAAGACCAGTAAGATTTAAATTTTAGCACTGAAAAATCCAATCATTTGTCATTTTCTTGTCTATCATACATCAGCGATAGCTGCAAAATTAAGTTATAGTCTTTAAAATAATAAAAGTCGTGCACCAAGCGCTTACCTAGTGCCTACTGCATTAAGGCGCGCATTGTCGGTACATACCGATACTTGATAACGTTTCTGATTTCAGAGAAAAATACTTGCAAAGGCAGATCGACGATATGAAGGAGAAGGCTAATGCACGGTACTGTGCAGTTGTATTAGCTGCTCTATGATAACACTCTACACGTTCATTGGTTCAAAAGAAGGCATATCCATACCGATATTCTTAAGTATCGTGTAATGTTTGATTGAAATAAAGCCACATTAGAAGGATGTTACATTTGATTGCCCCTGTTATAATTAATTTTAAATCATTCGAGAATTATTCTAGTTAACGGGATACTTCGTTTGTTTTACATGTTTTCATATATGTTCCAGTATAAAACAATTGGAAGACCAGATAAGGGCCACGTCGAGCCAGATAGACGGTTTACAGCAAAGCTTTCAGAAGGAAAGACGGGAAAAGGAGGATGCGCTGACACGGTTAGAAAAAAAACAATGCATTCAAATATGCACCTTTTCCCGGGATTTACATCGGAATGATGCAATTCAAAGACAAACTACATGACCGAAAAGTCGAATCAAAACTTTATTTAAAATATATCAATTGTGGTATACTCGTAAGTTATACGGATTGAAATGACCACTATGTTATACTAATACTTCTTTCTCTTACAGCTTAAGTTCGCTAGCTTCAAGCAAGTTACGGGACAATAACCCGAATATTACGGACTTGAGTGACCAAAACCGGCCAACCAAGATCGCGGAGAAAATGTCCGAACTCTATGATAACGAATGGACAGAAGCCTTTGACAGTCTCGAGCAGTCAATGGACGAAACAGATATAATCAAATCGCTTTTTGGCGTTTTGAAGGTAATCAATATTATATGCAAAACTACAGAAACAAATGTAGTAGTCGAACGTTTAAACATAAACCGGGTTCAATGGCACAGGGTCAACGCCAATAACATAGACAGAAAAACAAACATTTACAAACCAGAAAGACGGAACAACGACACAAAATACCACAAAAAACACACTCCAAATTTAATATATAAGCAAGGGATGTTGCTGCAATTAACATACTAATACATAATTATGTTACATTGTCTTTTATGCATTGGTAATTTGTTACAAAGTTATTTCAATTGTATGCATGCATGCTTATAAAATACGTATTCTTTTAGTCATATGGAGAAGATCTTAGTCATACTTGCCATTAAAAAGGCTTAATGGCTGACGCTCATTTCACTTAACATTGTGGGTTCTTTTTTCAGGAAGTTTTTAAAACCTGCAAAACATTAGCGTGGAATGACTTTTTTAAGAAAATACAGGCTGATATGTATCCCCACATAAAGGTTTATCTTTTTTGTTTATTTTATTTGTAATGGCTATAGTACAATAATCATGTTGATGTACTTTAAAATACCTATTTAAGTTGGTTTTAGGAACGTTTACGCTGTGCTTCTATTTAACTGTTTGTATCTCCGTCGGAATGAAATTACCAAAACATCGAAAATAAACACATAATACCATGCAACTATTAAAACGCTAATTTTATTCAGAAGGAACATCGAGACCCTTTGTCTGATGTCTTCAAACAGCAAGTAAAGGAGTATAGGAAACTGCGAGCACCAGGAATGACGAAGCATCTTGTAGAGGTAACATACTTGTATGAGTGATTAATTGTAAAGTTTGTTTTTCAGTAGTTTTGAATAAATCGTGGTGGGTAAGTTGTAATCTATGTAGAGTTTTACCAACTTTTGTGGCTGCAAGTGTGTACACTTTAAAATGTTGCTAATACCATGCACCAATCTCTGTGTATAACATAAACGCGTGACAATGATGCTTCCTATATGAATTTTTTTTCAGAACATCTGGCTGACTCACTCGTACACAGATGTAAAGACATTTAATATGGTTTAATCATTTGTAGGTAGTCTTTAACAGAATTCCACAAAACACGCTTCCAAAAAAGTCAAGAGAAATAATGGCATATTTCGAGAAGTGTTTAGAAGTCAGCTGGTTGGCAGCAGTACAGGACCCGCCCTTGGCTCTTAACTTCAATCCGGGTGAAAAGTTTGATACAGCCCTGTTCAAAGACTATACCAAGAGAGGACCATATGTGGAGTTCCTGGTACTTTATATTTGTTAAATATTGCGTATGATAATTCGTGAAAAGCATTTGTTAGGAAAATAAATTGTCTGAAATCAGTCGGTATTTCAAGCTAAAGTATCGTATTTTTTAATCAGTCATGCATTATGACATATGGTGGGAAAACAGGTCAATATTTACTCAGTCCGTTTGAATTTAGAATTAACGTCATTTGACGCAACCACTTGATAAAACTTGTCTGTTATATACAACTTAATGATCAAGAAAATATGTTTCATAAACATCCGGCATTTATAAACGGAGATGCAATACTCATTCATTGGGTATGAAAAGGAAATCGGACCCATTATCTCCGTATTCAAATGAAGAAATAATTTACCAAATTGAACATATGCAACAGTTGTATCAATCATTTCAGGTGTGGCCGGCGCTTCATCTTCATGAAGCTGGGCCCTTATTGACAAAAGGAGTAGCACAAGGCTGCCAACACAATCCATATGATCGTAGAAGAGTTATTCCATCTGATCAGTCGTTCACGCCTCAAAACAAACAACCACGGTTTAATGAAGAAATCAGAGATGCCGATCGACAAATTTATTCTCAGCCTGTGTCATCAACGAAACAAAACCCAAACCATTCTGCTACTTTCTACCAGGGAACGACACGGTCGGGTGACAGGTATAATACTGGAGAACATCATAAAACAATGCAACCGGGTAGACTTGGACATCAAGGTTATAGAGACACTCAAATCTAAACGAACGATGCACACACACACACGCACGCACGCACACACGCACGCACACACAAACGCCGACGACTTCAATGACATCAATAAAATTACAATTGACTTTTTTCTCCAAAAAACAAACGAGTATACAATTGGATGTTGTCAATCAGAGGAAAATACGATTGGCAAGTTCCATTAGACACTGTAAATATATTTTGTGACCAAAGGAGCCCTTAAACATGTTTAACCATTATAAATATATAACAGCAGATTGCTTGTTAAACAGTGTGTAACGTATATGTATTATATTCTCATTGATGTTATTACTGTACACATAGCATTCAGTATTCATGTTGTTTCTTCATGCCTTCAATTATAACATGTAGATTAGGCCCTAGACTTAATATTTAATGTTTGACTACATGGGTTCTTCCATGGTATTATTCATATGAATTGTATAATTTCAGCTGCATTTATATACTATGGCTAGCTCATTTGAATATTACCTTAATCAGCAGCATTCATTGGCTTTCCCGGTTTGCTAATGGTGCGACTCTGCCATCTGGGGGATTATGACTGAAAATAGTGCACATGGAGCTTTTTATGTAGTCTTTTAGCCTGCTTTTGTATTCAGCTTGTAAATAACTGTGGCGATGCATTCATGATGTTTTCGATTGAAACAGCACCAGACAAAAACACTCATCCTCAGTTATTTATGAATTTCCATTTGCATGTTTATATATCAACAGAAAGTAGCTTTATTTATGTTTAATTATCCTCCGCCGAATCGAAGGTTCCGGGAGGGGGATATTGTTTTGGCGTTGTCCGTCCGTCCGTCATTCCGTCCGTCCGTCCGTCCGGAACCATATCTTAGTAGGCATTGATCAGAAATGATCAAACTTGGTCAGAATGTCCCCCTTAATAAAATCTCGACCACTTGTAAAGTGGGTTACATGGGGTCAAAACTAGGTCACTATGTCAAATCTTAGAAAAAATCTTTGGAACAAACTAGAGGCATTATACATGGTCAAATATTCATGAAACTTATTCAAAATGTTTTCCTTGATGAACTCTTGGACGTATATAAAACTGGGTCACGTATGATCGAAAATTAGGTCACTAGGTCAAATCTTAGAAAAATCTTGTCAGGAACCATATCATGGTAATGATTGGTTAGATTATGTTTAAACTTGGTCAGGATGTACCCCTTGATGAAATATGGACCGCTTGTAAAAGTGGGTCACATGGGTCAAAAACTAGGTCAAATCCTTGAAACAAACTAGAGGCATAATACATGGTCAAATATTCATGAAACTTAATAAAGATGTTTACCTTGATGAAGTCTTGGACATATGAAAAACTGGGTCACATATGGTCGAAAATTAGGTCACTATGTCAAATCTTAGAAAAATCTTGTCAGGAACCATATCATGGTAATGATTGGTCAGATTATGTTTAAACTTGGTCAAGACGTACCCCTTGATAAAATATGGACCGCTTGTAAAAGTGAGTGCTATGGGGTCAAACACTTGGTCACTAGCTCAACTCTTAGAAATATCTTTGGAATACATTAGGGGCATTATGTATGGTCTAGTATTCATGAAACGTCATCAGAATGATTTCCTTGATGAACTCTTTGAAATGTTTAAAACTGGATCATATGTGATAAATAAATTAGGTCAGTAGGTCAAATATTGTCCGAAACCATTTTATGGTAGTGATTGGTCGGATTATGTTCATACATGTATGACTGAGCACATGATAATAATTCTAAACAAACTCAAACTTATACCCAACGTTCATAACGGTACATTTCTCTGCAGCCAAATTACATGTTAATATAGGAATATTCCAGCTACTTTTCATTTCCAATCCATAGACTTTGCCTAATCAGGCGGGGGATATCAATTCAACGAATTTGCTTGTTTACATTATATTGTCCATATGTAGTTCACCTTGAACATAGAGGAAATAAAGTTGTTTTCATGAAAAAAGTTGTTGATTTCACTTTAACTCAATTGATCCAGACACCAATTCAACCAATATTGGACAAACCAATCGTCGAATCAGTGTTTAATGTGTTGAAATTTGATCAGTTATGAAGCCATCTTTAACGGTTAAAACTTCTTTAAGTAGAAGAAAACACACAGGTGTCCCATGGAAGAACGAAGACTTACTTGCTAGCTTACTTACTAGCTTCTTCACCTAGAACCTCGAGCCCGAACCTATTACTCTCTAGCTTCTGAGAAAATATACATATATTATAAAGTTAGATGTTAAAGAAAGTAACCACTACTTAGTAGGGCAATACCTTCGAATTTACAGGATTAGTAGACAGTAGATGATTTTCAAAATTTTGTGGTGGTGGTGTGAAGGATTTAGACAGATTTAGACTGGTCGAGACTGCAGGAAATATGCTTTGCCGTTTTTACCGTATAATATCAGACAAGTGAGGTCCGGACTGCAATTGTAGCGTCTTACCAGAAGACAACAGATAGATGCTCTAAATATGATTTTTTTGCTATCCTGGTAAATTTTAAATTGCTAAATAGGAAACTCTAGTAAATGACGCCAGATGCCTTCTTAACAATTTTCGTTTTTATTGATTCAACAAGTGAAAACAGGACGCGGACGCCAACAAAGGACAATAACTCTAAAAAGGGCAAATACTGTTATTGTGCACTGCACTTGCCCTCCATGAGATCTATCTACATATGAAGTTTCAAGTTGATAACTCTTATATTCTACAAGATTTGCCCCGGACAAAAATTTAAGCATGAAAATTAACTAAGGGAAATCACTCTGAAAAAATGGAAGCAAGAATAACAGTTCTTGTGCTCTGCACTTGCCCTCAATGAGATCTATCTACCTATTAAGTTTCAGGTTGATACCTCTTATAATTTACGATATATGCCCCTGACAAAAAAATTAAGCTTGAACATTTACAAAGGGCAATGACTCTAAACATATAGATGCAAGAGTTACGGTTCTTGTGCACTGCACTTGCCCTCCTTACGATCTATCTACGTATAAAGTTTCAAGTCGATAACTCTGATTTTCTTCAAGATATGCCCCGGACAAAACTTTAAGCATGAAACTTAACAAATGGCAATTACTCCGAAAATATGGAAGCAAGAGTAACAGTCCTTGAGCTCTGAACTTACCCTCAATGAGATCTATCTACATATGACATTTCAAGTTGATACCACTAACAGTTTAAGAGATATGCCCCGGACAAGCAAAAACGGGACGCGACCGCCCCCACCGCCAACACCGCCGCCACAGCCGCCGCCGAAAAAAGTAACCCCTATATGCCGCCTTTTCAGGCGACACAAAAAATGAGTAAATAAATCGTTTTTCTCTCAAAAGCTTTGGAGTTTATTTGCTTTAAAGGGCATTATAATATCACTGCCTTAGCTTCGTCTGTTAGGCACTTAACGACGTTTAATTTTTTTTGGTTAGGATAATCAATACTGTAGTTACTAGCCTGGCCCCAATTTCTCGAAACTTCTTAAGTTTCACAGGCTTAAGTTGCTTATTTCAATTAGACAAAATACATGATAGTGATTTTTTACATATGAACAATTGTTTATTGTGATAATCGTAATGATAATTCTTATCTTAAGTATTAAAACAATTAAAAAAGTATATAAAACGCAAAATATTGAAAGACAAAAATAGTGGGTTTAAAGCTTAATCCAGTTATAAGAGACTTAAGAAGTTTCGAGAAATTGGGGCCTGATGTTAACATTTACAGATTGGCATTATATTCAGTTATGATGGACTCGTAATATCAGAATGAACACATGGATCGACAGAACCCATCCTAGACCTTTTCTATGTTTGGGAATAAAAAAACTGGCCGGATCGGACCACTTCCGGACCAACGGAAATCTCCGTTATGGATAGTTTGTGTACGTTTCTCTCTATGGTTTCTTTTAGTAAGTATATTGTCCACAGGGTGTCTTTCCAAACATTAACAAGAGTTATATGTATATGAAATTGTCGCTGCTTTAAGTGTTTTGCAATGGGTTTTTTTCTTAATATTATTTTCTGACGAGAATGATTCAGTAAGATTTGTATCCCTATCTTCAAATTTATTTTCGAGTCCCTCACATTATGTTCTTCTTTAACTTACTTTTCGTGTTAAATACATTTTGCTGACCGTTCTAAGGCGGTACCTCAACAATCCATAATAAACACCCCTTTTATCATTAATTAATATTTGGTATGTGTCGTTTTTTTCAGAGTTTCTAGCTTTGGTCCGTTCTTTTAAAACGGGGTTTAAGTTTAAGCTTTCGGCTACTGGACTTCATTGTTTCAGTAGTTTTTCATACAAATTGTGATAGTCTATTTTATGTTTCAAGCTATTCCTTCACCTGTTATCTTCATCACAATGTTCAGCTTTTTTAATGCCTGACTCGGGATGCCTTACATTCTGAGCAAAGGTTTTATTATTCCGATTATCCGCACGATTCCTTTCAGACTTTTCACAACTTGTTCATTAATACAAGTCAGTCATAGTTTTTTCACTGGTTGTCCGGTTAGCGAGGTGGTTAGCGCACACGCTTCTCACCAAGGCGACCCGGGTTCGATTCCTAGCCTGAGCGCATGTGAGTTTGGTTAAGTCACCAAGCCGGACAAGTGGGTTATCTCCGGTTTCCCTCAAACCACAAGACCGCACTCTCGCGCAACATCGTGCCAACGCGAATGACTAAGTATAAGCTATCATAGCTTTCTTCACAATCGTTGTAAAATGTATAATGTTTAAACTAATTTTCTTAACCGTTTAAATAGAGACTTTACTGTACATATACATGAATAACACTTTCTGGTCCAGTGCCAGTTATTTCTTGGCCTGAAACCAATTTAAGATGTCATACTTCAAAATGTTGCATAAAATACTACAACTCGTTAAAGTCGCGAAATATTTTGGTAGTGGAGATTATCAAGGATACTGTACTTGCTAGTGGAGGTCACTGCGTAATGCACACATAGAATTTAAAAAAACGACTGTTGCCTGCTACCAGTTGAAAGTCAAAATGATAGAATTTTCTGTTATGTAAGATATCCGATTTGATTGATACGATGGCAAAATTTCAGGAAGAGTGTGATAGATTAAGATTAAAACTACTCGAATGTATACGACATTCCCGATGTTACTTGGAGGTATGTATACTATATTCCTGTACACTTTGTTGTGCGGTTTACGGACTGTCATAAATTCGGATAGTCAACCTAAATGGCCGCCTTCTGAACTCCTCGGCCATTTTTCTCGAAAACAACCTTTGATGCATGCTAGTACATCAGTAGAACTACTTCGTAATTTTTTGATTTATATCATTTATTATGCACCAGTCATTTGCATGCCCGGGTAAAAATGCCATGCGGGGATGAACTGCTGGTAAAATCCACGCCAATTGCTCCCACACCCTAGGGACCCTAGGTTAGGACCAGTCCCCGCTATGTTTAGCGCGAAGACAAAACCACCACTTTCACCCGGCACTACGGGGCCACCTAGCTACAATAATGAGCGATCAGGGATACTTTTTTTTTTATTATTTTGACATTTCTTATGTATCCCTGTAACGCTACAACTCTCTACCATTTAACAACGGGCGAAATGATATACTGTAATAATATGCATTGATGTTGAATAATAATGACAAAGTTGTTCAATTTTTTTCCGACAGTGATCTGAATTGGATTTAATTTGTCATTAGAGTTGTTATTTTCACATTATTATATTATGGGTCCTGAATACCGTTATACATGTACACAACCAGTCAGATTTGTCCCAGATTTACAGATATCGGGATACTTGATAAACAATCGACACTTGTAAGTGTTTTATGATAACTTAACATGTTTTTTGGGCATACTGACATAACTTAGTATGTGTTTAATAGTGGGCAATAATATTTTTGTAGAAATTTGAATTTATAACGGAGATAATTTCGAAAATTGTGGCCGCGAGGATTCTCTGCGTAAGGACCGCTTGCTACTTTTTGCTGGGATGGTGGACGTCACGAGTCTGCCAAATTAAAAAAAATCGTCAAAAGACTCGTTGACTGCAGTGCTATTTAGGTGGACTACGGGGCCACCTGGAAGGTAAAAACATGGACCATTTCCCTGGCTATCCCCGATATACCCCCAGACCCAAGGGTTGGTGGGGGGGGGGGCCTGGTTACAATTGACTGGTACATTGAATGTAGTGTTTTAGCTTGTATCTATTGATCTAAGTTTAAAATGATTGCCAGTGAAGGGTATTAATGCATACATAATTAAGATTCCCAAGAATTAAGTCATTAATTAAATTACTAAGCGATCTATTGCAGCAGACATTAACATACCGATTTCTGAGTATGTAAACTGTCCATATACATCCGAGGTTGTTTTCGATAAAAATGGCCTAGGAGCTCCGTATGAAATAGCCGCCATTGAGTCTCTTGCCGATTTTAATATGGCAGATTCGTTACAGGGATACATAAGAAATGTCAAAATAAAGAATACAAGAAACTGATTTCTCATTATTGTACCTAAAATCGGAAAAATGATCAACCTTTGGGAACACAAATCATGCCAAAATAGATGATATAAAATGAAATATCCATTCTTTTAGGCATATTCCATACTGTGTAAGACCACACAGACAGCTTGCGTTGTTTTGTGTTATTCCACAGTCACAACCCTATACACCCTCCCCCAATGAAACAACAACAACAAATATATCAATTTCCAAGTTGCAATTGATCCAGATCAAATTTGAATAACTTAAAATCTGGATCAAAAGTGGCCTTTATGTGTTGTGTTGTAAGCAGCATTGAGTGAACAATAAAAACTATGGTTAGGCCTAAAAAAAAAATGACATTCTTATATAAAGCCTAATAAAAAATAAAAATAAAAAGCCTACCTACCCTACCTATTTTTGGAAAGGATGTAACCCTAACCAAACAATTTTTTTTTTTAGGCCTTAGGATGAGTCAGCTTTAGTCTAAAATAATAGTCATTCATTGCGGGACTCTGCTCAAAAATCCTAAAAAAATCCTTCCACAACAGTCTGCCAAATACAAAAAAAATACTGGTGTCTATTTCTTATGGTTACACATGAGACCAACTGTTTTGAAAATGTTGATTTATATTTCTAGGTGGATTTTTCAAAGAAAAAATTGCGGTAATATAAGGGTGTTAAATTTATTAGTATAAAAATGTTATGAACTAATTATATAAAAAAAAATATACACCATGTAAAACAAGTTGGGCAATTTTAACACTGATCGAACATATATCATCCAACTAGTAATTTTCCCCAGAATTGGGTATAATTGGGCTGAATAAACTATCATTAGCATTTGCAAGTTGAAGATTTCATCATTTTACTAATTTAAAACATGAATATACTACAATTTATTTTTGAAAAGTTGATATAACAATACATTACTAAAAGGTATGGTAATTTCCATTCTGTGCTTTTGAGGGTCTTGATGCATCTACATGTAGGCAAGCCAGTCAGAAAATATCATAATGTTAACATAAGCCTAGACGTCTATGTCTAGTCTAGATTGCCTTAACAAATACATACATGTTGCTCCTTCCAGGAAAACAAAAGTCCACGGGAATGTATTAATAGAGGTATTATGATGCCTGAGGAATGCAAGGAAGCACACATAGATCTTATGTATTGCAGAAAACCAGAGGTAAACTGTATGTGTGTAATGCCAAATGGTTGAGCACAATATTTAAATAAACAATGATGTCATATCCTTTTGCCTCATAACCTCTTGAGGGTAAAACATGAAGTTAATCCTTGAACATAGATTTGCCTTTATACAGTAACATCATAAACTTCTTTATTTTCAAGGCATGTATAGAACTGATTAATAACATGTAGGTCAAATAATTGCTATTTATAGGTACATGTGTAGCTTGCTAACACCAATACTAGAATTATATTGCCAATGCTTATAGATTTTAGGTTTTATTTAATTTTTGAAGCTCTAAAAGACACATGATTATTATTTGCTAAGTCGGTCTACAAGAATATTAATTTTTATATAACTTCAGTTTTCTAGAGCATTCAAAGTTTACATGCTGACAAACACATTTTAACAAACAAGGCTCTACAAACACATTATAATTTTATATACATACGTGTAACTTCATTATACTAAAGCATTCAAAGTTTACCCGCTTACCATGCTAGTACAGCCCATGCTTATCATTTATTTCAGGAGAAGAAAAAACGGAAGAGCCTGTTTGGGGTGAGAGCACCAGTCGAGGACAGATGACCCCGTCTGCCCAGTGTGTCCATGATATTAACATTTCAGTATTGTGTGATAACATGTTCATATTGGGTAGAAATGAATGTTCATCATGTTATTGCCCTCATAGGCTTACAATGCATATTAGCATAAAACTCATTGTGTAGGTAATGATTAAAAAACTTATGTTATGATTTAATTTACATTTGTTAGGATGTTGTTCAGTTAAGATTGTAAAAAGTTTGTATCATTCAAGAAAATATCAATCCAGTGGATCTTTTGCAACATGTACTTAAAGTTTAGAATTTTATGACAGTGAATAATTTTAAGGATATGTGCACCAAATGTTATTTTTAATCTAGTATTGAATGGTATTATTTTAAGGTATAATAATAGTACACCATTTTTCCCTAATTAACTTGTTTCTGAATGATTTATCATAATTAAAATAAAAATATCATGTTTGTTCTTGTGACATTATTAGCTCATAAGGAGTTATTATGCTATTTTGATTGTAAACTCTCAATGGCTGCTAACACTTTCTACCAATGGGCTTTCAAGGTAGGGAGTAGTCTAGTGTTATAGGTGTTCACCTCTCAACCAAGAGGTAGGTTCGACTCCCAAGCATTGAAGTCTAGTGGTATACATCACACGTCAACCCCTCACCCAAGAGTATACGTGTCAATCCATCACCTGAGTGGTTGTAGGTTCGACTCCAAGCAGAATGGAGTAGTCTTGTGGTATATGTGTCTATCCCTCACCTGAGAGGTTTTAGTTTCGACTCCAAGCAGGGTGGAGTAGTCTAGTGGTATACAGTAAAGGTGTCCCCCTCTCAATCAAGCGGCTGTGTGTTCGACTGCCAGAAGGGTGGGAGTAGTCTAGGAGTAAACATGTAGGTGTCCCTCTCTCAAACAAGAGGCTGTGGGTTTGACAGCCAGAAATGTGGAACTTGTCTCGTGGTATAGGTGTCTCCCTCTCAGCCACGACGCTGTGGGTTCTACTGTCAGAAATGTGGAAGTTGTCTAGTGGATATAGGTGTCCACCCATTTTGCAGTTTCCAAGATATATTCACAGAAAACCCGGAATTATATTGGTGTACCTCCGGGCTCTTCCTCGGTTATCACCGAATACAGACTCGCGTATCCAATCACTAATGCTTTAAAAATTGTATACGAATTACACAACAAATTTTGAGTACACGGATTAAATGATTGCTTACGGAGTGCAATATATTTATGAGCGATCAGTACGATATAATATGTACTACAACTCTCATTAAGTATATTAACTTGTTAAAAAAATGGAATTATAAAGTGTGAATCACGAAAACCAATATCTTCGAAATGAAGTGGATTTAACCAACTCTCGGATACTAAATCCAAGATATGTTGAGGAGGGTAAAACTCATCAAGCTGAACCCTAATGTAAGTGATCAGCATCCACTGGATATCAATGAACGTCTACTTCCAGCACCAAGAAAAGTGGGAAGTGAGCCGAAAAGGGATACCCAGTTATGTATGAACACTAAACTGTATACAGACCGCCGTCGGGGTATGCTTTATCAGAGCAATATACTGTTCCAGGCATGAGAGGCAGTCTGGTTTTTACATTGTAATTTTAGTCAGTGGAATAGGCCTCAAGTCAGCCTGTCGACCAAGCCGTATGTTATGCCAACAACGACCAACCAACGATCCGACAGTCGACTACCTCAACGACCTAGCTGACGACCCAACTGTCGACAAACTTGCCTACGCCTGCGCTTAGGACCAAATCCACGACCGCGCTGATGACCCAGGCGACAATTTCAACGACGTCCGTGACGATGTTTGTGTCGGGGGTTCAGCCGACGACGCCGAGAAACCAGCCGACGACGTTGATCATGGCCGCGCCGACGACCCAACCGTCATCAGCGACAACGTATGTGTCGAGGATTCAGCCGAAGACATCGCCGACGACAGACTAGGACTTCGGGAAAAGTTTGCGTTCAATGTTGGCTCTGGGAATATAGGTTGGATGAAATCATTTACTAATGATCAGGGATGAATTTCTAATGTGGACTCCAATGATATTTTGTTTTTGTGGGAATTTAGGTTTAAAAATACAATGTGATAATATATACAGATACCTGAAAGAGCTAATCCTACACAGGTGACTCGATTTTTAATACAAGAAATCAAAGACGCGGCTGGATAGGTTGAAATGTGAATCTATATTTCAGGGTTTTTTCATCATTCGAATGAAGGTTAACATGAGTTTAAACGACTTTAATAAGTGATTGAAATAAGAGACAACTTAGGGGAATATATTTTTTATGTAAGGGGAATAATGCATATGAGAATTACATACTCGAGTTGTCTGTACTATTACATGCGCTAAGCGCTATTTTAGTACCCTGTGGCTCTTATCATCAATGTGCGTGAATTAGTAACGATTTATTCGATAAAGTGACCTAATCCGGTGTAGATGTACAAAAACAATGTGGTGAAAATGTAAATTAAAGTATAGATCAAGTAGATCTAGCATGTTTTTGAAATCACAAACCTTCAAAACCTATATGGATATGGTAAACCTTAAGTCCATCCGCTGACACCGGTAGCGGGACTAAACTTTTAAAGGGCAACATCTTAGTTAACCTAAAAATAATACGAGGAAGCTCTTTTGTTACTTTGGCATATAAAAAAATGTCCACAGAAGGACAATCAAAATATAAAAAAATGTATGTTTTTAATGTGTGCCATTTTACTTTAAAGTGAGTATTTCTGGTCATTCTGTTGGAAATAATGTTTCAATTCTTGTGTAAATATTAAATATTTATTGAAATATATAAAATTAAAATTGATATAACTTGACTATGATGATCTTCGTTTTTTTTTGCAAATAAATGCACACGTGTTCCACCAACACATGTATGTGTATATATTATATGTCTAGCATTCTATTTAGAATTCTGATAACAAACGTTGTATTAGGTTTGTATGTTGTCTTTGCCCCTTATGTTGTCTTTATTTACAACCTGATGGCGTTGTTACTCCTCAAATGGCTGTTCTTACCCCAATTGCAGTCGATTACACACCTGTTATTGCTGTTAACGCTTCGGCATGGACGTAAGTTACATTTGTTTCTAGGTTTTTACCCCATCCGTCGCCGAAGTTTTGTTTACTCTCCTATCGACGTTTAACCTCACCTGTTGATTATAACGCAACCTTTTTGCTTTGGTTTCAACCAAACCCCTTCTGCGGTTGCTCCCAGTTCTCCGCTGTTACCCACCCCACTGCCGTTGTAATCCATCCCGTCGCCGCTGTATCAAAATATCCATTCCCGTCGCCATTATTAGCAACCCCCCCCACACACACACACATTGCCGTTTTGTACACTCCTTCATTCTTTGGTCCAATTCCCATTCGAATCGCCGGTGAAACATCTTCCATTGCCGTTGATTATTTTCCATTCACCGTTATTAGCTCTCCTTCCCCAATTGTTTTCACTCATGTCCCTGTAATTTTCACTGCCGTCGCCGATTATATCTGCTTCGCCGTCGTTGTTTCAAGTTTCAACTTATTTCCTTCGAGGTATGCTCCCCTCGTCGTTGCTTCGGCTGTCATCGCCATGAACTAATTGTAACCAATAATTTAGTCTCTATTTCGTAATTATTTTAAGTGCGTTCGAATAAACTCCCAATTGTTGCCTACAGCGGACCGTTACATTACAAAACAAAGTAAACGCACGCCACCACGTTATGCAACCTATGTTGAGACTTGTAAGATGATTTGCAAAGTTAAGCAAATATATATGTACTGTGTTGTTTGTGGCGTTGTATTGTTGTTACATGTTTCTGGTTTATGGTTGTTCGTTTTTGTGTTCTATGTCTAAGGCGTTGACCCTGTGCCATTAAACGGGGTTTATGTTTGACTTATCTGTGCTTGTTTCTGATTTGTAAAATTCCATTTTTGCTTCGAAGTTAAGTGTGGCATATCATTAGGAGTGTTGAGACTAATATACTGACAACTGGAACCTTTCAGCACATGTTGGTATTTGCTCAAATATCGTCCTTTAAAGACCACGATTTTCAGTTGTTTTACTAAAGGGTTTCAGCGATTCGTTGACATTGCGTTATTGTTTGATTGACATAATCACGTGATGGTATAAAAGTATTGTTAAAACGCCAGAATAAAGATTTTTTTCATTTAATGCCCTGTCGCCTAGTGGTTAAGGCATCGGTGTTCTTATTTTTTATTGACTTTACCGTCGTGGGTTCGCATCCCACTAAATCCAAATTATTTTTATTACTTTAATCGTTTCATTTCCGCAATTTCAACATCAGAAAGTAAAATAATGATAACATAGGTGTTTTTAGATGCATAACCGGAAAGAAAAACAACATTATTTTGGTCCCAAAACATGAGCGAGTCCCTTTAAATGACATATTGCGATGCTCTGGCTTGCAAGGGTCTGAAATGCAGATACATATGGAAATTATTTATCATACTTGTAACAGGTTTAGATAATTTGAATGCATTATCATGTCGTAAAGTCGGTTAATATATGATAACGGGGTATCTGTCCTTGAGATGTTTAACTTTAATGACGAGGGCTGTTCAATTGTTTCTTTGAAATTCAACGTTATTTGTATTTTTTTTATTACTTTTGCGTCAACCCTTCCTATATTAATCACTCACACACTAAGTAAGGTTACTTGTGTGCAAAAGTTTGGGTTTCACAATATATACTATTTGTTTTCATTTTCGTTCAGAAAAGAAGTTTTTGTGATATAAGAATAATTATACTTTTTCTGCTGCACAATAGAGGACCAACGAGAAGAAAAATGATCGAGGGTATGTAGACTTTGACTTCTTTGGCTTGGAAATGTGTTTAGAAGACTTTAAGAGTAATGTAAAACTGGCACTTTTGATTGTGTTTAGAGGGTTATACTATTAATGTATATTGTAGCATGGCATATATGTTGATTGACAGTAATCATAAGTTCAGTCATTACCCCTAGCCCACCGGCTGAGACAGTTTTGTTTCCAATGCATTAAGACATATTCAATGTTCCCAAAGAAATAGATTAAGTAAACAAATATAGTGTGTTGTTATTGACAGTCGTCACACAAATAGAAAAAGTAAACAAATATAGTGTGTCGTTATTGACAGTCGTCACACAAATAGAAAAAGTAAACAAATATAGTGTGTTGTTATTGACAGTCGTCACACTGCAATAAATTAGCACCAGCGATAGTAAACGATATCGAATTCATTATGGCAGATAAATTGCCTTTTGGAGCACTAATATAAATACATGTTTAAAAGTATATGCACGTTTTGTTGGGATTGTATCGGGAAGTTCCTGTTCCACCGCGAGACCAAAACGACGTGTCGTAGCTATAAAATTTCGAACCATGTAAAAACAACTTATTAATGAATAAACCATTGTATATCTTAATAGACGTTCGATTCGACGGCGAGTTCGAGGTGACGGACGCGCTGAAGAACCAGTACGATAGAGACGGCTTCCTCATCGTCAGGTACAGCTGCCTGTTGGATTTAAAATGCGTTTTCGGAACGTTTTCATTACTTTATAATTATGTTGATTTTAAATCAGCATTGTTATTTTTCTTGTATTTCTTCAATCGCGTGCACTAAATGCGTGCACGTGTTCTCAATGCGACCATTATTCTCAAATGTAAACAGACGCCAGAAATCGGCAAACGAATCGTTCACTGTTCGTTATATTTCATGTTACATATAAAGAGTTCTATTTTGATAACCCTTCGAAAAAAAAACATTTGATCGTCTTTCAATTATTCCAGAAACCTCTTGGATAAGGAAGAAATAGCCCAGTTGTGGAAAATATTTGAGGAACCAGATGGCATTATGAAACACTCGTATGAGGTAATATTGTGATTTTCCTTTTTTGCTGAAATTAAAACCGAAGTTAAACCCTTGAATTAGAAACGAGACAGTACGCATCTAGTATTCACTTATGGAATTGTTCTTTTTATAACTGTCTAATATATTTAGACGTCAGAACCCGATGACAAAAAGATTCTGAGAGTGATGTACCGTCATCCAGGAAATGACGTGAGCGGTATCATTTCACGCTCCGAGAAAATTGTGAACGCCTGCGAAAAGGTACCCATCGACCCTTTTCTTACTTCTGATATTAAACAATGTACAATTTGCATTATCCATTGAATGTTTTACCAAACAGTCGTTGCGGTATTAATGGTACTATACACCGTGAAAAATCGTATGACATATGTGTGACCTATAATTATTAATGAATGAACCATTGTATATCTTAATAGACCTAAATCCATCCATCTTCTACGACAAACCCTTATCCTCTTAAGTGTTCCTTTCTTCACTAGCTACTTGACGGGGAGGTGTACCACTACCATGGGAAATTCATTATGAAGAATCCACGAGAGGGTGGCCAGCACGTTTGGCACCAGGATTACGGGTATTAAGCGATTTCTTTTCTGTCTTAATTTTGTAGTATTTAACCCGCACATTTAAGAAATGGCGACGTTGATATGTCAATGTTGTCATCATCTTATCGTAATCGTCGGCGATAGGGTAAAGTGATACAGCAGACGGGACTACCAAACTTCCATTTTATTTAAATTGTTGTATTTTATTGTTAAATACATTAACATTTTAGATACTGGTATAAGCATAACCTGTTTCCCGACATGATCACAGTATGGATGGCAATGGACAAGACCACTCGGCAGAACAGTTGTCTTCAGGTACCTAAATCTATGAATAATACAATGGAAACTACAGGGACAAGTTTCGTAGCCAAACAATTAATGATAGCCCTGTTTACAGGCACACTGCCAAAGCCAACCAGACATTAAACAATTAAGAGGCTTTATGACCTCCCAAACAATAATGCATTCAAAACACAGTCATACCACATGTGAATCGAAATATAATGAATATTATTAAGTATGCATAGGGAAATGTTGGGGCTACCACCTGGGATCGGTCATTGAATCAGGGGCTCACTTAAATCACATATGCTATAGGACTTGTCAGATGTCCTCTTGTTTACGTATTTCTTGGCAGTCTATTCTTAGAATGATAAAACAATGTCAATTAGCTTAATATGCTTGTTATGTACTTTACAAGGTTATACACTGTACCCTTATTCTGATTTATAAGTTGTTTCGCACACTTAGCTGCTGAAGGGTTCCCACAAGTGCGGGCGTATCAACCACGTCCCTGGGGACGCAACCCTTCAGACAGGGGCGGACCTGGAACGAGTGGAGGCCCTAAAACCCAAATGTCCGCATCTGTATGCCGAGATGGAACCAGGCGAGTAATTTCCGAGATGTTTGGCACTTATTAACGTTGCTATTTCCTGTATATGATAACATGTAATTGTTATCCTTCATATTATAATCATGTATTATTATTGTTTTCTTAACTTGTATGAAATTCTATGACGATATTGTTTGGTTTAAAATTCCCTTTTTAGTGTCTTGAGTATATTTTCATGAACCGATAACCATATTCGTCTGTTTTATAATAAACTGGAGTATCAAAATTATAAATTCGAATGACATATTTCAGGCGATGTGTTGTTCCAGCACTGTAATCTGCTGCACACAAGCGAGCCAAATAATAGCGATATGAGGCGCTGGGCGTTCGTGGCTTGCTACAACAAGGCGTCCAATGACTCCTTCCTGCCACACCACCATGCAAACTACGTTCCCATTGAAAAGGTAGGCCTTATTTTTTGTGGTATAGAGGTGCAGAGGCAAAGGTATCATTAGGCCCATAACGTTCCGCTTCCGGTACAAAAAAACATTTTGCCCTGCGTCTTCCCAATTCCGAAAGTAAACGTTCTCAGAAGGTGCCCGAACCTGAAAGCTTGTGGTGTTTGTTTTTTGTAGCTTGCTTAAACCAGGTTTCCCGTGAATTCTTGCCTCATCACCAAACTACCTACGTCCCAATTGAGAAGCTTAATACTGTTATTTTTGTTGAAGAATTGTTCAGAGCCGATTCCTTCCAGTGCGCCCGTATAACGTATGTAAGTATTATTTGGAGAGGTCCAATTGTTCATAGCCTTATATAATTTGAGAACGTATGTGTTTTTTGTTCGGGAACTTATAGCGATATGCGGCGCCATGAGGCCTACGTGAGTCATGTGATTTGCTACATAAGGCACCCTATGGTAATAATTGCCAGGTTATGCCCACGTTGAGTAGTTGAATTTGAGTAGTTGGTGGATTAACAATTTAAAGGTCAAGAGTCCCATTGTGTATATCATCTGCTACAATACTGTCAACTTTTCTACAATATGATAATTAAAATTGTATCAACGTTTTATCCAAGGCTTAAACGATATGCAACACAGCATGCGTGCCTTTTTAAATGCGCCTGTCCCATCACGACGCGAACTAGGAATAAGAATTGAATTGTGGGATAGTTCAGAGCCTTAGGAGGTCACTTAAGAGCCGTCGCGTAATTCGCCCGCTGGTTGAACAAGTCGATCAACTTCTCTTCTACCTGATACATTCCAAGTTTAAGTGTTAAGGTTTTCCTTATGACATATGTAGTCAAATGTTTGTAATATACCCTGAAAATCCACAGATGAATTAAAAGGTCACCTTTCTTAAGCAGCCAGTGTGGCCCTTTCCCTTAGGTGACTGATTAAAACAGGTTCGAACGTCCTTCTCTTCTTCATTCGGACGTAGCAGGCATGGTGTGGCCATTGGAAGGCAGCAATGACACCGTGTCGCGTATCGTGTTTAGGCTCCCAATAAAGAACATGTATTATTGTTTGGTCGAATTGTTGAGTGACAAACACAGCTGATAGTATACCTAGGGTTTTAAACTATTGGAGAGGTATAATGTATTACTATTTTTGTAGTCAGCTTATATCTCTGCTGATAGTTTGGCCGTTGAAGGTGGTAAAATGCACCTTTAAATTGACGCGTGCTGCTTGCATCTTGCCGACGTGTGACCGTCGCACCCTTGTGTACTTCGTTTGATACAATGGGTGTAATGATGGGAGTGGGTGATTCGTGGGTATCAGACTTAGCTTTAATATTCTCACAAATAGTCCAAAATGTGGTTGGTTCTAAAGTCGCTGCTTTATCTATATATAACCATTTACTTCGATACACAAACTAATTGCAATGATAACAGTGATAAGTGGCAAGTACAACGTGTATATCTCCTCGCTTCAGGTTCAGACGAAAGTCAACACTATCAATAAATAACACGTACTGGTAGCACGTTCGTGCTTTCAAGTGCGGTATATATTTCTATGAATTTGTTCATTTGAATGTTTTAATAATTGACCCAGAAAATGCATTTCGTTCTATAAAAGGAAGCATTACACATTTAGACCATGCATTTTTAAGACAATTACTGGACATGGTACTCACCACGCCAGAACCGAAGCAATTCTAGATGAGGCATCTGTTTTAAATGTCACGTACGTACAAGACCTCCTCGTTCCTCAGAAAAAAAGATCTACGTGTGTGACTATTAATATAAAGTTACGGTGGATGATGGCCAAAACGTTCAAAGTGACGTTAGCGAACTTTAAGCACGTAGAAACCGTACACGTTCAGTCCCAGCGAATGACCCCGAGGAGAAACATATACATCTCATGCTATATTGAAACATCTGATTTTGAAGCTACAGGTGCGGTACGGAGGCAGAATTTTGACTGGGTTAAGACACATTTGGCCGAGTTAGCAAAATCAATTTACTTGTACCATTGGAATGACTTGAGTTCGATGTATAGTAACGTTCTGTGACTGTCATAAGCTGAACATTAAAAATTAAGGGCTATCACAGAAAGAAATAATAATAATGTATTGCTTATGGTACGACGATGGGGGCGCAGCCGAAACAGTGGACGAGTTAATTTTGCTTCCTTAAATCAAGTATATGGTGAATTGTAATTGTGAGTTTTCTTGTTTTTAGGTGACCAACTCCGCAATAAAGGACTGTCGGAACTACACAGACTTTAGCGGGAAAGATTTCACCGACCCGATCAAGAAAGAGGAAGACCGAATGCATTTCCCGCCAACGGAAGTCAAAGGTTAAATCCGTGCGTCTGCATAAAATGACAGAGAAATATTAAAATTATTCACTGGATTTATTTGATAACTTGTGAAGTGTTTGAATTTCATTTTTTAATGTAATATACTACGTTTTGAAGCACACGTTTGAAAAATGCAGTCTTTTTATGACTAAATCAGGTGTGCCATCAAGGATTGTTAAAACACTAGCTAAGCAATTAAGACACTTTAAATAATTCATGTGCATCAATACATGTGTTTGTTTGTATTATTCAAACTTTTCACGTCGATTGTAAATATCTATCACTTTCGTTTGCTGCATCATGTAACGAGAAGCATGCATAATTTATAACTTTGTATTTTAATAAATAATATTGAGAGGACGTTGTGCTGCTGACCCATTCGCTCACTTCTTTGTTACGTGCATTTCCCTTCAGTATAAAATAAAACTGTTAAAATAATAAGGCAACAGCTTACATTTGTATGATCAAATCAGATAAATAGTATGAATCTTGATTGTTAAATCATATCAGGTGAAGATAGCAGGTAAAAAGATATCGCATCTCATTTAGGGTGACAGCGTATACAGCAACCCGTGTAGATTGTTGACGGAGCGTCTTAATGGTTATGATTAGATGCGTTCTTGATGAACATGTAGTGTATAAAACGTAATCATTTCAAATAACTGCATATATGTATAGTACTAAAATTAGTTAATCCTGCCACATGCATACAACTCGATCAAATAATAAGGTGCCGTGTAAATTTTAATTTGATATTAGGATAGTTGACCACGTGATGTTTATCTACAGCCAGTTGTCATGTGACCGCAAAAGCCCCAACAGTGCTCCAGCATCTTATCACTAGTCCGCCAACAACCGACCTCAACAATCACTCGCTCAAAAAGAACCATCACTTTGCAAGATAATGACACTGGCAAAGAAAACCGATAATGTACACGCAAACGACTATCACAAACTTTATTCTTAAATATCAATAGAATGTAAAATATAGAATCCACATAATGGAATGTAAGGACGGAAACAAGATGCACATTTAAATATTCATAAACTTCATAAGTAACTCAATACATATAAGTATAATAAATCTCATTTCAGCAATCATCAATATATTAACTGAGAGTTGATATAATGATGTGGAGAATCATCACATTATTTAGAGATAAAGCAAGAGTTGAGAAATAAATACAATAACAGATTTGGTTCATACATAAACCTTCACTCAAACAATACAGTTATACATGTATGTAGTGTAAGACATTCATCTTTTTAACTGGTCTTACAAAGTATTGTCTGTATTTTGAAAACAAAGGTCAAACTCATTGTGAAGGCTTGAGAACTATTAGCACTATTGCAATGTGATCACAGTCAATCAGAAATAAGTTAGAGCACTGCTTCTACTATAGGCTAATAGCAATTTTGTTTCAAGGTCCTCTTTAAGTCTTATTTTCTTCTCATAGCCCGTGGTCTGACGCCACCCCAGATTTATTATCGTCTACCCCTGCAGTTATTCTGTCCCCTCCTCTGGACTGAGGTAGCGATGACTGTCGGACACCTTCTGTAGGTTCTGTTTGATCACCTTCTCAGAACACATCGGGCAATTCTCTTCTGTCTCCATTAGCCTGAATAACAATAGCTACATTATAGTACATGCAACTGTCAACATAACAGGATGGAGGGACCTAACAAGGGGACCCCCAAGCTCCTGTTAACATAACAGGATGGAGGGACCTAACAAGGGGACCCCCAAGCTCCTGTTAACATAACAGGATGGAGGGACCTAACAATGGAACCCCCCAAGCTCCTGTTAACATAACAGGATGGAGGAACCTAACAAGGGGACCCCCAAGCTCCTGTTAACATAACAGGATGGAGGAACCTAACAAGGGGACCTCCAAGCTCCTGTTAACATAACAGGATGGAGGAACCTAACAAGGGGACCTCCAAGCTCCTGTTAACATAACAGGATGGAGGGACCTAACAAGGGGACCCCCAAGCTCCTGTTAACATAACAGGATGGAGGAACCTAACAAGGGGACCCCCAAGCTCCTGTTAACATAACAGGATGGAGGAACCTAACAAGGGAACCCCCAAGCTCCTGTTAACATAACAGGATGGAGGAACCTAACAAGGGAACCCCCAAGCTCCTGTTAATGTAACAGTATGTGAAGGGGGATAACTCAAGTAAGAGTAAGTATAACTATTTGAGTAAGAGTGATTGGCCTTGCTACACATTTAAATGATTTGTTTTGGAAATGTGTGTTCTAAATTATACAAGTACATGTGCTTCAAGTGCTTCTTCAGTGATGCCAAAGCCCCAATTTCTCGAGCCATTTTAAGTCCCTTATAACAGGTTTAAGCTAAGCATCACCATTGTTTAGATAATTTGTGTGATATGAAGAATCAAGGGAACTCCCCAAGCTCCTGTTAACATAACAGGATGTAAAGAGGGATAACTCAAGTAAGAGTAAGTATAACTATTTGAGTAAGAGTGATTGGCCTTGCTACACATTTAAATGATTTGTTTTGGAAACGTGTGTTCTAAATTATACAAGTACATGTGCTTCAAGTGCTTCTTCAGTGATGCCAAAGCCCCAATTTCTCGAGCCATTTTAAGTCCCTTATAACAGGTTTAAGCTAAGCATCACCATTGTTTAGATAATTTGTGTGATATGAAGAATCAAGTTTTTGGACTTTAAAAGGAAATTATTTTTAAGACAAGCACAATAAACTATTTTATATTAAGTAAAAGTAATGAAATAAGCTTCTTAAGTCAGTTATGCTTAAGAACATTTGAACAATTAGGGTTGGATGTTTAAGTATTGTTCTAACTCTGCCAATGACACCAAGACTGAGACAATACCTATATTTTTAGCCAATATCAACTGACGAGAAAAAAAGCATATAGTAGAATGGAAGCCTAATTTGACTGCGTTCTAATTGTAAATATATTTATGTTAAGATGTATCTGCCGAACATGTGTTGTTGAATTCATAAGTGAAGAAAACACATAGATATCTTACTTGATAAATTCTGAAAATATAGCAGGAAAATCACAGCTAGGACAGGCAGTCATGTCATCCTTCACAAGATGTCGACCCTGGAAATAAACAATTTAAGGTCAGCTACCTTGTGATCAAAAGTTTCTTTGGAGTTCAATATTTTGAAAATAATAACAATTAGTCTCACATAGAAAAACAAAGGCTAAACATTAAACAGTCAAAACTTCCATGAATCGTTCCTTAACGTACAGTGATGGTGCAGTACGGGATGTTCCCCTTGCACTCGGGACACAGCAGTTCCGTCTCGGGCAGCTGGAACCCGCAGTATGGACACGGAGACAATGGCTCTTCCTCCTCGGTCTTGTCCGGTTTCCGCACGATCATCTCTATCTTCTTTTTGTACTTCAGGTCTATCTGGTTCCTGGGACGTTGATGAGCAGTAACACAATTATTGAAATATCCCTTAAAGCCATATGAAGATAAAACCAGCAGGAAAAATGAGACCACTTTCAATACATATCTTAGTTATAAAGTAAAATTATCTAAGGCTTAAATTAATCTTATTGTCATATATTCTAAACTTACCCTATCATTCAATAAAAAAACAAGCTTAAGGACACCAAAACATTGTAACATTCCAACAAGATTTTTGAAGCTATGACTAAGCTCTTATATTGAAACAGACCCCAGAACATAAATCTACTTTAATAATCTCTAGATAACTTTTAATTAGGTTTCATTTTCATTAACAAAACATCCTACGCTTAAGATCTATTTATTTCAAATTAAAGGTAACCACATTAACAATGATTGCTATTGTGAGAATGTGAGTATCATTTTATAAAAATAATTAAGACACTAATTGGAGCAACAGCAATGCCTGATCATCATTTCGAAAATACCTAAAATTTTCTTAAAGAAACTGTCTGCATTGTATGAAAAACATGGTTGGTTGTGTTATGACGTACCTGTACTCCGGTCTCATCAACATTGCAGCATAGCTAAAGGAGGAGTTTTTCAGGCCCGCTCTGTGGCACTCTATCACAGTGGAGGTCAGAATGGGAACTATGTCTGAAATCAGAGAAATACCCAGTGTCAGATAATTATTACAGATTCTTATTTAAACTTTATTAATCTTAAGTTGAAACTTACTATACAAAGTTGAAACTTTACCCTTTATTTTGAATTTACTTGCCTGTTCAAAATACTCAAGTACATATTATGCTTTTCGCATTGAATAACATTGAATGGTTCATACGTTTTAGGTTTACTTATAAACCTTGTATGGGGTTTTGAAAAGCCAATGACCATTTGGAACAAGTATTATACATAAAAATTTGACTTACGTGATGGGAATTTACTGATGTTATTTGCTACTCGTATTAACATTCTGGCTCCCTTCAAATGATCACTTCTCTTCACATGAATCTGTAAATACAACAGGATTTGAAAAGTACATACATGTGTACTAAGAAAGGAATATTCTACATAAGCAAAGTTATCCTTCAACATGAAACCTCTAAATTCTAAACAACATAAAAAAACAACAACAAGCAATTCAAATTTGCAAGTAATTATACATTAATTCGTCATTTTGTGTAAAGTATGCTTCCAAAGCAATGCCGTCTTTTATCTGAATGGACATATTCATCAGTTATGTTAGGGCAAATATGTGTTTACTGAACATATATTATCACGAAGAAGTTACGGGTTCCACCTCTAAGAATTTTTTTTTTTTTACATCGTTTTTGGTAAATCAAATAATGATTTTGTAAGAAAAATTCTTATGATGCTTTAATTGTATTTCGACCACCCTTGAAAAACACCTAATGGTACTATGTTTAACAAAATTATTCTTTAAAATTGATGTTGGGAATTGTACCAAAGTTTGTAATTAATTATGGTTTGAAACACTGATGATGATCATTAATAATCAAAGATTTTCATACAAGAATGAACATTTGATTTGCCTTTTGACTCATTACTTTATAACTAATATTTCATGTGCATTTTCTGACTTGTCTGTAATTTTTACTCATGTAGACTAATACTTGATTATGAATAACATTAAATTATTAAACAATTATCTAAGAGCGTGTATCAATTTCGAAAGAAGAAATGGGACAAAAATGGTCCATAATTGGCCTTAAGGATCGATTTTCAATAATTGATTAAGGCCAAATTAATGTCAATACTTGCCCATGATAATTTTTTTGGTCAATTTTCAATTATAATTGATCATCGGAACAACACTTATTATTAAAGTTGTCCAAGGTTATCATGCCTATTGGTTTGTCAAAGGTTATCCTGTGACATGTAAATCTCATATATATATATTATAATGAATATTCATATCAGGGTGGTTTGACCTAATGTCTATTCTCGACCACTTTGCCCGAAGGTATTACCTTGACGAGTATGTAGCTGTGTAAAATCATGAGGTTTGTTGCCATCTCTGTGGGTATCTTGATCTTCTGTTGCTTCAACTCCTGATACATGCTGAACAGGACGTCATGGGCATTCCGGTAGTTACCTGTAGGGTACAAGGCTATCATTCAGTCATAGAGCTCAAATAAAGATATACAAAAAGAAGAGACAAGCCAGTTATAAGTTATACAGAATGAACAATATTGAAGGTTATATTTGGCATTATTTCTACTCATGTAATAATCATACATAATAATATATATATGTATGACTTTATAGCAAAAATAAGCAAAGATTTCCTGAATATTTGATACCCTTAAATGCCTATAATGAAAACCCCTACCAGCACTTTGTTCCTCTCTGGCTATAATAATGGCTGTTCTGCCTGCCTCCCGGAACTGCTTCAAGGCCATATACAATCGGAATAGGTACTTTGCATCCTGGTAATAGATTTGTTGTTAGAGGTGTTGTAATTGTTATAGAACTGAGATTTGTGTCTACTTGGTGCAGTAAAAGATGAGACTAAAGAACCGGGTATCATGGTTTAGTCCATCATTGGCAACCCTGTACCTTATTTTGTTTACACTACATTAATACCGATGGAAAATTGACTGACACAATCTCAGATTCATGAATAATAATAAGGAAGGGGAGAAAACTCTTCTTTCAATGAAATCACATGTTACAATTTAATACCCTTCAACTCAATTCAAGATTTACCATGACTTCATACAGGGTTTTTGTTACTCAAAGAAAAGAACACACAACATAATTTCATTGGCTTAGATTGACAAGGAGAACCCATTTAGCATCAACAACACTGCCATAATGATTATTCATGACTTTGAGGTATTATCAGGCAAATTATCTCTGAATACTTAATGAAACTGAGCCCAATGTACCATGGCAATGGGGTGTCATTACTACAACAGTTTTTGCCAAGGTGCTTTTTATATAGATATTAATCTTAAATTTATTCCCTTTTTATTGATTATGCAATTTGCTTGTAAAAAAAGCCCTAAACTTACCTTAGGCACTCCATCAGTATCTCCCATAAGGAAGTTAACAAGCTCATGCGTGAGTTGGTCATCATTTGCCCGGCCCACTGTTTCAATGGCCAACTCGATAGCCTGGCTGTTCTCACCATCACATCGCAAGAAGTGTTTCATTGCCTGTTTAATTTTCATTTTCATTTCATTAGACTGAATAAGTGACTGTGTTTATATTTGAAAATGTATGACAAAATGTCAGCATTCAGCAGAGTTTTGTATTTCTTTACTTAAATAATGCTTGAATAATCCAAAATTGAAATCTTGCTATGTTGTTCAAAACTCTTGTAAGACTCCATAATTTTTATTGTTAAATCCTTTACAAGAGTTTTGAACAATCAGACCTATGTATGACATACATAGTAACTATACATGTACGTCTATATCATAGATTTAGATTTAAAACTTACATTATCAACACTTGCATCAAACCCATTAAATTCCTAAACTAAGTTCAAGTTCAAAGTTTATTGAAAAAGGCCTCCGGTCTGTAAACAAACACATATAACACATACATAAACACATATATCCAATGCATTTCATAGAAAATAATTTTTATGACAGTGAGTGACACACACACATGTATATCAAAGTAATAAAATTACAAGTACAATAATTTTAAATAAAGACTTTCATAACAAATTCTAATCCTTTAGTAAACATCAACATAGACCTATTATTTGTTTTCATATCTTGTACTTTTCTCCACATGTGGTTTATTGTAAGGCATATATTTATAACAAAGAAGCATGTCTGTACCACTTACCCTGTTATATTGTCCACTAAGAAGGAAGAACTTGCCGGAGAGGAAGTGGTTCTTCTCATTCTCAAAGAACAGGGCAATACTCTGGTAGTCCTCCGGAGTGGCATCAGCTCCTGAACGCAAATGGAGCATCATATACGTAAACATGGATTTAACAGACAGGGGCAGTTTGATTTTTAATCAATTATTAATGAATAAATAATATGTTTTTGAAACAAATAGTTAAGCTGGAACAGTAACACGAGGTTTAACTCAATAATTAAATAAGAATCTTACTTAGATTTCAGACACTCGCTAGTAAAATTAAAATTCCAGATTTTACAATTTTTTGTTGTAGGCTTGATGATAAGATTGCTCAAATATTAATGTTGTTTAGCTATGCAAATTACAATCAGCTAGATTAGTAAACAACTCATACCCATTTTCAGCTTCATGTTTACAATTTATACTTCTTACATCATTTTTGGAAGAAGACAGGGGTTTAAAATTACATAAATAATAGGCCAATGCTATGAAGTAATTATATGCTAAAGATAACTGCTGCAGCCAGAATGATGCCAATGACATTGGCACTAACAAAACCAATACTGTCATTTTGCAGTTAGTATACAGTTATTTCAAGATCATTTGGTAGTAGGTTTTATTGGAATCTGTATGTCTGGCCAATTGACCGTTCCCATAGCAATAAGTCTGTTAAACA
This sequence comes from Mya arenaria, assembly GCF_026914265.1. NCBI lineage: Eukaryota > Metazoa > Mollusca > Bivalvia > Myida > Myidae > Mya > Mya arenaria. The sequence continues at coordinate 6,432,817 of NC_069124.1, forward strand.
TGATGCTCACCAATGATGTCGGCGTAAATCTCCATCTTGTTATGCTGCTGTGCCAGCTGGAATGCCTCATCATTACACTTGGACATGACCAGGAACTGAATGGCTGAACCATAATCATTCAACTTCTGGAAAAATCTGCAACCAAAAGAAGAGGAAAAAGTCATACAAAATGAGTTTCATTTCATTCATATTTATACAAAGCTTGAGGATTATATCTCTTTATTACAGTAAGCTACAGTTATAAATGTACTCAGCCATTGAGGATTATATCTCTTTATTACAGTAAGCTACAGGTATAAATGTACTCAGCCATTGAGGATTATATCTCTTTATTACAGTAAGCTACAGGTATAAATGTACTCAGCCATTGAGGATTATATCTCTTTATTACAGTAAGCTACAGGTATAAATGTACTCAGCCATTGAGGATTATATCTCTTTATTACAGTAAGCTACAGGTATAAATGTACTTGGCTTAATGATCATTTGACATAATGCTATCTTGAAACTCTTGATTAGCATCGCTATATTATGACCTGATGATGGCAATCTTGACTACTTATACCCATTATTATCAGAATGTTTAGACTCAAGTATACTTCAATGTTTTAAAACAAAACAATGAGTATATTTTCTCTGGCAACATTTATACTAAGTTTGAATGTTTTAATTTTTTTTTTAGTTTTTGCATGCTGATACTGATGACAATTACTTCAAGTTTATCATGTTAAAAATGTACCAACATTATCACTTTAACATAATGATAGGTGAATGCAAGACAAAATCTTAAATATTAACACTAGAAGATTTGTGTAATGTGGCTTACTTGGCAACCATCTTAGCACCCTCGACAGACTGCACATCTCTCACTATCTTCACAGCCTCCTCTGGGTTCTGTAGAAACTCCAGGTTGATCCTGAATAGAGGAAATCACCATAGTAGGACATTAATTTGTTGGACCACAACACATAAATGTGTATAAACTACATCACAATGTGATGGTATTGCTCTTTTTAATAAAACTGAGAATAGTTGTCTTAAAATTTTATTACCCAGAAAATTTATTAAAACAAATATTTCATCACCTTCCAGATGTCATTCTACAAAGCAATAAAGGAACATGTACATTGCTATATAAGCCTTTACTGACCATTGTCTATGTACGGTGAATATTAACACAATTTCTCCGTCACCTAGGCATACTAGATGAATTACTATAAATATTGAGGTTATGGATCAAATTAAATAAACCTGAAACTAGTTCATTATTAGCAGATGACATAATTCCAGTCCTTGGTCGACCAACCTGTAAGCCTCTACTGCCTCCTTGTAATGAACATACACATTTCTTGGCCTTTTCATATTGGATGTGAGTTTTGGGGATGTTATCCAATACAATTGGCAGCACCTAACAAAGATAAACATACCTGATGACATTATCCCAGTCCTTGGCACACCTGTAAGCCTCTGCTGCCTCCTTGTATCGACCATCGGCCTCCTTGGCTTTAGCATACTGGATGTGAATTTTGGGGGATGTGATATGATTCAACAACTCTCCAACCTTCGCCCTAAAAACACAACACAAAACATTCTTATAGTATCAATTACTAAAGGTATTTCCATTTAATAATGATATTTCATTTTTTTTAATGTTTATATATTTTCAATCTAAGCTCTACATTCAAACCCAAATCAGAAGGATAGTGAAGATATCCACCCTTGGATTCAGATCTTAAGAGCAATGTGCTGTTCCACATACTAGTATAAAAAGACTGAACTTGAGCTGAAAGTTACCCACCAGTTTTTGCTCCTGATGTAGACAGAGGCTGCCTTGTCATAGAATCCACCCTGTTCATACAGTAAGGCTGCTTCTTGCCATTGCTGCATAGTAAAAAAAATCAAAATCTAAGTAAAAGCTTGCATCTGCTTCCTTGATAGAACATTACTAATGCATAATTTGTGAGGCAACGAGAAAGTACAAATGATGGAACTCAAATCCTCGACCTCTTTGGGGTTTGACATACACCTATACCACTAAACAAACTAATTACTCTCCCTTCTGCTTTTAATCACAGACGATCAAGTATTAAACTTTAAAACCCATTGAGTCATACTAACCTTCATGCTCTCCAGAATGGTTGCACACTCCTTCTTCAGGACACGACTGGGCATCTTGCTGGCCATACCAACACCCCTTGAAAACAGTCAAATATTAAGTCAGGTACAATATTGGGAAACAGTTTACCCTTGAGGCATATTTGCCCTCCTGAGTTTATTAAGTGTAAACTCTTTTTTCTTTTAAAACGCTTGTGAAACAAGTCACTACAAGATTATATTAATCACTCTCATTTGTACAATCCTACTAGTTCGGCTTGATGATCACAAACCAAACTCACATACAACAAAATCAAAATTTGGGACGCAATTGTGAGATTGGGTATAGATATTCTAGACCTACAACAAAATATTTCATTCCCAAATGAATGCAAATATGGTGAGATTGGTACAACATAAATAAAACTCAAAACTTAAACCCTTTACCATATCCGCAAATGCATGTATCGATTGTAACAGTGAGATAAATTACACAAACTAGTATTTAAACTAACATACCAAGTTTAAGCACCCTTATCACACCACAATTATGGATTGCACAAACTAATATAAGGCACAGACCTCCTGATATCCCCCATACGTATGGACATCCTGGCAACCCCGGCCGCACACACTTCATCATGGTCCCTATCCTGCTCCTGTCTTGTGATACCCTTCTCGTAATGGGAGAGGGCCGTCATGTAGTCGCCTGTAAACTCAAGTTGCTGGGCATACTCCTTGCTGATGTAGGGGATCTGGTCTGGGGCAAGGGCCTTGGCCAGCTGTAGTGCACTGTCCCAGTGGAGTAAGTCACGTCGCATCTGTGGCACAGAAAGAAAAAATACATATAGGTTGATATTACATTTATTTATATGTTGCATACCAGTACATTGGATATATTTATTCACATTTAATTAAGTTTTCATTTAAAGAACAAGTAATTTGAGAACAAAGACATATTTACAACTGTATTTGTTTGCCATTAAATACACTTCTAAAAAGTTTGAATAGTAACAGTATGTTTCATATAGACAGCCTTTTGCTATTCTATGTACTTCAAGTGCTGCGAGTGGTTTGCTGGAGGCTAGGAAGAGGTCCTGGGCTAGGTTAAACTCCCCAAGGTACATGCCAATGTAGCCAGATAGCTGGTTCCGATCCTCAAGGTGCTGAAACATTCCCAAGATTTATGATTTACAAATTGGATAATAATTTGAATCTGGTTTAATTTTTCCTCAACGCCAACAATCAAATAATCAAGTGATGTCAATAGCACGTTTTTGTTTTTCAACACATAGATTCTGCATATAACTTTAATGGTGTACCTGAACACTCTTAAGCAGCTTAAATTTTAAAACTAAGATATCTTATTGAGGTGGAGCCCAGATGTGCACTCACCCTGATTTGCATGAGTGAAGTCACAAGTCCCACATCTCCCTGTTCCCTGAACACTCGGATAGCTGAAATCCCACGTACACAGTGCAATAAATGGTCATCAAACAGAATAAGAAATTATTCAAGTGCTTACTTAAGATATAATGTTAAGGTGAGTAGATGACTTTTGTTTGTAAGAGGCTAGTAAGTATTGTAGTATTCCCTGCTGAGGATGAAGCAGATTTTGAGTTATTGCAATGAGGTGACAATGTATTATCAATCTAAGATTAGGAAATGCAATGCAATGAAACAGTCACACACAGTGTTACAGTAAAACTGCGGTTGTTCGAACAGGCGATCGTTCGAGAACCGGCAGTCCCTGGTCCCAAACATTTTTTCTTCTATTTTCATATAAAATATACTGACGCTGCATCTAAACCTTAATAAGTCGAGGTGTCAAGCACTATTGCCGGTCCCAAAAACACAAATCATGCACAAAACCTTATGGCTCCCTCGAGGTCATAATTTCACAGTTTATCCCGAACGCGTGTAAACAAACAATCGCTAGGTGTTTTCACAAATTGTAAAATAGCAATGGTAGTTAAAAAGAAATTTGATAAGGTGTGAAAAACCGTTTATCATTGTTTACGCATGACCGATGATATTTGATAAGGGCATTTGAGAAGATAATAATGAGTTTCAACAGTTACTAATGCTATAAAATGTACTGTCATAATTAAATGTTGCTTGTTTAGAAAATGTGCTTTTCGTAAAAATAAACATTACTATTTAAATTGTTTGTTTTTTTCTTTTACATTTAGAATAAGACAGCCTTTCACCCTTTGAACATATAAGCGATTTCCACAACGCAACACATAATTGGTGTCGTAATAAACAGTCGGTTTGACGACTTCAAACTTAAAACCCGCTGAAAGATATTTCACAACTAAGTGGAAAATTGAAACTCGGGTCGTTCGAAACATCGGTTTCCTCGAGCTTTCAGCACGGAACCCGGCGTCCTCGAGCGATCGCAGTTTTACTGTATTATTAAATCTGGTATCATGGTACTTTGAGGGCAGCTCATCCCAGTTACATGCAATATTTCAAAATAATTTACTTCTAACTTTCTAACTACATGCAATACAAAGTCATACGCCTTACCAAACTCAACATCCAGGCTTTTTAGGGCAGCATATCCCAGTTTTGTCCAGGATTCCTTTGTGTTCATCTGGGTACAGAAGATCCAACCGTCCTTCCATCTAACGTAACAAAATAATGCTATGGAGTAAACTCTTAAATGAGTTAAAGAATGATATCAAATTTGATGCATTGAATAAAACAGTCAATACAAGTCATACCCAAGATGTCTCATTAAAGCACCTCCTAATGGGTTTTGGTTGCTTTTAAACATGACCAAAACAGAGATTACCTAATGCTGATGCATCAATATAAAAATTATCATGTGCTGAGAAAATCATGATCATTGATTTTGAAAAGATTCTTTCAAGTGTTCTGCTCCGGACATTAAAAGTTTAGAGAAAGAACACAGTATACAAGTACCTTTTCAAAGCAACAGTCTGGTCAAGACATTCACTCAACTGAAAGAAAATTGTAAGCAAATTGTTACTTTGTAATTGTTTCATTTGTGACTGATGAAAATCAACCAGGACTAAAATATCTATCTAAATAAGCTGGGCTATTCTAACTATCCCTGAATGTTTAGGCTAACTTTGATATCAATTTTCAGGACATTTTAACATTCTGCAGCAGGGGCAACAATTCAGCTAATTCCAAATTTGATAGTTTCTATATGGATGTTCATCTTCCATTATTTGGATAATGAGCATTTAGTGTAGGCATACATTTTTCCAGTTTTAATCTTTTACGCATTTAAACTCCCAAATTGAAAAGGACCAGCCTCTTCCCAATTTTGCTGAAAAAGCCCTGTAACTGTAATTGGTCTTAAACAGAAATATAACTGGTAAACACACAAATTGAATGTAATTTTAAACAAACATTTTCCAATAAGAACTTATACAACTGCAAAATGTATGTTAAACATTGCAACTAATACTGACTGTATTTCTGGACAAAAACACCCTATCTTTCATCTGAAAATTGTATTGCTTCAAACTATTTTTGCAACAGGAAAAAGAAGAAATAAATTGAAAAGATCTTTAAATTTTCTTTCCTGAATATGTTGCAAAAACCTTTAAATAAATTTATAAACCAATCAATAAAATTTTAGCCTCATCATAAGTGTAAGTAAATTGAAAAATGGCTCCAAGATTAACCTTCCCACCCACTAATCTCATTCAACAATCCCCTTGCACCCAGTAACCTCCTTCAACAATCCTATTAGACCAACTGACCTCCTTCATACTCTTGCCCTCTATAGCGTCAATGAAGAGGTATGCATGTGAATCAAGGGCGATTGTCACTAGTTTCCCGCTCTGTGTTTGCAGCGAGACCTCTCCATTGTGCAACAACACAGGAATCTGACCATACGGAAGCTTTGTAGCACCAACCAGGTCACAGCGAACACCTGGTATGAAAAGAAACAGTGGAAGTACAGCTAAGAATTTTTTTTGAGGACTTCATACTTATGATGATGATAATTTATTGCTTGTTTTATCATGCTATCTCCCCTAGGACTATTGTGATCGCTGCATATGAACATTCAAGCATATTGATCGAAGCATATTCAGTGGTAAATTTACACAAGCCCACAAGTAAAATACTTTCAGGGCTTGCTTAGTTCTGGACTTTATATAGCACTTTTCTTTTAAAAAAAAATGATGGCAAGCATAGGATTAAGGATTCTTGCTTGTTTGTCTTAAAGTGTAATTACTATGACTGCTGAACAAAATCTTCCCCAACCTGTGACATGTTCGCGGGAGTACATGTATGTGTATATTTTCTCCTCGTCATATGCGATGAATGTGCCTCGGTCCAGTGTCCACATTTCCCATAACACACCACGGATATACGGGGAGAAATCTGGTATCTCGACTAGCTGGTCATTCACCTGAATAAGAAACGATCCTACTTGCAAGTTCTGTTATTCAGCAAGCAAGCCCTATAACATATTGAATGCAACATAATTTTGTAATGTAAGCTCTAGTTTTCTTGAGATGTATGCAGTGACCAGTTTCATAATATCATATATACATACCCCAGACAACAATTAAAACTGCTGGCTAAAACATATGTTGTTGTGCTTTCTATTGCAAATTTAATAGTAACAATTTTACTGCTGACATTGAAATTTTAACAGACTGAGCTGGTGCATTAGAACCAGGTTCAGTATCTCAGATAACCTGATCTATACTTTATAAATGTAACAGTGAAGCCCAGCCTCTCATATTGTTCAATATTTAGACAGATTCATTTTACATGGTACACCCTCTGGATTTTTACGGTGTTGCTACAAATACTTCCAGTCAAGGTTACGTATTACTTATATTTATTTTTTTACTTTCCTATCCTTACATAGAAACTTATGACTACTTACAGGATTGTACACATATCCATCTTTCTTGTCATCCATGAAGACCAGGCGAGTACCACTGACATCAGGAAACAACTTCTTGATGCCGACAACATGACGGAACTCATTCACATACTGCCAGTCCTCAATGTAGAAATAGAACAAGCCTCCATTCTGGAAAGAAACAAATGTACACTATTGAAGGTGTGTTTACAAACTAAAGACAGAAACAATAATGACAACTCAAGAATCTACGAGATAACTTAATAATAGCATGTAAAAATATCTTGAATTTTTTTTTTCATTTATTAAGAAAACCATAGAGAATATCATATTTTCTAATTATACAAAGGGCCATAAATGTGATTATATTTAAGCATTAGTGACATAATTTTGTCACAAAAGAGCGTATTGTCTGCGAGGAAGTTTAGAAAGTATGAATTTGATATTTTGAACGGCTGATAAGTTATTAAAAAAAATTAAAAAAATGTGGATGGTCGGACAGACAGACAGACAGGCAGTGTGATAATATTTTGCAGGCCTCTAATAAACAAAAACATAGCAATAGAATACCAAATCTTGTATGTTTTTCTCAATTGGCTATAGGCATAAATCAAACCATATTTAAGCTAGAGCTAAAGGAATTGAGGTTATATGCAAATTGTTAGTGTGAACATGTATACCAAGTTTAATGTCAATAGCTTTACCAGTTTTAGTTGTCCTCAAAATTGATGCTTATAATTGTGCACACCAAGGCTATGACAAACATAATCATTAATTGAAAAGATATAGAATCATATTGTCAATATCATGACTTCTAAAAGATTTACTTCTAATTACTAATAACTAATACTTCACAGTTAACATGATGCTAGTTGTCATTCAATCATTCAAGTGCCTGATTAAGGGATTATACTTTTCATTAATAAATTATAGCACATGGTTGAATAATCCAATGGATTATTTTGATCTCCTCTGACAAACAGTCTTCGACAAGTGACCAGGCTGAGCGTACTCCCATTGGCGTCATGTTAATTGTGTGACAACTGTATAACTACTCACATCAGTGCCATATATGAGGAACTCTGGCGTCATGTTAATTGTGTGACAACTGTATAACTACTCACATCCGTGCCATATATGAGGAACTCTGGCGTCATGTTAATTGTGTGACAACTGTATAACTACTCACATCCGTGCCATATATGAGGAACTCTGGCGTCATGTTAATTGTGTGACAACTGTATAACTACTCACATCAGTGCCATATATGAGGAACTCTGGGGTCATGTTAATGTGTGACAACTGTATAACTACTCACATCCGTGCCATATATGAGAAACTCTGGCGTCATGTTAATTGTGTGACAACTGTATAACTACTCACATCAGTGCCATATATGAGGAACTCTGGCGTCATGTTAATTGTGTGACAACTGTATAACTACTCACATCAGTGCCATATATGAGGAACTCTGGCGTCATGTTAATTGTGTGACAACTGTATAACTACTCACATCAGCGCCATATATGAGGAACTCTGGCGTCATGTTAATTGTGTGACAACTGTATAACTACTCACATCCGTGCCATATATGAGGAACTCTGGCGTCATGTTAATTGTGTGACAACTGTATAACTACTCACATCAGCGCCATATATGAGGAACTCTGGCGTCATGTTAATTGTGTGACAACTGTATAACTACTCACATCTGCGCCATATATGAGGAACTCTGGCGTCATGTTAATTGTGTGACAACTGTATAACTACTCACATCTGTGCCATATATGAGGAACTCTGGCGTCATGTTAATTGTGTGATAACTGTATATCTACTTACATCAGTTCAAAGTATGAGGAACTCTGGCGTCATGTTAATTGTGTGACAACTGTATAACTACTCACATCAGCGCCATATATGAGGAACTCTGGCATCATGTTAATTGTGTGACAACTGTATAACTACTCACATCCGTGCCATATATGAGGAACTCTGGCGTCATGTTAATTGTGTGATAACTGTATATCTACTTACATCAATTCAAAGTATGAGGAACTCTGGCGTCATGTTAATTGTGTGACAACTGTGTATCTACTCACATCAGTGCCATATATAAGGAACTCTGGCGTCATGTCATGACAGGTGATGTGTGTCTGGTTGATGTCCTTGTCAGGGAACAGCTTACTTTCTCGTTCATCTGTGGTGCCAGTTGTCTCTCCCTCGATCTGTGAACACATAGCAGAACCTTAGCATATACAAAAAGATGCCGCATCAGGCAAAAACAGGTCTTTTTGTAAAACTGATCTGATAAAAAAATGTTATACATGTCAAAGTTAGCTTTATTGAGCGTCCATGGCTGCATTGTCCATGGTTGGCAATGCGTTCAATGTCTTGGATACTTATAATAGTTCTGGCAAGCTAATTTTACGTTTCATTAGATGGAAAGGTTTGAGATTTCCAAAATGCTACATAAAATATAATAGGACACATTTTGTCTTGGTGCAGGCTAATAAAAAATGTTTGTGAAAAAAATCATTTTAGTATCTAATTAAACATTTTCATCTGAAAATTACAAACATTTAATGTAAACACATATTGATCTGTCATTGAAACCAATGGATAAAACATTTCCACCTTAGAACAATTTAAGGTTGCTAACAAAATATAATTGTTCATATGCTTAAATTCTTACTTAAAACAATTTTGTAACTTCAGGAAAGACATTCAAGTAATACAAACCAAAACAACTGAAGATAAAACAAACATTATGAACTATAATCAAACTAGCCTAAAATGGTCCTGGTCAGCAGCCAATTGTATCTGGTCAAAGTTAATATTCATTCGAAAATGACTGATAACCGATAAATTTGTGTGAATGTACAAACTTAGCCAAAAATTATTTGTGGCCAATAACTTACCCAAGTTTGATACAATTGGCTGTTGTAGTCTATGTTAAAACCTATTATCTAAAAGTGCTTTTTACTGTATGGTAGCTAGATCTGTGCAGCAAATTATTTCAAATAATAGTGGAAAATAAGTTAAGGATCTCAACATTGATTTAATTATTAATTTTAAAAACATAGAAACTATTCAGTCTAAGCTTCTTAAAGATTAGATGAACATTGTAAAGTTTGTGTTAAAGTTATCTATTATAACATGAGTTGATGCATTTTTACCCTGCACTTAAATATTCTGCGAACACATATTTTGACCAATTTCATGAGGTTTGGAAAAAACACTGTTGTATTTATGGCACAAAAAAGTGGCACAAAATTGTTAATGACGCCAATTATTTTTAAAAATCTGGCTTTAAATATGTACTGATTCAACCAAGTAGATGACAACACTAATTCTTATTTTTCTCTTGAACCAATTTTATGGGACTTGCGTTACCTTACACTTGCCATGTGTACATATATCTGGTTTCATCTTTGTATTTCTTTTACACTTATAAAGTTATGGCCAACATTGATGTTTTTGCACTGCTACCAATGAAAACATCACTAATGCCGCCATCTATGACAACAGTGCTATAATACCTATAAGCTTTCTCTTCGAAAAGCAGACAAGCCATTTTACTGTACTCATGTCCTGAAGTTAAATTCCTTGCCTGATGACGATTATTTGACTACTTCTGAATAACAAAGTAAACAAAGGAGAGTGAAACAGAAAGAGACCACAAGACCCACAAGATTGAGAAAGAACATTGGTGCTCTCCTTCACACTTACTTTAGAGGAATCTGGTGGAAGCTATTACATAAATGCAAGTATTAGAAAACACATTTTGGAAGCACTTACGAGGTGCAAATGATGTTAAATACTAGCTATACTGTTAGGGAATTTCAAACATACGAAACAATGAACACAATGCTGGTTGTCATTTAACCATTCAATTAACCAATTATAAACAGATAATAGTAATAGCACAGGGTCTCATAATCCTATAGATTGCTTTGACTATCTCCGGCAACTGATCAGTGGAGTTAGGCGACCATCCATATAAATTACTGTCAATGATAATGCATAGTGATGAACGTGAATGAACATTAGCAGAAGGTCAACAACCACTCTAGAATGTTACATATCTGGTTCCATATAATTATAACCATTTACAACTTATAAAACAACACACACCAAAAAGGGTTCTTGCAACCTTTTAAATTCCCACATAAAGCAAACAGATGCTCCAAACCACCACACTTTAAGTCATGTAATATCCCCAAGAGCACCTGAACATACCATATGAAGCTGTATTTTATCCTCGAAATGCGCGGAAGCGTAGTCAGAATTCAGTTTGATTGAGTGGACAGTTCCCAGGTATTCCCGGTCTTTCAACTGCTCCAAGCCTGCAGGGTAAACAAAGAAGGGTACCTACCAGTGTTAATTGTAAAATTTGTGATGTTTGTTGGATAGACTGGTATTAAAAAACTGAAAGATCAACTGGTGTTAATACGCAAGAAAACTATGAAGTACCCTTGTATGATAAAATATGAACGTTACAAACAAATTTGAACAGGGTATTTCAACTATTTGTATTATATAGTATAATAAATGTATATCAGGTGAATCTTGTCATAGTATTTGGAGTTTTTATTGGTTAAACTTAGTTTGTACATATATATTGCATATATCTCCTTTAAGCAGGAAATTAAGATATTGAATTGAATTGAGTTGTTATCATGCTTCTTACATCTTCTCCTGACTTTCCTACCAACACAGTAAAGGGGGAGGGGGATAATTTCAAAACCGTTGGTTGAATACAGATTCAGGCATTACATGGCTTATATAGGACAATATACTTTATATGTTTTTCACATTGTTTATTTTTTTCATTGAGATAGAAAGTAATTATGTATTGGTTCATCAGCCTAAAAAAAACGATTTTCTTATTTTTTTTACACTATAACGATTGTTTGGGCAAAGAATTCTGTACAGATTGGTTGCATTAAACAAAAAGTTAAAGTGTTTAAAACTGTTCATTATAAGCCATGCAACGGGGAGTTATGTTTTCCATGCAAGGGACATGCACAATGGTTTCAATTGCTTTTGAGCACCTAATATTTCCCAAGTTCATATATGGGTCAAAGTACCGGTAAATATTTCACTAAAAACTATACAAAGTTTTGGGATTTACACAGTGAAATGTTCATGTTCTTACACTAAAAAAACATCCACTAAATAAACCTAACTTAACACACTGATATACAGTATACATGTGTAGAGTAATTAATGTCATTTATATAAAATCCCTTACACATATAAATCTCTATATATAACTTTCAAGCTAAATAATAACAATTGTATATTTCATTCCATACCTGATTTCTTCTTCTTAATAGTTGGAACTTCATGTACAATTTAAAAAAAACTAGAAATGTGTCCATAGGACACGGATGCCCCCACTTCGATTTTTTGTCACAGAAAATAAGCCATAATGATTATTCAGGATAATCTGACTAAAGCGATTTCCATGACTATCGAACTTGATCAAGATATTATGGTCACAATCATGTATGTAAAGTTTGGTGAGGATTGGACACATACTTTCAAGAATTAGATTGGAAACATATATTTTTGAAGTATTTTTGGCAAAAAAGGGCCGTAACTCCTAAATGACTAAAGCGATTTCCATGACTATCGAACTTGATCAAGATATTATGGTCACAAACATGTGTTTAAAGTTTGGTGAGGATTGGACAAACAGTTTTCAAGAATTAGATCGGAAACAATCTTCGGGACGTACGTACGTACAGACAGACAGACAGACAGACAGACGTACGGACAAGGGCAACCCTATATGCCGCCACTTTGTGGGGGCATAAAAACACATTTGCTTAGGGCTTAACTATTTGAACTTGTACAAATAATACAAAATATATTATCACAACCAAATCTTAATGAAAGTCAAGCAGTCTTTTACCTTAGCTGCCTTGTTATGAATGTTTTATTGTGTGTATTTTGACCAAATTACATATTTCACTCAGTGAATTAGTTTGTGAATATAAAAGTTCTGAAGAAACCACAGCAAAACATAAGTTTTATGATTTCTGTAAAGCAATATATATGAAGGAGATGAAAACATATCATATACATGTAAGTAGAAAATGAAATTATTGTGACATTATTATAGAACATCCAAGATACATTTTCCATCGACATGTTACAAAAAAAGGTGGAAAATGTCTGAAAATGGGCTTCATTCAAGCTTTAAGCCGTGTCAAATCACTTTACCTTTTTTACAACAGTATATTTTTTAAACTGTTCAAATTGAATTACAATGCTTCATTATTATATCTGATAATTCATAATCTGATGAGTTATGTAATAGTTAACAGTTAAACTTACGGCACCAAAACCCCATTCATTGAGGCTATACATAAGCACTTAAGAGAGTGTTTAAATTTCAATCACGAGGGTTGAGGGGTACGTAATTGTTTTGCACCATGTTGTCAAGGAAATATTCAATAAATAGCTTGAAGTTAAAGTGAATTGCATTCTAATTTATCAACATGGTAATGCCAATTTTTGCCAGTGAATGTGAAGACAAAAACAAAGAAAACTCTCACAAACATGATACTGTATACTAATATAGTGTTGTCCATCTATAGATGTCACTGAATTAAATATAGTGAAGTTTTGTCCAAGTTTTAAAATAAAAAAAACAAATATTGATTGTATTAGAGGTCTTCTCTTGCTACATTTTCTAAAAAGAGGTTATATTGACCCAAAGATGAACCTGACAGTGCGCTGATTTGACACGGCTTGTTTCAGCATCTCGAGTAAAGTAAGAAGAAATACCTTACCATTAGACTGCCCATGGATAACTAAGTAAAAATCACACAATGACATTAAATCAAGAAGGTGCTACTGAAATGAACGTTAACAGTGCAGTTAAACATGGCTAATTTTGTAACTTCGGAGGAAAGAATGTTGTGTAATAATAGAAACTAAATACATATAAACATAAAAAGGTAAACGACTGACTTAAAATAGAAATGACTCAGCTGATAAACTTACCTAAACATCCAAAATATCAAATGATAAAACATTATCAGAACAAGAGCGCAGAAGGCCAATGCCAATGGATTTCTGTTACTTTTCCCATGAAAATGTAGCATTACTCAACAATCATTAAAGCCAGCATTACTGTACATGTGTATATTGTCTCTACACACACTTGAACATTTATGAGTTATGCTCAAGATAAAAGGACAATCTAAGCTGATACTCTGGCATTACATCTCCTTTATTTCTTCAGCAAACAAGCTTAAAGTGAACTTTACCAACAAATATTCAATAACAATCAAAGGCACACCACTCTGCTGTGTGAGTAACCAGGTTACTGCTGATTTACTCTCCCATGGTTACTTAAACTCAACAAATGTTTCAGACAAAAAGAAGGGGATGAAGATGGATCTTTTAAAATCAAATGAGCTGGGAGATGTTTTGACATGATTTAACATTCAATTTTTGCCTTGGACATAATTTTTACGATATTTATTTAAAATTGATATATAGGCCAAACAAATAAAAAATAATGTGCATATATTACTGCAACGCCTGTTTTACAAAGGGAAATAATTGTCCCATTATTATTTTGACCATTTATTGCAATTACTTAATGCATTTTTCCATAGCAACCAAATTTATCATCAAGACCTATTTTGGCAAATTTCATATTGCTCGTTTCAAACAGCTCGATTGTTTAAAAGTGTTTCCCAAAATATCACATTATTGAAATATAAAAAGAATTAGAAAAACATATGTATATTAAACGCAAAATTGTGTCAGGGCTCATATGTTAATGCTGTTTTGGCACAAATACTATGTCAAATACTATCACTTCCATGGAGTAAACTCCGTACCATTATCTCCAAGGAGGTAGAACCACGCTCTGTTGTTCATGCCGACAGCCAGGTGATAGGGACCAAGACCCAAGAAAGATGGCTCAACGTCTACAGCAATGGTGGCTGGCTGGTCCTGAAATCATTCACAATAAACTTAATGCACAGCTTGGTCACATGACTTATAGCAGGCACATGATTCACAGTTTGGTCACATGACTTACAGCGGGCACATGATTCACAGCTTGGTCACATGACTTACAGCGGGCACATGATTCACAGCTTGGTCACATGACTTACAGCACTCACATGATTCACAGTTTGGTCACATGACTTACAGCGGACATATGATTCACAGCTTGGTCACATGACTTACAGCGGGCACACAATTCACAGTTTGGTCACATGACTTACAGCCGGCACATGATTCACAGTTTGGTCACATGACTTACAGCGGGCACATGATTCACAGCTTGGTCACATGACTTACAGCGGGCACATGATTCACAGTTTGGTCACATGACTTACAGCGGGCACATGATTCACAGCTTGGTCACATGATTCACAGCTTGGTCACATGACTTACAGCGGGCACATGATTCACAGCTTGGTCGCATGACTTACAGCGGGCATATCATTCACAGTTTGGTCACATGACTTACAGTGGTCATATGATGCATCTTTTGTAATAAAATGGCTGGTGTAAAGGTCTTATAATTTTATAATGAAGGTAGCTAAGGATACTCCTTAGAACTGCCTTCATCTCTGTTCAATATTGTCAGATTCACTATTGAAATATTTTAGTTTATTTTAGCTGTCAGTTATCTTTCATGACGTAAGTTATCAAAATAATTCATGGTCATGCAGAACATGCTTTCCTATAAGAAAGTGGGTACATAAAGTTCTTAAAAAATCAACACATAGGTGACAGTGAGAACAATTTAAACATTACATGAACCTTTACAAAAAATGTGTTATATGTTGAACACTCTAACCTCCGGATGAGGCTAAAATCATTGCATTCAGAAAGAAAACAACATACATCTAATATGCTGATGGATAAAAATCTAATTGTCAACATAAACAGTAACATGTCAATGATTGCAATCCAAATATTTTTTGTTTTATTTCATTTCTATAATTTAAAAGTTGTTTGTGAAAAAAGATAGAGGGTTGATGACATTTAAGGCATGAATGGTCTGATTGTTAAGAACACTGTTAGTTAACAGCTTCTTTAAAACCTAACAAAATCAGACCATTATCTTTTGTACATAACCCTAATATTTTTCTGCCATCATACCTTTTTCTGACTGTCAATTTTGTTCTCTTTTTGGGATAATTGACGGCTATATTGTGGGTGCACCCGAGAGCACAGATATGAACCCGACAAAATGATGAGGGTTTACAGAGACATAAAGACTCAACTTTATTAAAAAGTAAATAATTTCTCAACAAGATACATAAATATTTTCCTAGGCCTTGTTTAACAACATCATTGTCGACTTTTAGATTTGAAGCTATTCATGCTCATTAATTGAAATAAAACGAGCACAGATATAACAGTTAAAGATATAATGTAGATCACATGATGTGGGTCTATGAAACTTCTAAAGTAGTGAGATTTGAAAGTTAACAGTGATGACGGTAACAAGTTACAGTGTTCTTAACTTCTGAACAACCCATTGAGGTGCAAGATAAAAGTACCATTAACAAGGATTCAAATCTTCATTTCCACAGACTAACCTGGTTGATATTATCCTCAATAGTAACCTCGAGCAGTGATGTCAGGTGCGCAATACGTGTCTGCTGTGTGGCTGCCAGCATGGGGAGACTGGTCAGGTACACATACAGATTTCCCTTGGTCGAGGTGACAGCCAGCAGCTGACCGTCCTCTGTCCACTCCATACGATCAAGGGAGCGCTCATCATCCAGGTTTATAATGGCAAACATCTCCTTCAGGTCAGAGAGGTCGTGGATCTTGATACTAAGAAAAGCAAAGTGATTCATTGAATTTGATAAGAAGAAATTTATGGGTTTTTTTGTTTTTGTTTTCATAGTAAGATTCAATAGAGCTTTTGTTCATAAACATACAAGGCATCTGTTTTGATTTACTTAAATTTTGTATCCAACAAACAAAACAAATCCAACAAATGTCTTATAAGACCAGTCATATTGTGACAAAATTAATATATGCCCATATAGACAAGGCAACCTTAAGTGGATATAGCTAAATGTTTTGTGGTACAATGTACAACAACCTTTCAAATATAAAAATGAGACACAACTGACAAGGTTAATGATATACAAGCCAAAGTAATAGTTATTGTTTATTTTTGCTTTACTTAATTTGAATGATTGAATTTGCCTCAACTGGACACAATAACTATCATAGTTTTGGCTCAAATTGTCTCTATAGCAGCCAGTGCGAATGCACAAACTGCTGATGTCCCAATTCATAAAACCAATTAATGTATAAATGGAACTTTGGTGATCGTTTTTGCCTGAAGCTGAAAATTTGCTATTTGAGTCTTACCAGTTATCGCCACAAGAAGCTGCTTTGTTCAAGGACAAAGAGATGGCTACACAGCTAAGGTGGTCCTTGTGGTTCCTGGCCTGGAACAGCTCCTGTAACAAAACAATACAATATTGACAGAGAGTTGGCTACACAGCTCAGGTGATCCTTGTGGTTCCTGGCCTGGAACAGCTCCTGTAACATAACAATACAATATTGACAGAGAGTTGGCTACACAGCTCAGGCGCTCCATGAGGTTCCTGGCCGGGAACAGCTCCTGTACCAAAACAATACATTGGTGACAGAGAGATGGCTACACAGCTCAGGTGATCCTTGTGGTTCCTGGCCTGGAACAGCTCCTGTAACATAACAATACAATATTGACAGAGAGTTGGCTACACAGCTCAGGCGCTCCATGAGGTTCCTGGCCTGGAACAGCTCCTGTACCAAAACAATACATTGGTGACAGAGAGATGGCTACACAGCTCAGGCGCTCCATGCCGTTGTTGGCCTGAAACAGCTCCTGTAACATAACAATACATTGGTGATGGAGAGATAGCTACACAGCTCAGGCGCTTCATGCAGTTACTGGCCTGAAACAGCTCCTGTACCAAAACAATACATTGGTGATGGAGAGATAGCTACACAGCTCAGGCGCTCCATGCAGTTCCTGTCCTGAAACAGTTCCTGTAACATAACAATACATTGGTGACAGAGAGATGGCTACAAAGCTCAGGTGATTCTTGTGGTTCCCAGCCTGGAACAGCTCCTGTAACATAACAATGCATTGGTGACAGAGATATCGCTACACAGCTCAGGCGCTCCATGCGGTTCCTGGCCTGAAACAGCTCCTGTAACATAACAAAACATTGGTGACAGAGAGATTGCTACACAACTCAAGTGATCCTTGTGGTTCCTGCTTCTTACATGTATAGTACCCATCAAGTTATGCCATTTATGGAAACAAATAAAATGTTCAAAGTTGTGTTTGTGAATGAATTTGAACAAATGAAATGGAAGAATTGTATGTATGTTTAGGATGTCTGTTTTGAGTAATCATATTTTCAGTAACTACTACACAATTGTAACAGTACTCTATCTCAGAATTCTATACATATTACTAAACCAAATGTTTATGTCTGCACAGGTATTTAGGAAAACACTACATGTATACAGGATTTAAATAACAAGTTAGGATCATACCTGTCCAATTTCTTTCAGATGTGTTGATATGACAACAAAGTAGCCGTGGGAAAACCCAATCATGATATACCCATCTCCATACCTGGAATAACAAAATGCATGTACAATTCCAATGAAAGATTAAGAGGATGTTTGTAAGTAATTTCTTTATATCAAAAGGCAAACACAAATAGTTATCATTAAGCAAGATAAAACAAATTCCTCTTCTTAAATGAGTACAAATATTTGTAGACTGTGAAAGAGTTGAACCATCACTTATCCATGAGTGTATGCATGAGTTCCAAAGAGTTACTGACATCAGGTATGTTTTGAAAACATTAAAAATGGTTTAACATGTTCACAACAATGTAGGTTTTCTTTTAATGCATATATGTTACTGTCAGTCTCACCATTTGTATGACTTGATCTCTCCGTACTTGGCCTGGAAGGCGAGCTCTATGGGGTTTTCGGCATCGTGCATGTTGTAAAGGAACAAGGTCTTCCTGCCAACTACGACACTCACCTGGAAGAGGAAATCAGTAGTATAAACTATGTGAATTCTTACAGAAATACCTACCTACACGTATTCCTGGAACAGATACATCACAGCCTGAAAGGCAAAGTCTATTGGGTTTTCAGCATTGTGTATTATCATTTTAGCTGCCCATCATGACCCCTGTCTCGGAATCTTATGAGGACTGAATTACATAATTTAACTTACCCATATGTCTTTCAATCAAATAAACCAAACTTATTTGTAATAGAGAAAGAGAAAAATCAATCATTTGCTGAAAGACTACATGTGTATTTGTATCTAGTTGTAACTTGCATACATGTACAATTTTAAAGAAAAAGGTAACACACATCTCGAGGGGTTAATGCGAAAAGGTTCTAAGTGACATTAAATAAAGAAGCAGATAGAACCTTTTCGCTTTCACCCCTCGATCTGTGTTACTAGTAAAATCCTGTTAGTTGTATATATCTCAGGGTTCGAATTTAACTTTGAGGAGCACTCGCAAAATTTTGCGAGTGCATTTTGAGGCAACTCGCAAAATGACAAATCAACTTGCAATTTTATTATTTGCTTTATTCCCTTATAATATTGTCTAATTAAAGTAGAAATTAACACCTAAGACATATTATGAATATTAAAAAGTATCAATCTTGAGTGACTCGACTACTAGAACTTGCTGATGGCTTATTCTATTTGGGGGGTATGGAAAGACTCGTCTGATGCTGGCAGCTTTTTGATAACAAAGCTGTCCAATAATTTGACATTGTTCACTTTGTATATTTACCCTCGCCATCGGGTTATTTAATACCCATTCGACAAGCACGCTACAGATTTCATTAAGTTTATAAGTATTAAAAACAATAAAATAATAAATTTAAAATAAAAAAGCAACAGTAAATGTAGCGTGGATACTTTGGACCATGAAATATATCGATCAACGAAGTCTATTCATTTTGACAGTTGGGCGGAAATATATTCAAAGGATGATGGGGTTTACATATAGTGCGCAAAAGCGCTAAATTTAGCCAATGATTGAGCTAGGTGATTACGTCATTGGTATTTACTTTGTATTATGCACGCCTCGGAGCATCCCGGAAAGATTCGAGATAAAACTCGGCCTTTTCCGTATTTGTTCTATTTTTGAAAACCTACTAGAGCATGACTCCGTACTGTCTTCTTTATACCGGTAGTGTAAACATGCCACTTATAGGCTGTTTACACTCGAGTACATAGTGGAATTAAGTTCATGTTTATTCTACTTTCCTTTTAACATTTTGTGGTCTAGAAAAAGCCACTCGCAGAATTTTGCGAGCTTGAATAAAAGTCACTCGCAATTTCCAAATGTTGCTCGCATTTTGCGAGTATGCGAGTCTAAATTCGAACCCTGTATCTTGAAAGGAATTTATAACCCTTCGTTTTCTTTCAACTCTAGCTCAACATGTCTAAATGTACCGTATCTAGTTTTCCTTTCATGTGGTCCAGTTTTTACAATTACATTGCGCAAAAAAAACAAAACTGATGTACATGTACATCTTCATACGACATTTTCTGCTATAGAAATCATTACTCACAGTGTTTTCCCCCATGGCCGACCTCTCATCCCCTTTCATTTCCGAAAACTGAACGTCCCCAGGGTCAGCACGCATGGATGTCTGTCTTAGTGTGTCCCCCTCTGCGTTGCTGATCGTAATAGACTTATCCTCACTGCCCAGGGCCAGCAGGTTCTCGTTACTCCATGATCCACATGTGATCTTACGGGAGTGCTTGCCAATGATTGGGATTTTTCTGGATAAAATGCAATCCCAGAACTGACAAAACTTTCCAAACATTAGAAGAAGTATTCGCAATCAGTGCTTTACATTTGCTTCCTAAAAACTTTAATAGGCATTCATACCTAAAAGTGCCATTATATAAAATCTATTTGGTAAAGATTTGCTTAATATACGTAATATAACATGCAATTTTTGGCATTTTCTACTGCAGGGAGATAAAAGGGGAAATCAGAAAACACAACAAATGTGGATCATGTTTATGACCATATCGGTTTCAATATACCTATCTATGTGAATTTAGCCACCAATTATTCACAAAAACCTGGTTAATGCATCATCCAAATTTTACATTGAACCTCTCACCTGGAAGTCTGGTGGTTGTAGATGAGGAGGTTTCCCTTCTGGGTGCCCACCGCCAAATAGGGCCCTGCCTTCGCCCACAATAGGAAGCTTAGTGGGTCCCTGAATAAGGAAAATGAAATTGATACTTTTTCCTTTCCCTAATTTTAAAATCTACTGTTATGGAATTGGATTTTAAAATTTCATGTCCATATAAATTTAATTGAAGCTAAATTATTTACAATAGCTTAATTCAAAAGACAGCTGTAAACTGAAATGAATCCATCTCAGTTTTGTTTCCAGGGTAGCATGCAGCTCAGACACATGTGTGCTATTAAAGTGAGGTTTTAGCATAACAAAATTATTTCATCACAAAGTAAAAGCTCTGATAATCTCTTACTAAAATTTCTTACTGAAATTGATCACTACACATAACAAGATTAAAGGTTAACAAAGACATGGCTATTCATTACTGGTCACTTGTTATAAAAAATATATACCTAAATGCAAAACTATACCAATGTCAATGGAACACTGATGGTAACTTGGTTCAAAAATAAGAAACACTTAAAAGTTCTGCAAACCTAAGGCCACTGTCTAGCTGTGAGGTCTTGCCCGTGTTGGCATCCCACATGGTGATGTTTGTGTTCTTGTCGTTGATTATGGCCAGAGTGTCCCCATCCTTATCCCAACCCAGCCCAGTACAAGGCCTGTAGGAAAATGGTTATTTGTACTTTAAGTGTAAATTAAACAATAAAAAATCCTCTACCTATTTCAAATAGAGAAGCAATTGAAATATTTTGAAAATATCTATTTGCTTTTCATTCAATGTTGTTTTGTTTTTGAAATATTTTCGAATACTTGGAAATACAAATAAACGTCACAAGGAAAAACTTATAAACTTACCCCTGGAGCTGAATTTCTTGTTTAAGGTCACCATGTCTGTCATGGATCTTCACAAGATTGTCATTGCTGAAACAAGTAATTAACACTCAAAAACGGTCATCAGTATTTCTGTGTTTACTGGCAATTAAGTGCGGAATAAGAAATTTAATTCCTTTCAACTTTTGACAATATATTACATACTTTCACAAGATTTTAAGCACCTTCTTTGTTGAATGATAATTTTTACAGAAAATACCTTTGTCAAGTATACATTACACTACATTATTAAGGCTTGTGTAAGTGCATGTTTTGCTTCTTTACTGCAGTGTACTACATCAGACACTGAGTCTTTCACCAAGTACTGCAATGTGCATACCTGGAAGTAGCTATGTAGTTCCCAAGCGACTTTTGCCAGGCATACTGAATTCCCCCACCACCTTTACCGCCACTGATATGGAACACTCGCTGAAAAATATAATTAATTACAATAAATTATAGTCAGGCCTTTTTCTGCCCATTTTGGGAAAAAGACACTAGACATTTTAGAAAATTTGCGTTGAGAAAAAATATTCATTTACATTAAAAATTGGGAATTTTTACAGTTCAAAGAGCAAGCTTTTTCTGTCTCCCAAAAATGACCTGAAAAGGCTGAAATATCAATCTGTGTCAGTATAAATATATATTGCAATAAATCATGATAGTTAACAGAGGCGGTAATCACATGGTACATTGTTTTGTTACCAAGCACTAAAAATGGCAGCCCCCAGTAAGATGGTATGTATTTTTGTTTATTTTCTCTCCATAATTAAACAATTAAATTTCCTCACATCAACCATGTTCTAACTTTCCCTGTAATTTGGTATCTTCATTTTGTCAGACAGTTCTGTACTTTGCTTGGAATGTGTGTCACAAGTTTTCAATTGAGGCGAAATGTGCTGCGGAAATCTTTGAACCAAGCATGAACTGTCCATTTTTTTCTAAATTTCGTCCTTAATATTTGTCCTTCATGTGACTTACCCATGTAAGTTATACTCACTCCTTGGCTTCCCAAAAGGCCAAAAGTGCAAGGAAGTGGAAAACATTAAAACAACGCAGACACAGAGCCTGACAGATTAACATCGGTGATGAAATTGATTAATGAAAACTTATGAAAGAGATTAACACTGCTTAAAATGACAGTGAGTTGGCTAAAACACTTATTGACAGGTTAGTGTGTGAAAGGATCACCTGACTTGCAAGATGTTTGGGAAAAAAAAATCTGCGCTATTATTAAATGTGAAAGCCATTCCACACTTTTTCTTAATTGGGCAACTCAAGTTGAGACAGCATGTGGGCGACAAAATTATTGCATTTAACCTTTAAATCATGTAAATCACATACTAGCTTGTTTTGACAATTCTAGGCTTGTGTTGGGAAAAAACTATTAGTCTAAAATAATAGACGTGTTATACGGGATTCTTCCAATCCTTAACGTCTAAACGGGAATGTGCAAAAAACGGGGGTGTTTTAAAAATATTGAAATTGTTTTAAGTGAAGTATTTTATGGTTGAAATTGATCATAAAGAGTTATATTCATATTTTACCATGTAAGCGAAATGTTATTTTGCACTAAACAAGCATTTAGTGCATTAAAACAAGTTGTTTACCTTTCCAATAAAACGAAAGCTGACTGACACAGACAACAATTATACGAAGGGGAACAACTCGATACAATCGTAATAGCTCGGCCTCCTCCGACAAAGCTTCGAGATAGACCTCGTTATACAATCGTAACAACTCGGCCATGGCCGAAATGTTCCGAGCGATTTAAAACTGTGCCCTAAAGCCTTGCAGGTGCCCTTCATGTATATATCGTTATGTTTTGACAGAATGAAATGAAAAAAAGACGTCAAACTCATAATTATAAGTTGGATATTTATTTTTTTTGTGTACGGAACTAATATAAAATAACATTATCTGGTAATATTTCTTGTTTTTATGATATTTTATAGACGCTATATGCTTTAACCCGGAATCCTGATCGGAACAACTACCCACTTTTGATACTAAACAATTTGTACGTGAAGGATTTGCCATATCAAAAATCTAAAAAAAATCTGTCAACGTACAATTATTTTGACTAAAAAACTATATGCTGATTTTTGAAACATCTGGTGTCTAGTCCCTTGAATGGGTAAGTTAGCTTGTTTTTATCTTTTATATGCTTTAACCAAAAATCCTTATAGTAACAACTGGCTGAAAATGGCTTCAAAATATAAAATAAAATATGATAACAGGATAACTGTCAAACTGACAGTGACTAGTTTCATAGTGTTCATTCATATCTGGGACCAATAATATTACTCCCAGTTCATATCAATAGAAAGGACGTTATGCTGGCTTACCTTCATCCCTGTTCAGTTATGAAAAGTCTGAATACACAAGAAAAGTTGGGATTTTAAAAGTTGTTGAACTTGGAAACAGACTTCAGTGGAATTTCAGACTGTGTCAGTAGTTATAGAACTCAATAATATCACACCTGAGGTAAAAAACATAACCAGTCGCCATAGTCTCTTTTAAACCGAAATAATATTTGCCTCCACGAAAAAAAGAAATGAAGTAAGGCTAAATTATACTATCTTTATGTTGCACCGATGTGTAAACCGAGTTGTTGTTAATTTAATCTGTGACATCATGCCACCGGGTCACGGACATTACGGACCATGGTCATTACGGACCAGATTTAGGGACATTACGGACCATATTAAGAAACTTACGGACCATGATTTATAATCTTATTAACATTTTTTTTTAATTTATTCACTCCTTGGTCTTTAATTTGTTAATAAATACTTGTATATGAGTGCTCAGTATGATGACACATGCCAATTATCTTAAATGTAAATGTTAAAAAAAACCCGTGAAATTCGAATAGATCAATGATTTAATATAAATTCTTGTGAAATTCCAATATGTGTTAAAGACCAAAGTTTTTTTTTAATAAATTATTATAATTATGTGAATAATAATGAACGAAATATGTTTTTATCTTACCACCAGATTGAATGACCTATGCAATCTGAAAATAGCTTTCTAGTCGATTTTAAAAGGACTATGGACTTAAACAATGCATTTCATTCTTGGTTCAAAAACTCTGCGAGCTTATGAGTATTGTATCTTGTATCTCTTATGGTATGGCTTTATTTCCTTGGTTTAATTATCAGGAATTTCTTGTGTTGGATTAGCCGACTTTGTATTAAAATCATAGTTTTATATTTATCGTATATTGTATTTGAGAAGTATACAACAGGTATTGAATGAAATAAACTGGTATAAATTACTCAAATATTTTCATTTACTCTGGCGTAGATCTATTAAAATGCAATTCACATGCTGTTACTTACATGTATAACAGTCATCAGCTACTGTTGTATACTTTATAATTCCAGCGAGTTTCAGCATAAAACATAAAGTATTATATTCTTTAAAAAACTAACTAAATGTTATCTAACTTAATTAGAGAAAGGCAGTTTTGACCAATAAATGTCAGACTATGTCTGGGTTATTTCTATCTACGAGAAAAAAATCATGTTTATTACCAAGCCAATTACAGAACACATTTAAAGAAACCTTAAACGGTAATGAATAATGCATGAAAAGTGGACCACTATCGAACATGATGATCGGTTTCTACTGCGCGGGTGCGTGTTTCACGTTTTACAATACGTTCTTTGACCAATAATATCGACAAAGAACAGGGCAATATCATGAACAAAACATTTAATGAGGTACAGGCGATCTGAGGCTTAATTCCACAATCCCAGACACCCGCAAGTTTTGCCGCCGGACTGCGATTCCAGACAAAGATAAAGTCAATGAAAATATTTTGAAATAATATAAAAAAGGAAAGGAAATTTAAACATTTTTTTATCATTTTCACATACAACAGGAAACAAGGTAGGCCATTATTTATATTTAAATAAAGATCATAAGTAAAATAAAATAAAAAATACTGCTTTTTTCTTTTATTTTACAGTTGACAATATGTAATGATAGACATAGTGCGTTGTTTTGATTTCCATAAAAGTCCGCGGATCATTGGCCAATAGTATGATCCCCTTTATCATCAAAGTTTAAGCAGAAATCATTTTGTGAACACTTACACAGTCATGCCTTAAAAGAACTATTGTCATTTAATTCTTTTAAATCCAGCCTTGTCGTTATGTCAGCAAGTTTTCTGCAAATATGGACAGCAAAACGCAAATGCTGAAATGTTGTAGCTTTGCTTATATGGACTATCTGACGTACATAGATCAGTGAATAATTAAATATGTCTCTTAGGAACGACTTTTACTTTGTGGGCATTTCATTTATGCCTGAAAAAGTCTGCTGAGAACTAACACTATATGTATAATAGCCGGAAACCTTGATTAATTAATAAAAAGGAGTTATTTTTAGTGTCAGAAATTTAGAATTTAACATTTTACTTTCAGTTTCATCATCCGAAACTTGCTGGCTGTTTTTTATTTATTTATTTTAGTCGCATTCGACGATCCCACCATACCTGTTATTGCAATAGTCTTTTTCGTTGAATATTGCAATATTTTCAATCAAAAAGTTTGAGGAACATATCAGAACCAATCATTGTTGACTATTCGTTATTGCTCACTCATCAGGTTTATTCATTTTATTACAAAAAATAAACAAAAAAACAATAACATATTTTTACATTTTTTAAGTTTCTCTTCAATTAAGAATATGTTTATCATTCTGGATGGCAATGCCCGTCCCTATTTTACCGGGACTTATTCATGTTCGTTTTCTTACAGGATCGAGCTTATAATATTTTACAATGTGCATAAATAAACGGCAATGTTATTACTGCCAAGCTTTATTCATATAATATAAGTTCACAAATGTTAAATGCAGGACGCTAAGATTCGTAGACGCAGTAGAAAGGAAAGTAAAATATGACAATAAGATTTCCATAAATGCACATTTTTTTGGCATTTTGTTCTTTGTGAAAACAGAAAGTTTTGGATACGCGTATCTTCTTTTTTTATCTAGATACACCCCTAGACCAAGACATGTTGCCATGATTACAGTCTCAAGTCCGAGTTTCTACTTAGGGACCCGTTTTAATAAAAGATCTTAATTTTTACTTCAAAAATATTAAATCTGTAGAAATTAACAAATGTCAAGAAGTTATTTTTTATGTAATTTACTTTTTATTCATTTTGATACTGGCTGATGTCAAATCCAAACAAACATGAAGGGAAATAACAAAAATATGACACTCAGAGAGTTTCAGTTAACGACTAAGTATTAAATTGAAACGAGCCCGGGACTCGGAAAGCACTTTTATTATATTTAAACAAATAATCTTTTTTTTTCATTCGTTTTACAAAAAATAAGGTACATGCAAGTAATTGAGAAAATTGAAATAAAATAAAATATCATCCAATTTCATCATCGATTCTCATCTAGAAGAAAAGCTACAATGAAATGAAGATGTGCCACTTGAGTTTAAACTCAGACTTGAGACTGCCCGTATTATCATGTCCCCAGATCGGAAATGACATGTTTATTCGTGTCATGATAGCCGTTGACGTCAGACTTGAGACTGCCCGTATTATCATGTCCCCAGATCGGAAATGACATGTTTATTCGTGTTATGTTAGCCGTTGACGTCAGACTTGCTTTTTCCTCGCGAGATTAGTAAAAACTTCTAGAAAAACATCCGTTTGTCACGTACGATTTAGCATCTGGTCAATGGCCTTATGTTAAATACCCGAGATATGCATCTCTTAAGTGATTTATTAAACGAATTTGATGACAAACTGTCAGACTCATCTACTAAAACTGTTTGAATCAACGGATGGATTTGATGACCTAAACAGTTAATTTCTGCAATTGTTGGTACATGTGATTGCTCTTTCGGAACGAGCGAAATAACATTTAAATAAATATGAAACATTTTACGTCGGCACTAGAGTACACATTATTTTATATTTTATTTTGTATTTGTCACCTTTGCAAGTTGTGTACATCTCGTTTTATATGTTTCTGTTCATGGCCAAAGGAATATGCATTGCCAATGTTGCCAATGAAACAGGAAATGGTCTATAAAAACCGGACCATTTTTCAAAGCGTTTCAAGGTATTGTTCCAATGTCTCCATTTGTCACAAACATTCATTAGCCAGGGACTAAAATCTAGTACACAGGATAGGGCTACAAAACAACAGGAAAGTCGGTGGAATGGCCATTCGTCAATGTCCGTTATTTTACAACAAAAAACACACACACAAGGAAATTGAAACTTTCATCAATACGTGAGTAATTTGTTTGTCTGGATGCCTGTAAATCGTTGCCAGGCTAATAAAACATCCGTTGTAGGTGGTTAAAAAGCACCCGTGCCGAACGGCGCGCGGATTTTTTATACGGCACGGGAAATGGACTGGGTGAAAGCGATACTAACCAATCATCGTAAAACAAACGATTGGTAATTATAGGAAACAAATAGCTTTTCCGTGTTCTGAAATTTCTATGAAATGTATCCAAGCAGGGAACGTTATGTTTTTTTGCGTTGTTATATTTTTTTGGTTTGGAAGAAAACTGCGCATATAAACAAGAAGTGGATTTGGCATAATTACTATAGAAACAAAGTCGCTTTAAGCCTATACATAAAATTACATCTACTAGCAGAACTTTAAACCCTTTTGGGTTTCTTTCGCTTTTAAATACTTAAGTGTGATGGTCGTTACAAGCTATTGTTTAATCAATTATTCAGTTGTATAGTTCGTGAACTTCACTGGTTAATGTTTTACTTCGAATTGAAATTACTTGGAGCTGGGTAGAAGAGTTTTCCATCGATCCGTACATCCCGGGTTTCCAAACTAAGGACAATTTCCATGGATGTGTATGAACAGATTGGAATCATTTACCCGCGCATTGGTGACTGAAGCAAGTTTGTTCGCACAATGTCAAGAGCTAACAGATTAAGAAACAGTAAGAATTTGAATATACTTATATTTTAGTATGGATTGTTTAAACAGAAATGAGAAAGCAATGCGTTTAGAATGTCCATTTAAAAGCGATATAAACCCATCACGGTTTTCATAACTTATTCATGTTCATGTGAATTAAAACAACAACGCATGTTTTCCGGACATGTATTTAAAATCTGATAGTGGAGTTATTACATATACGGTATACTTGCTAGTTATGTTTGTATATAAGTTTAAAATTATTACGTATTGCCGTTTTATTATATCTTCCTGATGAACACATACACGAAACGAAATACGGAACAACGTTATCATCTGTCTGAATCTACAAGAAGACGACGTATTTCAAGATGGCCGACTCTTACGAACGACTTAAGACTTTTCTTAATTAGTTAAGACACCTCCGTCGTTGTCTTAACATTTTGCCCGATTTATGAAAAACTTAGAAAATTCTTCAAATAAGAAGTTTTATGAATAGCACTTAAGAAAAAAGGTGAAAGTCAGTATGGAAAATGCCACAATTAAGTCAACATCTTATCTTAAGAAGTTTTATGAATACCAACCCCGGTCTTGAGGTGGGCGTGTTTTGGTTGATATTTGCTCTGAAAAACACCCATCAAGTGACAGTGTATGTTTTAGACCTCCCAATGCTGGTCCAGCAGATGACGGGCATGGACTCGACTCCCAAGAGGAAGACAAAGACACACTGGTTCTGCTACAACAGCAACTACTATAAAAAGTGAGTAAACGGCTTTAGTTTATGTTAAAAACGCAGCGATAACCTTGTGGTTGAAGGTTGTGGGTTCAAACGGCACAGGTCAAATACAAGTAGCTTTAAGTTACTGGCGCTTGACAATAAAGGGCAGCTCTGGGACAATTGTGTTCTCAGTACGGGTTTAAACCCAGGCCTTGAAAGCCGGCGTGTATTCCTGGTGCCCAGTATCATGATTACACCGAGCACGTTGGAGAACCGAGATGTCTTTTTTGCAGAGGACGGGTACCTTGTATGTCCCTCACATTTTCTTCAAATTTAAGCTAAAATTATTTATAATACGTTTCAACAATTACCAACATGGCCTAATCATGACTTTAGAATTTAAATGACAAACTTTGAAAGCTGACGGGCATTTGTTATATGTTTACATGTAACAACTCTGCAGTTTGACAAGTCAAAGTAAAACAGTTGAGATTGTATACACATTTCTTATCCTTTGGTAAATGTATTTTGTTTAATAAATATTTTTATGTCTGCATTTAAAGGTGGCATGGCTGACAATACCAGTCATTCATGTTGTGCAGTGAGTCTTCTACAAACGGCAGACTGTACATTTTCATTTCGGCACTTAATACGTTCCATTGCTGTGTATTTCCATCTTGAAACTTTTAAAATTTATATTTGGATTACATACACGGGTGTTATGTCTGCATATATTAACTTTCAAATTCACGCTGTTGACCGTTCAAAATGAATTTTCACCACATACAACATTTCTGGTGATAGTTTAGGAATACTGTTGTTTTTTCCCCGAGATCTTGTATATACATCACACATATTAAAGTCAGCTTAATCTGTAAAACTGCATACTTTATATCATAAATTTGAGCATAAAGCATTTGAGCATGTATAAGATCGTCCACATTTGCCGGAAGCCATATAACTGATAGCAGACATATGCAGGCGGCTTGTGGCTTCTCGTTAAGCCTGATCCTCCATGCGTGCTGATATTTTACACATGTAGAAGATCCCACCCGGTGTTGTTGTGAACTGTTATATGGCAGCGTTTAATGTGTTGGATTTGATTCTGTGATAGATTTATCTTCTGAGTTGTAAGTTTTTTCATTAACACACTGATTTTGTATGTGTTATATTATACTGTTTATGTATTCTAAGACTACCTGTTAGATCAGAGACGTATAGATGTTTGCATGAGGTCTATGTAATCTGAGCGTACCTGTGTAGATTGTGTATTTTAAGAAGTAGGCGAATGGTAGTAACTGGAGTGATTTTCACATACCAGAAAGCACCAGCTTATAGACTTAAATTAGCAAACATGTAAGGGAGGTCCCCAACCCTCCATATCGTTTTTGGAGCATATTTATTCCTGTACCTGGGGGAGGGTTGAACGTCCAAACGTGAACCCTGGATCCGCCGTAAGATTATTAATTGTTGATATGGCACCATTTTTTGGTTCGAAATCTTTCACTTCAAAAATCTGGGTAATTTTGCTTATAATAAACTAACATTAATAACCACAAAACTTAACGTTGCCGTATTACAATAGTTTCTATCATTTTTAAAATGCTACTCTTGCCTTATAAAGTGTGTGGAGGTTGGAACGAGCTGGGAGGAGAGGAAAGCACGTATTAAGAAGATGGCGAATATCAATCAGAACATTTCGGCCATGTTCCATCGTGAAGAACCTTGGTGTATGCTGGTGTATTAGTGAAAGTAGTCGTCAATAATTCTGACATTGTAAACCGTCTATAAGCATCCGAGGTTGTTTTCGATGGAAAATTGAGGTGTCCACCCAGACTCCTCAGTAGTGTATTATGGAATAAAACCTTTATTTTACCCTGCAGCTTTCGGTCTGGTGAGGAATTGGACGAGGGAGAGGAGAAGAAGACACGGGAATACATGGCCAAGTACATGGCAAACTATCGGGCCCACCGGAAGGGGATGACTCCGGATGAGGTCGCCGACTACTACAGCAAGTGGGCGGACGCACAGAAATATGAACAGGTACGTATGTTTTTGTGAGGTATGTCTCCAATAGCATGTTCATACATGTATTGATATGTACAGAGGTTTTGCTTTTATTCGTATACTCATGTTTATCCTCCGTATCCTTATTAATATAAGGAACGACATTGACCTTGAACTGAAGTGGTAAACAGGGGCGTACCTGAAGCATTTTGAATTGTACGCCCGTACACTTGAGAGCAGTGAAAAAAGTAAAGGTATTTCTATATTCTGGACCCAGTATGATATATGGGGTTGAAGCGGGACCGATATCCCCTGACGTGGGACTTTTTTACTGGCCATTTCGTGGGAACCTTCATTCATTTGTACGCCTGGGCATACTGGAGTATGTCTCGATACGTCCCTGGTATATAGGCTAAAACATAGGGCATACCTTGCATCACATGAGTAAAATGATTTTACAAAGTCTTACCTTTAATGTCTCTAGTTAGTCATACTCAGATATAGACTCGCCTAGCTTACGGCTCACCAAATATGGTTTCCCCAGCTTACAAATCGTCAAAATAATACTCTCCGTATTGTTCAGAATATGTTAAAATACACTAAAATTACATTACTTGTTATTGTTTGTAATATCAAACATAGTTACAAATATTACATTTTGACATATCTGTAGGACTTAGAGCCTGGTGTTTACAACGGACCAATCATCATTGCCGACGAGATGGCAAACGGCTTTCTGGAACGTCGAGACAAGATTCGCATCATCGACATCGCCTGCGGGACGGGCAGAGTCGGAGAAGAGGTAATATCAGTATATTTGTAGGACTTAGAGCCTAATGATGTATACATTCAAAGAATTATCTTGTATGTCTTACAGAATTATTGCCGTCACTCACGGAACCCACGCTATGTTTCTTTCCATCTACAAAGCATACCGTGGGGAAATAGGCTAGCGATAAGGCCAAACATAACTTCTTGGCTATTTCCGTTTACCTGTGAGGTGTGCCTCACGCGTCCAATCAAACATCCGATTTTCACCTCATTAATTAGCCATGGGTACGAGGTTTCTGCAGTCAGTATCAAGGGAGTATACCTTTTATTGGTTGTATAGTCATTGACCAAACTATGCAGACACTATATGAAATCAAACTTCTGATCTAGAACAACATATAGTTGTGCCTTTTGATGAGTGTACGGATGTTATGAAATAAGATTAATTATATATTTAAACAAGTAACACGTTAAGAATCACAATACCAACAAAACCTATTTTTCAGCTTGCCCGCTACGGTTTTAAGCAGATAGATGGCCTCGATCCGTCGGCGGGAATGTTAAAACAATGCCAAAAGAAGGACATCTATAAAAAGCTGTTCCGGGAATTCTGTTCCGACAATACCCTCCCCATCGAAGACGGTACGTAAACGACTTGGGCTCTATCACAATTCTAATCGAGATCAGTTCAGCGTCATTCGTTTGGGAATTCTCTAGTTGATTGGCAAAAGCAAGTCTAGATTGCAAAATTTATTGAAAGTGGGTATTTTGCTTTCACCAATAAATTGCAATTTCTCCCACCAGTATACAAGGGTGCGTGTTGCTTCAAATGACGAAGAAGTGAGATCAGGTTGAGTTTGGCCATGCCGCTGTTGTTTTTTATACGAACATGCATACATACGAGTACACATACTGGTCTACTATTCTAGTTTATTCAATTGCTACGTTCAGTATCAAGATCAACCGAGTGTTTTGCGACAATGTATACATGATTGTCATAAATATTAGATGCCAATGTACCGAGTTGACGTACAGAATGCCCATGGCACAGTTCAATCATGCAATAATGTGATTCATAGTATCTAAATAACTTGTGTTTTATTTATGTACTGATAAGTAGAAAGTTCGATTCAACTTCTCAATAAGCGAAAGGAAGCCTGAAGTTCTGAAGGTCATATATTTTGATCGGTCATTTTCCCTCGTCCATTTAGCTCACTGTGAACAAATTCGTCAATACATAGTATGTCATAAGCTGGTCATTTTTAATTTGATTAGTCTTATCAATGTACACAGTTATGGTTGCCATGGTAACATACGCATGAAAAACACATTAAACGTGTATATAAACATGTAATTGAGGCATACATACGTGAATTGGCGTTTCTATTTCATGCGTGTACATACGTGACTGGACTTACCTATTTCATGCGTGTACATACGTGACTAGGCGTTTCTATTTCATGTGTGTACATATGTGACTGGGCATTTCTATTTCATGCGTACACATACATAACTGGGCATTTCTATTTCATGCGTGTACATACTTGACCGGACCTTTCTATTTCATGCGTGTACATACGTGACTGGGCGTTCCTATTTCATGCGTGTACATACGTGACTGAGCGTTCCTATTTCATGCGTGTACATACGTGACCGGACGTTTCTATTTCATGCGTGTACATACGTGACTGGGCGTTCCTATTTCATGCGTGTACATACGTGACTGAGCGTTCCTATTTCATGCGTGTACATACGTGACTGGGCGTTTCTATTTCATGCGTGTACATACGTGACTGGGCGTTCCTATTTCATGCGTGTACATACGTGACAGAGCGTTCCTATTTCATGCGTGTACACACGTGACTAGGCGTTTCTATTTCATGCGTGTACATACGTGACTGGGCGTTTCTATTTCATGCGTGTACACACGTGACTGGGCGTTTACATTCCATGCGTGTACACACGTGACTAGGCGTTCCTATTTCATGCGTGTACACACGTGACTATAGGCGTTTCTATTTCATGCGTGTACACACGTGACTGGGCGTTTACATTTCATGCGTGTACATACGTGACTAAGCGTTTCTATTTCATGCGTGTACATACGTGGCTGGGCGTTTCTATTTCATGCGTGTACACACGTGACTGGGCGTTTACATTCCATGCGTGTACACACGTGACTAGGCGTTCCTATTTCATGCGTGTACACACGTGACTATAGGCGTTTCTATTTCATGCGTGTACACACGTGACTGGGCGTTTACATTTCATGCGTGTACATACGTGACTAAGCGTTTCTATTTCATGCGTGTACATACGTGGCTGGACGTTTCTATTTCATGCGTGTACATACGAGACTGGACGTTTCTATTTCATGCGTGTACATACGTGACTGGGCGTTTATATTTCATGCGTGTACATACGTGACTGGACGTTCCTATTTCATGCGTGTACATACGTGACTGGGCGTTTCTATTTCATGCGTGTACACACGTGACTAGGCGTTCCTATTTCATGCGTGTACATACGTGACTAGGCGTTCCTATTTCATGCCTGTACACACGTGACTAAACGTTTCTATTTCATGCGTGTACATACGTGACTAGGCGTTTCTATTCCATGCGTGTACACACGTGACTCTACATACTTGACAGGTGGATACTAGTTCATGAGTGTACATACGTGACAGGGCGTGTCTATTTCATGCGAGTATAAACTTGACAGGGCGTTTCTATTTCATGCGTGTACAAACGTGTCTGGGCATTTCCATTTCATGCGTGTACAAACGTGACTGGGCATTTCTATTTCATGCGTGTACATACGAAACTGGGCATTTCTATTTCATTCGTGTACATACATGACTGGACGTTTCTATTTCATGCGTGTACATACATGACTTGACGTTTCTATTACATGCGTGTATATACGTGACTAAGCGTTTCTATTTCATGCGTGTACCTACGTGACTGGTTTTTTTTCACGCGGAGACATATGTGACTAAGCGTTTCTATTTCATGCGTTTACCTACGTGACTGGGCTCTTTTCACGCGTTGACATACCTGACTGAGCGTTTCTATTCACGCGTAGACATTTGTGACGGAGCGTTTCTTTCCACGCGTAGACATTTGTGACTGAGCGTTTCTTTTCATGCATTGACAAAAGTGACTGAGCGTTTCTTTTCACGCGTAGACATTCGTGTCTGAGCGTTTTTTCAGCGTTGACATACGTTGCTGAGCGTTTCTTTCCACGCGTTGACATACGTGACTGAGCGTGTCTTTTCACGCGTAGACATACGTGACTAAGCGTTTCTTTCCACGCGTAGACATATGTGACTGAGTGTTTCTTTCCACGCGTAGAAATATGTGACTGAGCGTTCATTTCTACGCGTAGACATTCGTGACTGAGCGTATCTTTTCACGCGTTGACATACGTGGCTGAGCGTTTCTTTCACGCGTAGACATACGTGACTGAGCGTTTCTTTTCACGCGTGGACATAAGACCTAGTGAAAAGGTTCTTAATCTTATCAACAACAGACTACATGTATCGTTATACCAAGACGTTATGATGAATAGTAGACGAGTGTCAGGAATTAAATACAATTTTAAGGTGCACTTTCACGTAAGCCTTATATAC
Source organism: Mya arenaria (assembly GCF_026914265.1). Classification (NCBI taxonomy): domain Eukaryota; kingdom Metazoa; phylum Mollusca; class Bivalvia; order Myida; family Myidae; genus Mya; species Mya arenaria. The sequence goes on from NC_069124.1 coordinate 6,468,918, forward strand.
GGGAGAGGGCCGTAACTGATGTTGGCATAACTCGTGGCCCAATCCCTTTGCATGCTTGATTTTATACTGTTGGTCTAAATATTGTGTTAAAATTTGTATTGATATTGTCATTGTGAAATGTGTTCTCATGCAATAAAATATTATTAAATTAAAAAAAATTATATAGCCCATTGTTTAAAGTTTTAACAGATCTTGCTTCAATTAAAAACAACAACAACAACAATCGCACGATACGGCCTCGGAGTGATTCCATGTCTTAGGCGTGTACTTACATCGGTGCTACTGGGCATATTAGCTCAAAGCGTTCTCTTTTAAGGCTTGTACAAAACTTCTTGGCGTTTATAGACACGCGTGCACTGTAACGACGCATAACAGCATCGCCGCTTAAACGAAATCGACCACGTTTATGCGGTGATTTTCAACGCATAAACAGGACTTTTTTATGTGTCAAAAAGACGCACTTTCGCCGCATAAAAACAATTAAAACACAAACTTGTACAATAGTGGTTGATAAGGTTTCATCAAAATCGGACTTAGTTTTTTGTGTCCACTTAACCAAGCTTTGAACAAGACTTTTAGAGACGTAAGTTTGGACAAAGATTTAGTAAGATCGGTTTAAATGTGAACCAAACCAATTGATCTTTCTACGATAACGTTTGAAATGACGTTTGGCCAGACTAAAGGCCGGAATATATGTTGCGATAACGCACAACACCGTCATTTGGGACAATCAGAAAATTGAATCGTCGTATGAAGTTACATATATTCTCGCCTTCTTGTCAGACTGACGGGCATGTACCCTTGGCAATGCGCACTTTCAACGTCATTTCAAACGTTTCTAGAAAAGTCAATTGTTAGCGACGGACAGACAACAGAAATCCAACAATCCTTACAGCTCCTCATCTGCTCGTTGTGCTCAGATGAGCGAAGAATTATTTCCTTGTCAAGAACCACTGGTAATTGTACGATTGTGAAAATTATTCACGTGTTTGACATAAGCGTATATCTCTGGTTACCAGGGCAACGAAAGGAAAACTTCTGAAGATTATATTGTTTCCAAACATTTCAACACAACAGAAGTTTTGGGCACTTGAACAAGATGACTCAGATGACTGAAAAAGCGTCATCATGGACGTCTTTCTTTCATTGATTGTGTTTTATACACTAGTCATTTGTAACCAAGAAAATGTAGTCTAAGATGTGAGCACTCCAGAGTAATAAATTATTTTCAACTTTCAATTTTTGCTCAACTTTAAAATATTACCTTAAAGTTGACCAATTTGCCTGCCTACTTTTCCCGTATTTTTTTTAAAATGACAAAAATATGCTACGCCCTAATCTTAATCATCATCATGATCAACAATACCATCACAACCACCATCATCATCACCACAATCATAACCACCACCATCATCATCCCACAACCACCACCATTATCAATCCCACAACCATCATCATCATAATTATCATCATCATCAACGCCATCACCATCGTTTTTCTTGAAATATTAGAACTCTTAGCTTTATAATAAATGGTTAAGTTAATCCTCTTTATGTGACAAAAAGGCACAGTTGCGCCCCATATAAGCAATTTCTGCTTATGCGTTGAGCGTCGCCCCATAAACGTAGTCACCCTGTTTATGCGTTTTAAATAATCGCATAAACGAAAAAAACACGTTTATGCGGCGATGCTGCTATGCGGCGTTACAGTGCATTAAAGCGACCGGGTGTTTCTATTCGCGTGCTATACTTATGCACAATGGAAACGCTCATGTATAGAAGGTGTTCATCAATGATAGCGCGTTTCTGTTTCAAGGTATGTCCATAAGTGACCGAATGTTTTTGTTTCAATGCATGTGCATAGATATCTAGGCGTTTCCATCGACGCGTGGTTATATATATAACGGCATTCACTATATATGTTTTAGATTGTCTGGTTCGGTAAAACATACACAATTGCGTCATTAATAGTAAATGATTGGTCGCTGCTCGCCATTATATGGCAATCTCCCGAAAACGTCGTTTGTTGTACGTTCCTGACTTGAACAGCAATTTCCACACTGTACTATTTCTCTAAAATATTAAGACTATGGCGTTTTAAAGAAATAATACAAAATCAAGATGGCGGTGGGTTGCTTATAGCGGCGCTTTGTAAAGCACGTGCGTTTATTCACTCGCCCATTATGGTAGCATAATACCGAGCACGCTCTACGCGTTGGCCAAAATTTACATAATATGGTCGAAAGTAGCATGATAATGATCTCAAAAAACTAACATTTTAATACAGTTGTAACATTAGCTACATACGTTTTATTGAGCGATTTTGTTATTGACGAATCTCGGTCTATTTTAGGTGTGTATGACTGTGCTGTTGTTTCTGGAGGCATGGGTGAAGGCCACATTCCATGTAGCGGGCTGCAAGAAATGTGCCGCATTGTGAAACCAGGTAGGTCCACGGGCATTCCAGAGAGTAAACAATTTGTTTTCATATTATATACTAAAAACCTAAAGATAGTAATTTAACTACTTAACTATTGTTGAAAAACATTTTCGAAATTTAGAACAGCACAAATCATTTTCAGAAATGAAACTTGGTATTGTAAGTTACAAAAATGTTCAAACTATTTATATAGGCTTTTTGTTATTGTACCTATCTTAGCAAACCAACAAAAATCTGCATAAATTGTCCTTACCTTGCACAGATGTTATCTTAAAGAAAAACACATTTAATTGACCTTGAACAACAACCCATCCTAGCTTTAAACCTGTCCATTAATATCGCCAGTTATTGACGACAAAGTGCTTCGTGATATGCATTTCATAGCCCGTAGCTTCCATTTCTCAATTAAGTAGCGTTCTCATGAAAACAATTAGCGGTTTCAAAATCTAGGACATGACATTCTTTTTTCCTATCACTGTTTAACTATCGTTATTGAATGTGCAATGCACGTTTTGTTATGACAATGTAATACATGTATTATTGGTTAACGTATTTTCATGATAATTATGTACCACTCGTTGGCACGATACTGCGCGAGAGTGTATTTTTATTTGTTGTGGGTGAACTCGGAGAACCCAGAGAAAATCTCTCTTGAGCGGCGTGGTGACCACCAACCAAACCTACATGTGACCCGGCCGGAAATCGAACCTGGCGCGTTCACTTCTGCGCTAACCGGATATCCATATGTTCACATTACCCATTTCTCCCGCTTTATCCGGTATACCGCCGGACATGGGCCTGGCAGTAGTAACAATTGACTAGTTCATTATACTACCATATTACACACCATGCAAATTTCAAAGATATAATTTTTTCGTTAAAAATATAAGAAATGGATACATAGATAGTTAACAAGCAACGAACTACTGAGAAACCGACTTTTTTTAAGTACATAAAACATAGCACTTTTCATGGTCTTCTTCATATTTAACCGAGAAACATACGAAACACCTGCCCAGGACATTTTATGGCAATCAATCGAGATTTCTTATAATCTCATTCATTGAGTTGATGAAGAACAAAGCCCCAATAATAAGACACGTGGCTGGTTGGAAAACGCGTCAAAAAGAGAAACGCTAAGTGTACGTGTACGTATGTGCTTGTACGATGACTTAGTACAGCGTCATCAAGGCATGTTTCAATTTAAATGACGCAGAACCACTCTCATACAAACATACGTAACTATAAAACCAATGGAGGGACTTACTACTCCTTTCATAACGCCTGGTAAACAAATGCTTGTGGACTTGGATTCAATATGTATGTATTTGTTGAACACAGTGACAGAAGTAGGCAATTATTGAGGGATGTTTCAACGTCCTATCAATTAACATGACGGAGGGCTCTCCCCAACTGGTCACTTGTCGATGGTTATTTGTTACTTGCAAGGGCTACACTTACTAGTACGCGTACACGTTACACTGTACCTTTTACTCGCAAGGGCTACACCTACTAGTACGCGTACACGTTACACTGTACCTTTTACTCGCAAGGGCTACACCTACAGGTACGCGTACAAGTTACAGTGTTCATTTTACGTGCAAGGGCTACACTTATTAGTACGCGTACACGTTACAGTGTACCTTTTACTCGCAAGGGCTACTCCTACAGGTACGCGTACAAGTTACAGTGTTCCTTTAACTCGCAAGGGCTACACCTACTGGTACGCGTACAAGTTACAGTGTTCCTTTAACTTGCAAGGGCTACACCTACAGGTACGCGTACACGTTACAGTGTTCCTTTAACTTTCAAGGGCTACACTTATTAGTACGCGTACACGTTACAGTGTACCTTTTACTTGCAAGGGCTACTCCTACAGGTACGCGTACACGTTACAGTGTACCTTTTACTCGCAAGGGCTACTCCTACAGGTACGCGTACACGTTACAGTGTACCTTTTACTTACAAGGGCTACTCCTACAGGTGCGCGTACACGTTACAGTGTTCCTTTAACTCGCAAGGGCTACACCTACAGGTACGCGTACACGTTACAGTGTTCCTTCAACTCGCAAGGGCTACACCTACTGGTACGCGTACACGTTACAGTGTTCCTTTAACTCGCAAGGGCTACACCTACTGGTACGCGTACACGTTACAGTGTTCCTTTAACTTGCAAGGGCTACACCTACAGGTACGCGTACACGTTACAGTGTTCCTTTAACTCGCAAGGGCTACACCTACAGGTACGCGTACACGTTACAGTGTTCCTTTAACTCGCAAGGGCTACTCCTACAGGTACGCGTACACGTTACAGTGTTCCTTTAACTCGCAAGGGCTACTCCTACTAGTACGCGTACACGTTACAGTGTTCCTTTAACTCGCAAGGGCTACTCCTACAGGTACGCGTACACGTTACAGTGTTCCTTTAACTCGCAAGGGCTACACCTACTAGTACGCGTACACGTTACACTGTACCTTTTACTCGCAAGGGCTACACCTACTGGTACGCGTACACGTTACACTGTACCTTTTACTCGCAAGGGCTACACCTACTGGTACGTGTACGGCTACACCTACAGGTACGCGTACACGTTACAGTGTTCCTTTAACTCGCAAGGGCTACACCTACAGGTACGCGTACACGTTACAGTGTTCCTTTAACTCGCAAGGGCTACTCCTACAGGTACGCGTACACGTTACAGTGTTCCTTTAACTCGCAAGGGCTACTCCTACAGGTACGCGTACACGTTACAGTGTTCCTTCAACTCGCAAGGGCTACTCCTACTGGTACGCGTACACGTTACAGTGTTCCTTTAACTCGCAAGGGCTACACCTACAGGTACGCGTACACGTTACAGTGTTCCTTTAACTCGCAAGGGCTACTCCTACAGGTACGCGTACACGTTACAGTGTTCCTTTAACTCGCAAGGGCTACACCTACAGGTACGCGTACACGTTACAGTGTTCCTTTAACTCGCAAGGGCTACTCCTACAGGTACGCGTACACGTTACAGTGTTCCTTTAACTCGCAAGGGCTACTCCTACAGGTACGCGTACACGTTACAGTGTTCCTTTAACTCGCAAGGGCTACTCCTACAGGTACGCGTACACGTTACAGTGTTCCTTTAACTCGCAAGGGCTACACCTACAGGTACGCGTACACGTTACAGTGTTCCTTTAACTCGCAAGGGCTACACCTACAGGTACGCGTACACGTTACAGTGTTCCTTTAATTTGCAAGGGCTACACCTACAGGTTCGCGTACACGTTACAGTGTTCCTTTAATTTGCAAGGGCTACACCTACAGGTTCGCGTACACGTTACAGTGTTCCTTTAACTTGCAAGGGCTACACCTACTGGTACGCGTACACGTTACAGTGTTCCTTCAACTCGCAAGGGCTACACCTACTGGTACGCGTACACGTTACAGTGTTCCTTTAACTTGCAAGGGCTACTCCTACAAGTACGCGTGCACTTTACAGTGAACCTTTACCCGCAAGGGCTGAACCTAAAAGTACGCGTACAAGTTAAGTGTATCTTTTACTCGCAAGGGCTTCGCCTACTAGTACGCGTACACTTAAAGTGTACATTTTACTCGCAAGGGCTACTCCTACAAGTACGGGTGCTAATGACAGTGATTTGGAACCTCAATTTTGTTGAAAATTATCGCATTGCGTGTCTGTCCGTAATGAGGATGGGAAAAATGTCCGCGCTTTGTTTTCAATCAGATTTTATGAATAACAATGAACATGTAATCAATACAACGATAATTACAGTGTCCTCAGCTATTATTTTCATTCAGGGTATTTGCATTTTAGACAAATAAACACCAGGCAAACTAAAATGTATTGTCCATTGCGAAGTTTATCATTCTCGGTTCTTCTACCCGTTATTAACGAATAAAGGATCACCCAAAGAAGAGTAAATGTTTTATTGTTTTAGAGGTAACTGTCCGTTCGTCCGCTTTTTTCTCTTTGGAACCATATAGTGGTAGTGATTGGTCTGATAATGTCCAAACTTGATCAGAATGTTCCCCATGAAGAAACCTCAATCGCTTGTAGAAAAATGTGTCACATGTGATTAAAATCTAGGTCAATTCTTAGAAAAATCTTTGGAACACACTGGAGGCATAATATTGATCCACCATTCATGAAGCAGAATGTTTCCCTTGATGAGTACCGACCCAGCTGATCATGGGCACTTTTTGATTATTTTGGCATAAATACCAAACATGTAATATTAGGTATTGTGCAACTCATAAACTGTTTTTGTTTCAGGCGGTATGGTGCTGATCGTGATGCGAAAGGAGTACCTGAAGTATGTAGACGAATACACGGAACGTTTGGAACCTTTCATTGAGAAAATGGAGCATGAAAACAGGTGGGAACTGCTGGAAAGGCGCGAAGTCAGCAACTATTCTTTCAACCGTGACGGAGTACTCTTTAAGATGAAGGTGAAAAAGAACACTGTTGACCACATTTCTGCACCGGAATCTTCAGAGAAGGATTCCAGCACAGGCGCTATGTCGAACAAAGAAGAAGAACAGCAGCATGTGTGACAGCCCATCATACATTGATGAACGTTGAGAGAAAACACTAATGAAAAGTTGAATGTGATCTTGTGCCATTGTTTGTTAACTTATTTTGGCTTCGGACGCTCGACGAGGCGATGTCCGTCGGTGTTCTTCTTTCAATGAACAAGCTTATCCGTGTGGCAAGGTTTTTAACTATTTTATAAGTATCATATACATTTTGATTGCTGTAAATGGTATAATATTCGGTTTATATTTTGATTGATACAGTCACATGCCTGATGGTTGGTAAAGAAACATGTATATATTTTTTACGTATTTTTTTTTTAAATAAATGCGTTCTTTTTTCTTGTATTAATGTTTCTAGACTTTATACACATATCATGGAATATTTCATAACATGCATATTTTCTTATGCTCTATTGAGTATTGTGTATACATCCCCGTCGGCTTGCGATGTTAATCAGTTCATACATTACTGACTGATACTCTGTGTTTTCGTGTACATTTGTATGACCATTCCGACAATATGCTTTTATAGAAGACATTGCTAATCATTTTAACATTACTAGCCATTAAATTATAAATCAGTACAATATGGTTATTATAATTTTAGTAGTCATAAGAATACTCCATTTTATTTTCAATATTTACTCTTTAGTAATACAATACATTGTTTAAGATATATGACTTGTTTGTCCACATCTTGAATACATTCAGCCGATGACTATTCTGACTACAACTAGCGGGAAGGGAGCACCTGACCCCCTAAAATCGTCAAAGTTAACTTTTTACTTTATTCCAATGTAGGAGAAAATATTAATAAAAAACGCCCCATATGCACCATTTCGGACTTAAAATTGGGGTAGTACTCCAAAATTTCCCCTGCCGACACCAACTAAATTTCAGTTCTAAGAGAGGGGCACAAGATAAAGGCTTTCGCTCCTATGTTACGCCCCCTCTAACGTCAACTCCTGGATTCGCCCATGACTACCAATCACAGTAACATACGAAGTAATCAAACAGAGCATGGGGTTTCTCCCCGCTGCAATAACACATTTCTTGATAAGATCATACTTGTTATAATTTTGCTATACAGTACTGGTATGTATTACTAATTTAACTAGTGTTTGAAATAACATACACGATACAAATCTGACTTGTTCTTATGAAATCGATCGCCGCCTCAACAATTCAATATACTTCATTGTTTTAAGTCATTGTTAAAAGTTTCACTCAATTCATTGATCGCTGAATAAAGAAAAAAATGAATGTACACATACGAACATTAGTCATTCCTTCAAATTATTATACGACAATGTGAAATTAATGTTGGTTGTGGAAGTTATCTCTATCTAAAATATGTCTACGATATCTAGGACGGGGCCTAAGGTATGATTTTTACTAGCTGGTGAAGGAACACCCTTCTTATGATTGTGTGCTTGATAGATTTAAAAGACATATTTTGAAAGTCGCTTAGAGAAAACAAACTTTTGAGTGATGTACAGAATGTAAGATAAAGTAAACACCGTTCTGTATTGCTTCGGAAGTTTAATGGATACGCTTGTGATCCTCTGTATTTCTACCTATTTTTTAATATTTGCACACATTATCAAATATTTCATGTTCAACTGTAAACAGCGATGTCGTTAATCACATTGTTAACTTAAACAAAGTTCTGAACAGTCGGTCCATTATCCTGTTTGAAATCTTGGAAAGCATTTTATGTTTTAAACAGCCTGCAGTCATCTGTATAAAAGTTGACCACATATTATCTGTAAGCTAGTTTGCACATTGAAACGATTTCATTGGCTAATATTAATTTTCGGATAAATATTGACCAATCAATAATTATTTGGCCAATTTTAGCCAACCCAAAAAGTTATCCAGTTTTATACAATTGGCCGCTGGTCTTTTCGTCTAACTTCAATATTGTCTATCTTCAGTCCGTATATTTTCTGTTGGACGTTTAGCTCGTCTGGTTTTTCAAACGTAATAATCGAGCTATTGTCATGGCATTGGTGTCGTTGACATCATCGACAGAGACTGTAACCTTAGGCCAACGTTTAAGATATTTCCATGATACATTTTACACAGGTGTGATAAAAACTTTTAACTTGTCCATAACTCAATAACCCTTCAACATATTAACGTGCAACCGTACACTTGGATATAACAGTGCACATACCTCTAGATTAACTAGTTCTCGAGTTATGACCTTCGTTTTACTAAAACAAAAACAAAAAACGGACAAGCGTTATCGTGTGCTGCAAGACGCTCTTGCTGTAAAACTTGGTTTCGCTAGCGTCAGCAAATGCGTGTCGAGAAGCCGCCTAATGACCCGAACGACTGGCTGTCAGAAAGCGGCCGGAAGACGGAGCGCCCGAGCCCCCTATATGGCGCCAACGATTGGATGTCGACAGGAAGTAACAGAGACAGCGGGCCGTTACTTCAAGATGAAACTGACCATGCCATTAACAGGTCTTTATATAGCATATATTGTGATATATTTTTTTTATTTTCGTTAATTATAAATACTGAAATAGCGAAGTTAAGTTTGATTTAAACATCTTTTTTTCGACTCTTCAAAACGCAAATCATAAGCTTGTCTTTAAAGTAAAACATGCAGGTCATAAGCATTCTATGTTCAATGTTAAAATACTGAAATTTATCAATGCACCAGGGATGTGCTTCGTCTAGAAACAGCCGGGTCGCGGCGAACGGAAGTGGCCCAGGCTAACCGGGTAGCACTTCCCCTGCGTCCTTCTCCCACCCCCGCCGATACTCCTGACCTCCCTGTATCCACCCGTATATTAGAGTCTGTGTTAGACCGGATGGGGCGGCTCGACCACCCGTCCGTCCTTGAGGTGTCCGCGGCCGCCAGAGAACTGCAAGCGCTCAAAGCCAAGGTTGCACAACTAGAGGGAAAATTACAGAATAAGGTTTAAATAATCATCATAATAAAATGGCGATATATACATTATAATGAAATGTTCAATGCATAGTGAGCCTCTTAGAAGAAACTTGGTCGGCACTGCTGGCATTATCTTGTTTAAGCATTTTTTTTTCATTAAATGTTACTGCTGTTAAGTTTGAAGCCACATTAAATGAGGAAAATTTACGGCAAATTTTAATGACAGCAACCCGTGGATTTCGTTCCAGGCGGATTGGCGGCCCGGTCAGCAGGGTAAACGAGGGGAAACAGAAGCGGAAGAGGCGTCACTCCGAGAGCAGGTGAAGCGGAAAGACCGACTCATCACAGACTACCAGATAAGGTACATACAAAACAATGTTACACAGAGCGGCATGTTACGAAGCCGACATATCTGCACACTCATATCGTTATCATGACAGCTTCACACACTGTCAAAGATGTCATGGCTTTGGTTTATATCATCTGTAGTAGCATCAACATTGAATCGCAGATGACACATCGGTGGTTGTAAAGTAAGAATTGTTGTATAGCGAGAATCGGTTATTTCTGGAATACTGCTTACTGCCTGCTCAGTAGTGTATTTAAGATTTATGGAAGTGCGATCGCAGTCAATATTTCTCAATTTTAGCCTAGTATGTCGCATATCATATGCAACTCAACAGGGTACATTATGCCCTTGCTAAAGTTTCATAAACAAGCATCGAGCAATGTTTGGACCTAGGGTAGTGCAGTGTTACTGTTTATGATATCTCCTAAGTACAAAACCACTCATAGGATTCTTAATTCTGATCATTAGGCTAAAGACACTACGAGCGTCGTCCGACCTAGTCATCCAGGGACTTTCAGTAGAGGACTTTGCCCCTGCAGGCGAGATTGTGGACAACTTTACCGACCTGTTCGGGCTGGAATGGCGATACGCGCACGAGGCTCTCAAGTCAACGTGGACCGAGGAGCGCCGCATTGCGTCCGTACTATTTACTGTTGTCAGGGTAAAACGCTTGAACTTTTACATTGTAGGGTATTCTTTCAAAAACAACAGCAGAAAGTTACGGTGTTGCCATATTGCTGGTTTGATGCCGACGTTAATGGTGTTGTGATTAAAAAACGTTGATGATGGTAATATGTACTTTAACTTTTAATATGTTATAACTTCGATATTTTGGAAACTGGATGCTCAAGTTGACAATCACAAAAATCACATCACGCAGATATTGTCGCCATTGGATGTTTATCATTCTTGGTAAATTCACCCCTATTCTACTGTAGGACGCTTACATATTCTGCACGGAGCAAGTCAAACACCAGCGGACGACGTTCACAGATCTGTCCGCTCTCATGAAGGAAGCCATGATACGTCCTACCTACATACACCGCGAGACTAACTCCGTATGCTTTGAATCGTGGTTTATATAGGTTTACTTATGAAAGTAACTCAAAACATCATTTTCCATACAATTTCAGCAAACACGAACTTTTTTTATTTTACAAAATATTACGTTGAGCATTGAAAGGGGGCAAGTGGTTAGTGTGCAACCTACCTCCAATATGAACTTGAATACATCGAATGTAGGATCTAACTAACGTAAAAACGTTATAAGGTACGAAGACATTTATAAGTAAGTAAAAGGCCAGTGCTGGTATTCATAATTTCCTTAATAAGATCACTTTTTGAGTGAAGTATCTGACTGGTCATATGATATCATAGCTAAATAATATCTTGAATATTACAATTTCATTAATTGTTTGAACAATACTTGTTTTTATGTTATAAAAAACTAAATTTTAGGAAATCGACTTAAGTTAAGAAATGTTTCATGAATACTGGTCCAGACAAAAGGGGGAAAAGCGAAATGGCGCGTACTAGAGCCGTCCAGCACGACAGCGGCTAGATAACTAACGTATGTTATGTATACACGCAAGCGTTTGTCTGTTTGCAGAAGTACAAGTACAACCTAGCCGGAGAGGGGACACCGGAATTGGCACGCACTGCCTCTCAGGCCGCCCAGTTACTGGATGACTATCAGACGCTCATGTGTTCACAGACCATTCCAGGCATACAGGAGGTGAGATATCTATCAACTATCGCAATAAGGTGCTAAATTTACGTATTGGCTATTTCTTGTCAATGTCCCATAGATAAATTCACAACGTTCGTTATATAATTGGACGATGGCAAGTATAAATATGTGTATGTGTGTGTCTTCAGTTGTTCCTGGACATTAAACTCCCAGAGATTGTTCCAAGTGAAGGACTGTCAAACTCTGTTCGTGATTTTGCCAAGCGTGTGGTACAACTCACCTGGCTAATGGTCGTGCATGTTCCGCCGATACTTTTCGCGTGGCTCGAGCCAAACGCTGCGGTCAGAAAAGAACAGTACGAGTTCTACCAGAAGAGAATCGGTAAAAGGGTGCAGACAACAGTTTGGCCGGCGGTTTTTAAATCAGAAGGCGGAGAACTTTTGAAAAAGGGAGTCGTTATGGCCGTTTGACATATTCTGAAATACAGATATCTTGTTAAAAAGAAGTTTATAAATGTTTAATGGCTCCTAACATAATCACAATTCAAAATTCACAAAATGACTCAAAGTAAATGCAGACATGTTCTCTGTGCAAATGCATCATGCAATAAATCGGTACAATTTACAAAATGCTGTTTTCAATGCAGTTCAGTGTTCTAAAGTTCATGGAAGTTAACTATGCGAGATGCGCCACGCCTTTCTCCATGAGTTTTCCTCCCTTGTGGAGGAACAACGCCGGCCACACGCAGTTCTGAACCGAGTTGCCCATACGCGTGAGCGGCCGGAAGTAGCTGGAGGGGCGATCCCCAGGGCGACAGAACTCTAGATGCATTGGGGCGTTCTGGGTGGCCATGAGCCAACAGACGTCAATACAACGGTCGATGAAAGCGATTTGGGCGTTGGTTGGATGCTGTGCATGATGGATTGTTTTCAGGACGTCTTCGTAAAACATCTAGAAATAAGGAGAAAAGCAATCAAGTTTAATTACAACAAGAATGCATATCGATTTAAAACGTTAAGGGTACCTAAAATATTTGCCTTTTAATACTAGTATTGATCAGCCATCAACATAAAACTTTAATCGATTCACCTTGATCAAGCTACGGTCAAGCCGCACCTGTGCCGCCACGTCAGAATACATAGTAAATTAGCCTGCTGTGTACAACTCACCCACTTAATGACTGGAAGAGAGGCGGCGGCCCCATACTTCCGGTACTCCCTGACCATGTCGTCACTCTCTCTGATGAGCCCAACCAAGCTCCTGTCGGGCCGCACTTGAGCCTCCAACGCTGACTGAAGTAAATAGAAAGCAGTTTGAAAGTGTTATTTCTTCCTAGTTAGCATTGCCCCTAAAACCTTTTAATAGTGACAATTAATACATTTTTTGTTCAACCTGTGATGTCTCATGACATGATCTGATTCTAAAATAAGTACTGGTTTGTTTTGAAACCTATTTGATGATCAAACATTGTCTCAGATAAATATAATCCAACAGATATGATACACTTTAACAGGAAGAAATTGGCCGATGTCTTAGAATAGGATTCAAATTTAGTTGGAGACCAGGAAACCAGTTATGATAGACGTAACTTTTCTTATTATATCTCTTTATTCATAATTCAGCGAAAGCTTGTACGAGGTCAGAAACGATACATGCGCGTAACATACCCTTGAATCCTTTGAAATGTTTGGATATAGCATCTCATTCTCCACGTGTATCAGCATGTTCATGATTTGACTCTCGGCATACTTCAGACAAAAGTCGTAGGCGTTCTGAAATTGAAGATGAAAATGTTGAAGCAAAAAAGGTATTATTTATCGTTGTCATTCAAGATGTTCAAAACGTTCAACTGCAGAAGTATTTTGATCTTGAAAACCCCAGCAATCAACGAACAGTTGCGTTTAAAGATAAAAACAGACCTCATCTAAATATATGGTGTAGTCCTTTTTAATGACCGACTCAATTAATCTACTTGTAGTAAGATGTGATAAGTATGTCATACTCGACCTACCTTCTTGTTATAGTTTGGTAAATTGTGATAACTGTGCAACACTAAGTTTACCTACTTAATGTGCATAGCTATGTCTCGTTCATTTCCTTTTGTTCTATTCTATTTAATTATGTACATAATCCCATATAATACATAATTATGTTTACTATAACATGCTGTATTATACCGAACCGCAGCTTGTACATCGTGTTGAACTCCTTATATACGGCGGTCCACTCGCTGGATTATACTTAAAGTCCCAGCCTCAGTGAAGTACCTCAATAATCCTTTTTATGTCTGCTCTGACAATAAACACAGTGTTGCTTTCACCGTACGTCGTACCAAGTTATAAATTCTAGGTATATATTACTTCCGAATATTTTAGTATGTTTTACCCAAAGCAATTTCTCGTGACACTAGCTCGAATTTCTATGTTCTATGTCCTATTCATGAACCAGTATACATTGTTCAGCTCCTCGGTCAAATTTGTCCACTTACTAGCTTAGAATATCCCTCCCCAAAATGAGGCTTTTATCCTAAACCATGAGACCCCTGTAGTACCTGTAGGATTTTAGTCAAATGTTGTATGGTCTCCGCGCCGTCCCTGTACACCTTGTTCAGCTCTTCATACGCAGTGGTCCATTCACGGTTGTACACTTCCGTGAACATACTGGCAACGTTCTGTGGCGTCGCCACATCCGCCAACGTCACCGACCTTCCGCCACGCAGCCGCTCAGAAGCCAGCTGGCTGATACTGGTGGGAAAATGTATACGTCAGCATGAACAATCAGGAAACAAATATACTGAATTAACGCGACGGTAATTCTACGTTCTAAGGTTAGACAGTCTAAGAGAAGTTAAACCAAGAAAGACTAAATTGATATATGATTTTTCATTATGATTTTCTGCACAAGAATAAACGACTAATCAGAGCAAACCTCTGTTATAATTGGGCTACATGCGAGGGAAATCTAATCTTAAATATAAAGGATTGTGATTCATCATGATTGAATAATAAACTCCTCCCTTAGAATCTGTATACGGTAAACTTGACGCCAACGCCACCTCCGACGCAGACGGTGCCCCCAAAAGTAATGTCGCCCGGTGTTATAATAATTGCTTCAACTTACGCTGCGTTAACTTGTTTCGGGTCATCGC
Organism: Mya arenaria; assembly: GCF_026914265.1. Classification (NCBI taxonomy): domain Eukaryota; kingdom Metazoa; phylum Mollusca; class Bivalvia; order Myida; family Myidae; genus Mya; species Mya arenaria. The sequence goes on from NC_069124.1 coordinate 6,483,989, forward strand.
GGCGTCGCAGGTCATTCCTATCATACTCGGTAGGCGGTGTGGCTGAGTAGCTGGTGGGTTCCACTCGGCGCCGATCCCTCGTTTGCAACTCCTTTTCCCGCTTTCGGCGGAGGAACTCCTTCTCGCTCTCCGCCGTGTGCTGCGGTGGGTATCCACGATCGATTGGTGTCATCCGCTGCTGGGGTCCAGGAGGCCCGGGAGAGGGTGTTGGCTGTCAGCAATAAAGATAAACACTTAATCATTGCGCCCACGAACTTGTTTTTTTTCTTCCGATAAAGAACCAGGCTAGGTTGAATTATAAATTAAAGCCTAGCCCAGTTGCTGGCATGTATAACTAGCTGACGATATCGTCCGTCTGAAGCCTTACGTTGATGTATCTTGTCATTATTATGGGCATAACGGAGTTTAGCCAAGTTTTCCTTCAATAAGTAGTGTCAAACGTTAACCCTACTCGTCTTGAAAAGATGGCTGACAAGCCCGTCCAAATAGCTTGGCTTTGGATGATAAGTGACTCAGCTCAGTCTACTGATTTCTACCTACTGATATATCCATGGCAGTAAATCCCTAACCCTACCGTTTTGTGAAGTTTGCTGACAAGCCCGTCCATCTCTAGCCTGGCGTTAGGCATGATGCCGTTATCTCGGGCATGGCGAAGTTCTGTCCAGTTGCCTTTCTCCGCCAGTGACAATAGTTTGACGAAGTTTGCCGTCACGCTTTCTACACCTACCCAGGAAGATAAGAAATTTATTGTATAACTAATATTTGACCCGTCGCGAACAGGAACACTGCAATATATGTTTAAAAATACACTTATTTTTTAAAACGTACAATCACTGACTTAAAACTGCTAATAGAAGTATTTATCGCCATCAAGAAATGCAACTCATGTCACGTCTAGAAAAGATTGCAAAACAACATTTATCCCCCATGAATAAGCCCTAGACCCGCAAGTGTTTAATTTATCCAACCAGTCTCTTTCCTGAGCTCGTTGTTGATACTGTCGACGGCTCTGGACGCGGCCTTCACATTTCCCCGCGTCAGCTCGCTATGGTCCAACTCCTCCATGGCCGTTAACACCCGCATCACGGAACCAACTCGCTCGTCCATCGTGTCCAGGGGTGGTGTGGGTTATACAGTCGTCAGCCTAAACAGAGAGATGATATGTATACTTTAAAATCACGTAAACTCGATGTGGTTTAACTCCTCCATGGCCTTCAGCACCTGTATTACAAAACCTGCACGTTCTTTGGTAGGATAGGTTGCACAATCATGCGTCCACTCGTTGTACATAGTACCGAACCCATTCCTTAAGGACAGGCAACACCGACATAACGAAACTCACACGGCTGTTCATGATGCCATGGGGTGGAATTAGTCTTACAATCGTCAGCCAAAATTTGAGCGATAATCTATCAGAAACTCGCTGTACTAGTTCCATCATTAACTCCATGTCATCGTAACGTTCGTCAATCGTTCCCTGGAAATGGTTAGGCTACGCAAAGCAAAGCTAGAACAAATATTTCAACACGAGATACACGTTTAAAATTTTGTTGAAATATAAATGAATTCATGCGACATAAACGTTTAACATTTTTGTTGTTGACGTAAATGAATTGTATCACTGGGATCGAGCTAAACGTTCAACATTTGTTAAAGAGAAAAACATAGATCACGTTGATGTCAGGCAAATGTCTGCGTGTTTTAGGTAAATAACTTATATTCCTTGATGCAATACACACGATAATTTTTTATTGAATTTAACATTCATTAATTTTTTCACTTCTAAAGCAGCAATGTATCTTCCACATTAAAAAGGTTTGTGCACGTACTTCTGCAAAATGAGTACACTGGGTTATCTTGATCAGCAAAAGAAAGCAACTTACTGTCAGAAATGAAAATTGAAATTTACGATTCCATTTATAGGCCGAATCTCACAATATTTCAAAAGAACCATTTAAGGAAAAAAACAGTGTTTGATAATAAATTGCCCCTACATATAAAACAATTATGGAATTTGTTTTTTCTTCTTTCAATAATACTTTAGATTACAAGTCTCTACAGCGGTTGCTATGACCTTTGATGTCGATTAAAGACGTTGAAGTTCATAACAAAGCATAGAAAAGACACACACAAGTATTTACCTTTCAAGAAAGAACACTTTCCTAATTTAACATGTAATGTACTTTACTGTATAAATCTCATCTCTTGACGAACATTTTAAAAAGCCAGTTCACAAATTCACGACTTAATCAATACTTTAATTACCAATGAACTATCAGTTCCATCAAATCAACACAATATTATTCAGTTGTTAATACGTATTGTTTTAGAGGTATTGAATAGCTTATGCTTAAAGAAATATTTACAATCAGGATATAAAACTCATGATTCACAATAGGAGTAAATAAGATCATGCTTGATTGTAAATAGCTCAAAGTCAAAAACATTTGTTCAAATCTGTTCGCAGTTGTGTCTACTATTTGTACCCTAAAAACCAACTCACCTTTGTCACCCGAAAGTAATGCGAGAAAAGACAGTTTGTAAACCAGTTTTTGCCAAACTTAATTTATACTTTTTATAAGAAAATCGGTCCTTAAAATCTAGTTCGAGCCAACGAGGACCTCGAGCCAAGTGACAACACCATTATATATCATCGTGCTAGCCATTTAAAATTGAGATGAATTATCTTCTTTCCTATTGTAGAACTTGTATGAACCTGTCACAAAGACTTATTGGCTACTTAGTTATGAAGTCAACTACAGTCGAACCCCGTTGGCTCGAACTCGCTTTGCTCGAGAACATCGTTGGCTCGAACTAGATGTTAAGAACCGAATTATTTTTACTGCAGGTGAACAATCCCGCTTGCTAAAATTTTCCGAGGCTCCTGGTATTTTCACTGGTCCCTTTAAGTCCGAGCCAGCAGGGTTCGACTGTATAAGGATCTTGTAAAAACGAACTACAATTAAGTTAGAATTAATAAACACTATCTTTAATCAGACTAGGAAAGACAAAACAGTAGGTGTGCATTGCCTCCAAGCGTAAATGCGTATTTTTTTTGTTCGGGCGATCCGGAATGTAAGATAAGTGGTGTGATTTGATGTATTGAAGATTTGTAAATTTAAATTACAAACTAAAAACTATTTCAAATAATCAAGCGACATTACATATGTATTAATCATGCTTTACGAGTTGAATACTATACTTTGGCTTTCTTTTATAATAATGTATTACTTATACCACAACCACAAACAATTGTATTGAAAACCCATCAATCTATTGCATTCTTTGACGGTTTAGTTTGCATTTTAGCTTTCAGTATTGAGTACTTTTAAAAGCACAAACGTCACGACTCATTCACCATAGCAGTATCGACTGGATGGGAACGAGGAAGAAAAATAAGACTTCATCAAATATTTAAATTTTAAGTATTAATCTAATAGAAATCACGACATTCAACGATATTACGACCATTGGATAATGCTTTGATACACAGTTGTGAGGTGGGTTTAACACTTATTTAACACTTAAGTTATTTTACAAATGATTACTTGAAACGTACGAGTTTCTTCGATATATGTATGTTCAGTTTATGATTGATTTCGGAAGTTGTTATACCGGAAATGTTTATATAATGTACATGTTTATATTATATGTAACTCACTAGCTGTAAGCTTATACTTAATAAAATTCTTATTCCTATGGAAAAGGACGCCATTTTAGAATTAGAAATGAGTGGTTATAAACCCTCTCAAATCAATGAAATTGAAATAAAATAATGTTGTCATTTCTATGTATATTTTGGATTTGTATTCAGGATAAATGACAAACTCATATGAACAATTAGTCACACATGTATACACTGTATCCTTAGATTCAATATTCACTTGGATCCCTCTGACAATGGCCGATAATATCGACATCGTTGCTGATGTCTTAAAGCGATTAGGAAGGAATCAAAACATTTCAAAAAATGAAATTGAACGAGCTAAAGAGTCTTATAGCAAAACCATAGCAGAATTGAAGCATTTCAAAGACTCATATTCAACAGCGATGAGCAATACCAGTGTACACGGAGAGGTAATGTTTTAAACATCGTACTTAAGATAAAGGATTCTTACTTTTCATAAGAAAAATACTTGTGCTTAAACAAAAATAGTATTGTTGTATAGAATATACATAATGATATATGTTTTGTTCCGCCAAAGACAAACATTAAAAGACAAACATAGCTTGCCGTTATGGTTACTACTTATGGAAAGAAAAATCATGTCTGTATTTTATCGTCATTTATGTTGTCTGACCATTGCATGTAGATCATAACGCTTGTGTGACAATTGTACATAGTCTCCCTCCGCATCATGTAGATCATTAACTTCTGTGTGACAATTGTACATAGTCTCCCTCCGCATCATGTAGATCATTAACTTCTGTGTGACAATTGTACATAGTCTCCCTCCGCATCATCTAGATCATTAACGCCTGTTTGACAATTGTAAATAGTCACCCTCCGCATCATGTAGATCATTAACGCTTGTGTGACAATTGTACATAGTCTCCCTCCGCATCATCTAGATCATTAACGCTTGTGTGACAATTGTACATAGTCTCCCTCCGCAACATCTAGATCATTAACTTCTGTGTGACAATTGTACATAGTCTCCCTCCGCATCATCTAGATCATTAACTTCTGTGTGACAATTGTACATAGTCTCCCTCCGCATCATGTAGATCATTAACGCCTGTGTGACAATTGTACATAGTCTACCTCCGCATCATGTAGATCATTAACGCCTGTGTGACAATTGTACATAGTCTACCTCCGCATTATGTAGATCATTAACGCCTGTGTGACAATTGTACATAGTCTACCTCCGCATCATCTAGATCATTAACGCCTGTGTGACAATTGTACATAGTCTACCTCCGCATCATCTAGATCATTAACGCCTGTGTGACAATTGTACATAGTCTACCTCCGCATCATCTAGATCATTAGCGCCTGTGTGACAATTGTACATAGTCTCCCTCCGCATCATGTAGATCATTAGCGCCTGTGTGACAAGTGTACATAGTCTCCCTCCTCATCATGTAGAACATTAACGCCTGTGTGACAATTGTAAATAGTCTCCCTCCGCATCATGTAGATCATTAACGCCTGTGTGACAATTGTACATTGTCTACCTCCGCATCATCTAGATCATTAACGCCTGTGTGACAATTGTACATAGTCTACCTCCGCATCATCTAGATCATTAACAATTGTGTGACAGTTGTACATAGTCTCCCTCCGCATCATCTAGATCATTAACGCCTGTGTGACAATTGTACATAGTCTTCCTCCGCATCATCTAGATCATTAACGCCTGTGTGACAATTGTACATAGTCTCCCTCCGCATCATCTAGATCATTAACGCCTGTGTGACAATTGTAAATAGTCTCCCTCCGCATCATGTAGATCATTAACGCCTGTGTGACAAGTGTACATAGTCTCCCTCCGCATCATGTAGATCATTAACGCCTGTTTGACAATTGTACATAGTCTCCCTCCGCATCATCTAGATCATTAACGCCTGTTTGACAATTGTACATAGTCTCCCTCCGCATCATCTAGATCATTAACGCCTGTTAGACAAATGTACATAGTCTACCTCCGCATCATCTAGATCATTAACGCCTGTTAGACAATTGTACATAGTCTACCTCCGCATCATGAAGATCATTAACGCCTGTGTGACAATTGTACATAGTCTCCCTCCGCATCATCTAGATCATTAACGCCTGTGTGACAATTGTACATAGTCTACCTCCGCATCATCTAGATTATTAACGCCTGTGTGACAATTGTACATAGTCTCCCTCCGCATCATCTAGATCATTAACGCCTGTTTAACAATTGTACATAGTCTCCCTCCGCATCATGAAGATCATTAACGCCTGTGTGGCAGTTGTACATAGTCTCCCTCTGCATCATGTAGATCATTAACGCCCGTGTGACAATTGTAAATAGTCTCCCTCCGCATCATGTAGATCATTAACGCCCGTGTGACAATTGTAAATAGTCTCCCTCCGCATCATGTAGATCATTAACGCCTGTGTGACAATTGTAAATAGTCTCCCTCCGCATCATGTAGATCATTAACGCCTGTGTGACAATTGTACATAGTCTCCCTCCGCATCATCTAGATCATTAACGCCTGTGTGACAATTGTAAATAGTCTCCCTCCGCATCATGTAGATCATTAACGCCTGTGTGACAATTGTACATAGTCTCCCTCCGCATCATCTAGATCATTAACGCTTGTGTGACAATTGTACATAGTCTCCCTCCGCATCATCTAGATCATTAACGCTTGTGTGACAATTGTACATAGTCTCCCTCCGCATCATCTTGATCATTAACGCTTGTGTGACAATTGTACATAGTCTCCCTCTGCATCATCTAGATCATTAACGCTTGTGTGACAATTGTACATAGTCTCCCTCTGCATCATCTAGATCATTAACGCTTGTGTGACAATTGTACATAGTCTACCTCCGCATCATCTAGATCATTAGCGCCTGTGTGACAATTGTCTAGATCATTAACGCTTGTGTGACAATTGTACATAGTCTCCCTTGGCATCATCTAGATCATTAACGCTTGTGTGACAATTGTACATAGTCTCCCTCCGCATCATCTAGATCATTAACGCTTGTGTGACAATTGTACATAGTCTCCCTCCGCATCATCTAGATCATTAATTCCAGTGTGACAATTGTACATAGTCTCCCTCCGCATCATCTAGATCATTAACGCTTGTGTGACAATTGTACATAGTCTCCCGCATCATCTAGATCATAAGAGCTTGTGTGACAATTGTACATAGTCTCCCTCCGCATCATCTAGATCATTAACGCTTGTGTGACAATTGTACATAGTCTCCCTCTGCATCATCTAGATCATTAACGCTTGTGTGACAATTGTACATAGTCTCCCTCCGCATCATCTAGATCATTAACGCTTGTGTGACAATTGTACATAGTCTCCCTCCGCATCATCTAGATCATTAGCGCTTGTGTGACAATTGTACATAGTCACCCTCCGCATCGTTTTGATCATTAGCGCCTTCGTGACAATAGTGCATAGTCGCCCATCGCATCATTTTGATCATATGTCCCTGTGTGACAATTGTTCATAGTCTCCCTTTACATCTTCTTGATCATTAGCGTTTGTTCTTGTATCGTCGTTATTTTATATTAAGCAGTCTTCTTAATTTACTTAACGCATTCACTGTAGATATACGAATAGTAACAAGAGTTGCGTTTAAATGTAACACTTGTTAATCTTATCTTATATATACATATATTATATAACGCCCAAAAGCCTTCAGAACATCCTGGAGATGGCCAAAGAAACGGGAAGAAACAAGATATACATGCGCTAATGGAAAGGAACGCCAAAATGAGGGAAGAACTAGATACATCCAAGAGAAAGATCCAGGAACTTCTAACGAGGTCAGGCAGAGTTGAAACATGAATGATCTTGTCTGCAAACTATAACACAGAGCTCATTTATTTACATTCATGATAGATTCGTGTGATTCTTTGTCAAGTACGAGGATGATTACATGTATTACATATTGTGAATTTATACGATTATTATTATAGCAACGTTCAACAGACTATCAACTTAAGTGTAAGCGAGGTATTGTGTTTGTGCTTTTTTTATTACAGACTGAGTTCTTTGGCTGGTCAGAAATTGTCAGACAGCAACCCTGAAATTACAGATCTGAGTGACCCCAACCGTCCAACAGTCTTGGTCAGTATAAATCACTTATTAACTACTAACATGAAGAAATAATAATCGCTTATTTTTATAATAATAATAATTATTACTATTATTATTATTATTATTATTATTATTATTATTATTAGTAGTAGTAGTGGTGGTGGTGGTGGTGGTGGTGGTGGTGGTGGTGGTGGTAGTGGTAGTGGTAGTAGTAGTAGTAGTAGTAGTAGTAGTAGTAGTAGTAGTAGTAGTAGTAGTAGTAGTAGTAGTAGTAGTAGTAGTAGTAGTAGTAGTAGTAGTACATGTATTATTAATATTATTAAAATTATTATTATATTATTATTATTATTATTATTATTATTATTATTATTATTATTATTATTATTATTATTATTATTATTATTATTATTAATAATATCATTACTATTATTTTTAATGGTATGAAATAAAAATGATAATACTTTCTTAATCTGTTAATCTGATGGATTTTATCACTTCTTGTTGTTTGCGTAAAAAATTGTCGCTCTCGACCTTTGCCTTTGGTCTTATTGGATGTGGACTTGACGCAAGCATATCCAAATGAACCCCATCAACCCACTAACATAATATTCCCTGTAAATATTGCACCTTAAAATGAAACACGCTTAAGGGATATTATGTCTACCTGTATTGTGCTCTTTAGGCTGACCATTTTCACCAAGTTTACGATAATGAGTGGACGCAACTTTATGAAGAGATGACTTCGATGGATGAAGTTAAAAAGATTGACGAAATTACTCATATCGTCAAGGTAATGTTTATGTGTATTTGTTATATTAAGTTTATAGATTTAAGATACGACAGTGTTGCATTCTTACCACCTTCGATAAGTGTATTTTAAAATGTATAGTGCATGGCTGTATTAAATATCCCGTCACCTTAATAGGCGTTGCATCTTTTAATTAGTAAATTGATGTTTCAAAGAAATCCGTTTTGTTTCAGAAAGTTGATCAGTTTTGTACAAAAGCACAGGCATATCTACTTGAAAAGTTACAGACGTATATCATAGATGATATTGTGAACCCTACATTACCGCATCCAGATGGGAAAGGTTTTGTTGTAAGTTATTCGATGACATATCACTCTAATAAATACGTGCATATTTTAAAATTAATTTGAAAAATGAATTACAAAAATAAAAGTGAACACTTTATAGATAGAAATGCTAGTAAGAATACGAATACTGCTTGAAAAGCTCTGTAATGTAAGTACGTTTTGTCTGTATCATAGACCACTCGTGTAACTCTTTAAATAGTGTATCTAGCATTCTGTAGAAGTAATGATATTATACTTCCATCTGTGTGCTTATCGTGTAGGCTGGAGAAACTGACACCTTTTCAGAAACTGAGGAAAGGGTACTATTGAAACAATTGAAAGATTTGCGAAAGGCTGCTGCAAAAGTATCGGCGAAAGCTCTGATAGGGGTGAGCATTTTTAGCATTTTATAAAGCAAATATGTTATTACAAAAACATAAGCATACTTTAAGAAATGTTGTTTGGTATTGTATATGCTAAATAGTGTATTCGTATGAGTTGTTTTATGCTTCAATAGATTTTCCAACAAATGCACGTACCGTCAATAAAGAAGAAGTGTCAAGTCAAAGCGTCAACGGAATTGGACAAATTTGTCTCCAAATGTGTTGAGTTGTTGTGGCTAATGGAGGTGCAAGACCCGCCGATGCAGTTGATCTGGGCGGAGCAGGGACACAGGGTGGACAAGGATAGATTCACATTTTATACCAAACGGGGCGAAGTAGTTCAACAAAGTATATGGCCTGCTGTGCTGCTGCATAAAGATGGCCCTCTGATGTCCAAAGGCATTGTGCAGGGAAAGTAACTTTTATCACGAAGATGCTACAGCATAACATGTCGTTTCTTTCCCCGATGTTGCATAAAGAGACATTGTCAAGGCATCGTCCAGGGAACAACTGTAGTTTGGAGCTATACTCTTGTCTTACCTGACACTATATGTTCATCTGTACAGACTATTGCTATATAAAAAAGGAAAAAATCACTACGCACATATTCGTAGATGACAGTGCAAGAATATGTAGACATATTTAGTGCATGATTGTAAATGAAACGTTTCACATGTGTGACGAACATCAATTTTGACTGATAAACATTGAACTACTTACTAAATAATGCATTTATGGATTTTTTTTACTGATAACAATATAATAACCCTGTATTTAAATAGCAGACAGCGCAAAAATATTAAATGATTGGTGAATGCTAAAATATTTACTGTGATCTACTATAGTCTCATTTCGTAGAAACACCGTGTTTTATGCACATTTCTTTCAAATTAAACTCGGTATCCTTCATAAAAACCATTGTTTTCGACATTTATTAAACCTTTTTGGAATATTATAACAATATTATTAATTGTGGTAAATCTTATTTGAGAGTAAGAGTGCATCTTTAAGCTATATCATTTTTGGCGTAGTTTGTAGTAACGATTTAAGTATCTTCATCAAATAAAACACATGCAAAACTGTCAACCATTTCTTTTATTTTCTAGAGATGGTTTCATACACGTCAACACTTCATTTACATTGATTACAACAATAGGGTTTGTTTACCGTAGAAACTATTTTTTGAAAAACCTTTAATAGTAATTTTAAAATGTACATTACGAGTCGTATATATGACATTATTTCAGCTTTTGAAAGGGCATCAATGTAGACCCTTTCATTCGACCAATATATCTACAAACTAGTTCATTACATTGTCCATATTATATTGATTTATCTTCCTCTATTCACGCATCATAAAGTTTCGATTAAAGCTCAAACTAGTTACGGAAGTGAATTGTTAATTGATTTTTAAAATTGACAAAATTCAGCCTTTATTGTTAAAACAAATATTTATATATACATATGGAGGATATAGTGAGCAAAGTATTACACAAGATAAAGACAACTGGGAAAGCATCAAAGGAGGATATTTTAAAGGCTACAGAACACTATGATAAAACTATAGAAGCTTTCCTTTACTGTAAAGCTCATCATGGGGACATTGATGGCAACTATGCAAACGTGTCGGTAAGCATACAATGCCTGCACTCGGAAACAATTAATTCTCAAACATACCATCGATTTATTTGCAAAATGTTCGAATCCATACTTGAAACTGGAACAGTAAGGCCGAGTTGTAAAAATGCTATATCTGTGAGAATGCAGCTTAACGTTTCATCATCGTTTGGACACAAGCAAACCCTAACAGTTCAAAGTTGAACACCATCAACCTCGCTTTCCGTCAGAGCGAAACACGTTGTTATGAAGTAATCATGAGAGAAATCAAAGAGGCTGCGAAACACGACGGTGAACGTGAACGAGTACGTGTATTTGAATGTGTACTTGTATGTGTATGTGTACTTGTACTTGTACTTGTACGTGTACGTGAACGTGTACGTGTACTTGGACGTGAACTTGTACGCAAAAGTACACGTGTACTTGTACTTGTACGTGAATGTGTAGGTGAACTTGTACGTGTATATTAACTTTTACCGGAACTTGTACGTGAATTTGTATATTAACTTGTACACGAACTTGTACGTAAATTACTTGTACGTGTACGTGTACGTTACTTTGTACGTGAACTTGTTCATGGACTTGTACATGTACTGGTACGTGAACGTGAACTTGTACTCGAGTTTGCATGGGTACTTTTACAGGTACCTGTACGTGAACTTGTTCTTAACTGGTACGTGTACGTTGACTTGTATGATTACGTGAACTTGTACGAGTACTTGTACATGAACTTGTACGTGAACATGTGTGTAAACTGGTACGTGTACCTGTACGTGTACTTGTACGTAAATTTGTACGTGTACCTGTACGTAAACTTGTTCGTTAACTTGTATGTGTACGATAACTGGTACTTGAACTTTTACGTGAACTTGTACGTGAACGTGTACGTAAAATTGTACGTGCACTTGTACCTTAACTTGTTCGTGAACTGGTACGTGTATTTGGACGTAAACTTTAACGGGTACTTATACGTGAACGTTAACGTGTACCTGTACTTGAACCTGAACTTGTACGTGAATTTGCATATTACGTGCACATGTACTTGTACGTGAGGTTGACGCGAACTTGTGTGTGCACTTGTAGGTGTATTTGTACGGGTACTTGTACGTGAACTTGTATGTGAACTTGAACGTGTACTGGCACATGAACGTGAACTTGTACGTGAGTTTGCTTGTGAACTTGTACATGAACTTGTACGTAAACTTATACGTGAATTTGAACGTGAATTTGTACATGAACGTGTACGGTTACTTGTTCGTGAACTTGTACTTGTACTTGAACGTGGACTTGTACGAGTACTTGTATGTGTATTTGAACTTGTACGTGAACCTGTACGTGAACTTGTATGTGAACTTGTACTAGTACATGTACTTGAACTTGTACGTATACGTGTACTTTTACGTTAGCTTGTACGTAAAATTGTACTAGTACATGTACGTAAACTTGTACTAGTACTTTTACATGTACGTGAACTTGTACGGGTACTTGTACGTGAACTTGGTCTTGAACTTGTGCATGCACTTGTACGTGTTTTTACATGTTCTTGAATGTGAACTTGTACGCGAACTTGTTCGTGTACTTGTTCGTGAACTTGTTCATTAAATTGAACGTGTACTTGTTTGTGTAGCTACACGAGCATGTTAAATGTCCTGTTGAGTTGTCAATAAAAACTTGTACTTTAAGATTCGTGATCATGAATACTCCCAAAAATTAAGGAAAGTGATTTTTGCGAGTATTCACGAGAAAGTAATTTATGCGAGTATTCACGAGAAAGTGCTTTATACGAGTATTCACGAGAAAGTGCTTTATACGAGTATTCACGAGAAAGTGCTTTATGCGAGTATTCACGAGAAAGTGCTTAATGCGAGTATTCACGAGAAAGTGCTTTATGCGAGTTTTTACGAGAAAGTGCTTATGCGAGTATTCATGAGAAAGTGCTTTACGGGAGTATTCACGAGAAAGTGTTTTATGCGAGTATTCACGAGAAAGTGCTTTTATGCGAGTATTCACGAGAAAGTGCTTTACGGGAGTATTCACGAGAAAGTGCTTTTATGCGAGTATTCACGAGAAAGTGCTTTATGCGAGTATTCACGGGAGTGAAGTAAGTTTTTGGTGACTTTAAGAGACAATTCGACTGAAACTTTCACGGTTGTATTCTTTATTATAAGCACATGCATAATGGTGTAGTACACAGTAAGTAGTGCACACTTACGCGTACCCGTATGTAATGATTCTCAATCTCTCGAATTCCTTTGTAATCTACTTAATGAATAAATCACTAAGTGCATAGTTGGTATGCCATGAAGGTTTCAAATTTAATTTAAAACTATTACTGAACTTTCATGACCCCAATTTGGTGTGGTAAAAATGCAAATAAAAGAGAAAATAAATTTAAATGCACATATTTGCATTGCCTTACCTTTTGTTGGTGTAACATTCAACAGTTACCGTGTATTCATTAAACCAATGTATCATTTGTGTTTGTGACCGAGAAATGACCATTGTTTCATTTCCATTTGGCTTACGATTAAAAACTTTAATAACACGATATAGTTAAAAACATCTATAAAATATTAATAAAAGAAGTTGGGCAGTAGTCGAAATATCCAAATTAAGATCGAGTTGTAGCCTCCAAAATTCTATCGAATGTATGAAGGTAAGATTTTTTTTAAAACTTCCTCGGCAATATGCTGGTTATAACGTTGGTTATTTGAACCATATAAAGCAGATGCATATGTTCGAACTCATACTGTATGATAGCAATAACCAAAGTAAAAAAAAATCATGTGGTGTAGTCAAGTCACTTTTTAATGTTATAGCGTCATTACAAAATAATTGTAATATCTGCATGTTTATAGAGCTAAGGTCCTTTGATGTATTTATTTATTTTTTGACAAAATACTTCAAATTAAAGACATACGGATTAAAATGAAAGAAATAATATAAAACAACTCGTTTTCTCTGTTTATTTTGTTCTAATTTTTAGCAAAATATTTGATGATAGAACTTCATAAAAAAAGGATTATCTTTAGGAAATTTAAAAAAGATGTATGTTCTGATTTATGATACGGTAGAAATAATGTGCATGTTATAAGGACCTAAGTCATTAGTGCAATACAAGGCAACATGTCTATGTAAGCACTGACTGTATGGTAGATAAAAGTTTAACGTTTACAATCACATTGATAAATCAATATCTTGCCTAGAGTTATGTGTTTGAACAAGTTGATCCAAGTTTCGCTTTGCTTCGCTAAACCGAAAGTTGAAGACATAAAGCAGAAACCTACATTGACACGTATTATTAATTTTCAGAAATATGTGTGTTATCTTGCTAAACTGTGTTTAAGTGTAATGTAATACTAAATAACCATAAACACATGTGATACAGTCAGAGAAAATGAGTAATACAACTATTGACATCTTAGCGGACTTGCTCAAGAGGCTATCCAAGAAAGATTCGAGAATTAAAATAACGGACGAAGAGGCTGCAATGGCAACAAAATGTTATAACGGGCTTATTGGAGATTTAAAGAAGTACCGAGATCAATATTACGAATCTGTCAAAGAGGTCAATTGCCTTATTAGTTATACTATTACTCATTGAATGTTGTGTTTTTAACTTTGAGACAAATTAAGATATTAAAATGTTTTATTTAACTGAAATTAAGAATTCATACTGTCTCGATACGTTCTTTTGATTGTTAGTTTTATTTTGGGCAGCAATAATTCTGTTCAGTTGTCATGACCCTGGGTGTGTATGTATTTGTTCAAAAACGAAAGTGAAGCAAGTTTATAATTATAAAGCTCGTTCCCAGTACAATACGCAAAAAAGATATATGTTATCCAGGCCAGGAGTCGAAACCAGGACACATTGGTTAGAAACGAGTCAGCTGACCACTGTGATAACTGGTCATTTTAATCACAGCGCGAATCGATACTTTTAGTCCTTTTACTGTTTAAAGTTGGTTATAATTGTAGTAACACCTTATGCGCTTGATCTTTTTAATATGTATAAATACAGAATATCCATTTCAGGGTACTGATAGCCAATTTTCCAAGAATGAAGCCAAAGCTTCAGGTGGAAGGTAAACCATATCTGCATATGAATTACTGCTTTCTTGTTGATTCATATTCAACTTTTACGAAAACTAATTGTACATAAATATTAAATAAATATATTAAATATATATACGATGCATTTACATCTTTGTACCGTTATGTGGCGACAGTAATTAAATTTACTAGTTAAACATCACTAACAATGATTTTGATTTGTTTTTGACTACAATCCACAAATAACTGGTTGAATTGAGTCATGTAATACTTTCAGGGGATTTGAAGACGAAATTGAAAATCTAAAAGAAGAGCTAAAAAAGAAAGACGAAGAGATTGCTCGCTTGCAGAGAAGGTAATTTGGAATAATCTCACTAAACATAACAACAAAACACAGGGACCAATCCACTCGCAAAACACTATTTTAAGATTATTTGGCATTAATATAACAGATCAATAATATTGAACTATACAGACATACAGTTATTTCGAACGGTCAGCGATATGAAACTAATAATATAGGAGAGTTCCTTATTTCATTTATGTTTTATTGGAAATTGGACGGGTTTGGGCCCGTTCTTATGCATGTTAGTAAGTTTTATTTTTTAATCTTTTCTAGGCTTGTCATCTGTAGTATTCATTGTACAGTTAGACTTATTCTTCGGAAGCACAACAATCTTAAAAATAGGATAGTTTAATGAAGGCAGCCCAATGACATCAATGATAAGTGCAACAGCACAGGCTCTTCTTCGACGCATTCTAGCACAGGCTCTTCTATAATGTACACTAGCACAGGCTCTTCTATCACGTATCATAGCACAGGCTCTCATTTAACGCACCCTAGCACAGACTCTTATTTAACGCACCCTAGCACAGGCTCTTCTTCAACGCACCCTAGCACAGGCTCTTCTTCAACGTACCCTAGCACAGGCTCTTCTATAACGTACCCTAGCACAGGCTCTTCTTCAACGTACCCTAGCACAGGCTCTTCTATAACGCACCCTAGCACAGGCTCTTCTTCAACGTACCCTAGCACAGGCTCTTCTTCAACGTACCCTAGCACAGGCTCTTCTTCAACGCACCCTAGCACAGGCTCTTCTTCAACGCACCCTAGCACAGGCGCTTTTTCAACGCACCCTAGCACAGTCTCTTCTTCAACGCACCCTAGCACAGGCTCTTTTTCAACGCACCCTAGCACAGGCTCTTCTTCAACGCACCCTAGCACAGGCTCTTCTATTACGCATCATAGCACAGGCTCTTTTTCAACGTATCCTAGCACATGCTCTTCTTCAATGTACCCTAGCACAGGCTCATTTTCAACGCAACCTAGAACAGGCTCTTCTATAACGTACCATAGCACAGGCTCTTCTATAACGTATCATAGCACAGGATCTTTTATAACGTACCCTAGCACAGGCTCCAATTCAACGAAACCTAGCACAGGCTCTTCTATAACATATACCCTAGCACAGGCTCTTATTCAACGCACCCTAGCACAAGCTCTTCTATAACGTACCCTACCACAGGCTCTTCTATAGCATACCATAACACAGACTGTTTAATTACGTACCCTAGCACAGGCTCTTCTATAACATACCCTAGCTCAGGCTATTCTAGAACATACTCTAGCACAGGCTCTTCTTCAATGCACCCTAGCACAGGCTTTTATTTAAAGCACCCTAGCACAGGTTCCTCAATAACGTACCCTTGCACAGGCTCTTCTAGAACGCACCCTAGCACAAGCTCTTCTAGATTGTTCCCTAGCATAGGCTCTTCTATAACGCACCCTAGCACAGGCTCTTATTCAACGTACCCTAGCACAGGCTCTTCTTCAATGCACCCTAGCACAGGCGTTTCTTTAACGCACGCTAGCACAGCTCCTCCATAACGCAACCTAGCACATGCTCTTCTATAACGTACCCTAAGACAGGCCCCTTTTTAACGTACCCTAGCATTGGCTCCTCTATACCGCACCCTAGCACAGGCTCTTATTCAACGCACCATAGAACAGGCTCTTCTATAACGCACCCTATCACAGACTCTTCTTCAACGCACTCTAGCACAGGCTCTTATTCAACGCACCCTAGCACAGGCTCTTCTTCAACGTACCCTAGCACAGGCTCTTCTTCAACGCACCCTAATACAGGCTCTTCTTCAACGTAACCTAGCACAGACTCTTCTATAACGCACCCTAGCACAGGCTCTTCTATAACGCGCCCTAGCCCAGGCTCTTCTTCAACGTACCCTAGCACAGGCTCTTCTTCAACGTACCCTAGCACAGGCTCTTCTTCAATGCACCCTAGCACAGGCGTTTCTTTAACGCACGCTAGCACAGCTCCTCCATAACGCAACCAAGCACATGCTCTTCTATAACGTACCCTAAGACAGGCCCCTTTTTAACGTACCCTAGCATTGGCTCCTCTATAACGCACCCTAGCACAGGCTCTTATTCAACGCACCATAGAACAGGCTCTTCTATAACGCACCCTATCACAGACTCTTCTTCAACGCACTCTAGCACAGGCTCTTATTCAACGCACCCTAGCACAGGCTCTTCTTCAACGTACCCTAGCACAGGCTCTTCTTCAACGCACCCTAATACAGGCTCTTCTTCAACGTAACCTAGCACAGACTCTTCTATAACGCACCCTAGCACAGGCTCTTCTATAACGCGCCCTAGCACAGGCTCTTCTTCAACGTACCCTAGCACAGGCTCTTCTTCAACGAACCCTAGCACAGGCTCTTCTTCAACGTACCCTAGCACAGGCTCTTCTTCAACGCACCCTAGCACAGGCTCTTCTTCAACGCACCCTAGCACAGGCTCTTCTTCAACGTACCCTAGCACAGGCTCTTCTTCAACGCACCCTAGTACAGGCTCTTCTTCAACGCACCCTAACACAGGCTCTTCTTCAACGAACCCAGCACAGGCTTTTCTTCAACGTACCCTAGCACAGGCTCTTCTTCAACGTACCCTAGCACAAGCTCTTTTATAACGTTCCCTAGCACAGGCCCTTCTATAACGTACCCTATCACAGGCTCTTCTTCAATGTACCCTAGCACAGGCTCTTCTTCAACGTACCCTAGCACAAGCTCTTTTATAACGCACCCTAGCACAGGCTCTTCTTCAACGCACCCTAGAACAGGCTCTTCTTCAACGCACCCTAGCACAGGCATTTCTTCAACGTACCTTAGCACAGGCTTTTCTATAACGTACCCTAGCACAGGCTCTTATTCAACGCACCATAGCACAGGCTCTTCTTCAACGTACCTTAGCACAGGCTCTTCTTCAACGTACCCTAGCACAGGCTCTTCTATAACGCACCCTAGCACAGGCTCTTCTTTAACGCACCCTAGCACAGGCTCTTCTATAACGCAACCTAGCACAGGCCCTTCTATAACTTACCCTATCACAGGCTCTTCTATAACATAACCTAGCACAGGCTCTTCTATAACGCACCCCAGCACAGGCTCCTCTTCAACGCACCCTAGCACAGGCTCTTCTATAACGCACCCTAGCACAGGCTCCTCTTCAACGTACCCTTGCACAGGGTCTTCTAGAACGCACCCTAGCACAGGCTCTTCTTCAACGTACCCTTGCACAGGCTCTTCTAGAACGCACCCTAGCACAAGCTCTTCTAGATTGTTCCCTAGCATAGGCTCTTCTATAACGCACCATAGCACAGGCTCTTCTTCAACGTACCCTAGCACAGGCTCTTTTTCAATGTACCCTAGCACAGGCTTTTCTTCAACGTACCCTAGCACAGGCTCTTGTATAACGCACCCTAGCTCTTCTTCACAAGCGTTCTTTTTTCAAGAATCAGCCAATGTCAATTTACATATACAGGGAATTACAAGTTCCAGCATATGAATAACTATACTGATTGAACAATAATTTCTCAGCTTAAATATTAAAGTTGAGACCTATAGAATAAGCAATTAACATAGAACATATTTGATCAAATAACACTTTAAATGAATAAAAAATGTATTTGCTAACAGACCGGGACCCAAATCAAGTGAAGTTGCTGTTGACAAAAACAGAGAATTGCAGCAGAAATTACAACAGAAGGAAAGAACAATTCAAGAACTACGGACAAGGTATCAACTCACAGTTGTAGTTTCTTAAAAATGACAATTTATTTTTTAAAATATAACTAAATATCATATACATCAAGGGCAACACAGTGATTCTAAATTCCGCTTTGTTTCAGATTGAGCGGTATCGCAGGTCAGAAACTAAGTGAAGGAAATCCTGATATTACTGATCTTAGCGACCCCTACAGACCAACTATATTGGTAACGATCTCAATTTCCAGACATAATTATAATTTTTCGTTATAAGCTCACACTAGTGTTTGATTTCTTCAAAGCTTAAATCTTGACATTAAAACTGTTATGCTATCATGCCTGTCTTTATAACATTCCATCGGAAACGTTTGACAACTTTTAGTATATGTATTCACGGTGGAGAACCCACGTGACTTATTTGGTAAAGTGCACGGCAACAAATGTCAACAAGTCTCGATTCAGGTAAGGTTTTTAAAGATAATTTTCTTAATATTTGGAGATTTTTTGTGAAATAAAGACCATAAACCCCGCATTTAAGAGCTCTATCCACGGTATTAAAGAAATCTAATGCAAAGTGCACGGCTTTTGACAAATCTATCGCTTTACTTCATGTTGGCCGTAAATAACTCATACACAAATCTTATTTTAAGCAAATTTTATGTATTTTAAAGTTTTCAGCGTGTATTGTTGAACTTCTTATAGTTATTTCAAAGGCGAAAATGAACTAAAACCAAAATGATAAAGTACACGGACATTTTAGGATGATAAAGTACACGGTTATTTTAGTTTATGTTTGAAAGTAGAGTGCGGTTTACAAACTAATCGTTATATAAGCATTTTCTATTCGTGAAGTCAGAATGTATAGTGTTTAGTTTTTATCTAAGTTGTAACAATAAATTTTGCATTATAATGCACACCTAAATAACTAAATATTTAGCAATCATATTTAATGAGGAGTTGAAAGATAGTCTATGGAATAATTTAAGAGAAAGTCTGCCATTATAAGTTCGATTACTTTTAAGTATGCAGATCAATACAGAATCATACATACATTTCTTCAAAAATCATATAGTTTTACTTATAAATTACAATCTGGACTGACGGCGAATAAAACATCTCTGTAGAAATTACAATCTGGACTGACGGCGAATAAAACATCTCTGTAGTTAGCGGCCCGTTTGTGGTGATTATAAATTTCATGAATGTTCCTATTTTGATGTGTTTTGCACACCACAATTAGTTTATATATATTTCCACATTTAAAGCATATTGTTCATACCTTTCAGGTAACGCTGAATCTTTTAAAAATTTGGTTCTGAACAAATATTATCTGATCTACATCAGTAAAACTGCGGTCGTTCGAACAATACAGACAGGAACTCATTGTAAAGATGGAGGCTCAGAGTTAGATGGGAAACAGCAAGGAGGAATGAGAGCACACTATATTACCAACTTACAGGCTAGGACTAAGACTCGAACATCTAGATAAGAGCTGGGCATGGAACATTAGAATGTTCTAGACTAAAGGCTGAAATGCGATTACAAAATAATTGTGTTTCAAAGCTTGCTGAATTATATAAGATACATGCAGATAAGAGTTTATAGGGAATAAATGGGAAAATGACAACAATGCATCTCTAAACCTTGTGAAAATGTTTTATGCTCAATCCGTTTTCATACTATTTTTACACTGCAACTTTTTCAGTACTGTAATACAAACGAACATTTTGAAAGAGCACCATTTGGTAACAGTACGTTTTGCTATTTATAAAATGTTAAACTCATGAAAACGTTATTTTAACTCGGCAACATACTGGAATGCACTTCTAACTAGACCATTGTAATCTTTCAATGTGTCATGATTAGGTGTGTTTCGCCTTAAATTGCCTGCTGAGTCCAGATTTGAACTTGAACGCTGAGCGACACTGTAGACATTTGTGACGTGTCATACCCCTGTGTCTAGTAGAAATCTGGTCACTGAGATTGGTCGTGTCACCCAATTTGAACCCACACACACCAGAGGTTAGCTTCAATTGGCCGCTTTCGCGTCTTTCGTGTATCTTCAAGTCTTGCAAGGGCAGTTTTGTCACACTATTTGCAAACGTGCAACTTTGTCTCGCCCTGATTGCTGCACCTATAAAAAAGACATGTACTGTCACAAGTTAGCGAGAATTGCTGGCAATGTCAGTACTTGAATATAATTTATAAAAAACACTATATTACTGCCACGCAATGAGTGTTTGATCGTGTAATCAGCACCATAAAACTGAACGACCCTGTCCACTGAAACATGGACCACATTATTACCCGGTATGTGAAAAACGCCACCCCTAAAAAACGTTGAAAACACAGTCAGACGACGGCAAATCTTAACCTCTACACGAGGGGAGTCGTAATAAAAGTATATCTGTTAGTATATTCTTATTTCTCGGCGAAAAAAATAAAGCTAAAAACTAACCTGTGTCTGTGTAAACACTTTCCCGCAAAAACGATGGCAATCGACCAGAATGCCTTCTATCGTGGTCTACTAGATGTTTGTTTTTTATTATTTTGAAATGCCATTCCGCATTCTTTGCATAAAGTCGGAGTCTTCATATTCTAAAATGAAACAAATATCACAAAATTATAAGTCTTTCAAATCTGCTAGCAATCGAAGACATTAAAAGTACAAGAACACTTTTCTTTCTCAAAATTGACAAAATGAAGAGTTATTAAGCAGTTATGTGTTACTGTTTACCATGTATAATGAATACAAGCACGTTTTACATATACGATACGAAAAAGAAGTGGAACACCCTTTACAAAAAAACCTCAAGCCCTTTATATGTCAATTGCGAATATATTGTTAAAATACGGGACTGAATTTTAGTGTGATAACACATGTTTCCATGATTCATGAAAATGAGCCCATCATTTAGGCGACTCTGTCGGTCTAACTGTTAAAACGCGTTCATTCTTCCCTTGCCACTCCATTACAATGCGTCTTTTCAAACATGGAGCAATGTTCAATAATGAATTTGAAGAATAGAAATAATAAATATATTTATAATAACTCGTTTTAGCACCAGTCAGTGAAATAATGAGTATATACACTGAAGGTTGTAAAAGACCGTGTACTTTATCAAACCTAAAATGTCCGTGTACTTTATCAATTTGGCGTTAGTTCATTTTCGCCTTTGAAATAACTATAAGAAGTTCAACAATACACGCTGAAAACTTTAAAATACATAAAATTTGCTTAAAATAAGATTTTTGTATGAATTATTTACGGATAGCATGAAGTAAAGCGATAGATTTGTCAAAAGCCGTGTATTTTGCCTTAGATTTCAACTCTGAGAAATCAGTTGGTCAAGATTTTCAGGAAAACTTTAGGATAATAGAGAACGTTCTTTATTACCGTGGATGGAGCTCTTAAATGCGGGGTTTATGGTCTTTATTTCACAAAAAATCTCCAAATATTAAGAAAGTTATCTTTGAAAACCTTACCTGAATCGAGACTTGTTGACATTTGTTGCCGTGCACTTTACCAAATGAGTCACGTGGGTTCTCCACCGTGGTATTGTAGGCTCAGAAATTTAGTCAAATTTATGACGATGAGTGGACTGCAGCATTCGAAGATCTACAATCCAGCAATTATTTTCGTGATAACGAAAAAGAAACAATCGACGTGTTGTCTGATATACTAAAGGTACCCTTTATTTTCTTTAGATGCTGGTTTTCTTATTATAATCCTCTGACTTTTACCTCGTAATCAGTCAACAGTATAGTATCTACCATCTAGTATCATTTTTACATTCAGGCTGTAGTATGTACTTTATTGATAATTCAACGGGCCATCAACGAAAAACCCCCATAAAAACAGAATATTTTCAGTATTGGGCATTGACAATATTTTTGAGCGTAACTGGGCAATATTGACGACTTGAACAAAAATCTTGACGAAAATCTTTATTGACAAGTTGTCAATATAAATGTTATCCAACTTCTGTCGAATAGTTTTTTTGAGTACAAAATTACTGAGCAATTGGAACCCAAAAACAAGAATGTCAATTTTATAAATGCAATAATATTATGAGCCGCTTACAGTTGAAAAAAATCAATGGTTTCAGGATGTAAACAAGTTTTGCATTGAAGCAGAAAGGGACCAGTTTGTATTCCTGAAGGAGTCAGCACTTCGTGAAATATTACAGCCTACGGTCAAATATCAGAAGGTATAATCGATGTTCATCTTAAAGAGAGAACATTGACTTTTTCTTATGATTAGGTAAATTGTCTTTTAAGTTGTTTTCAGTATAGGAATACATATTCCGAGAAGGTATATGCAAATATGTTTGTCGCATTTGTTAAGGTATGATCCTGTTCTTTTTATATAAATAGTTTAAAGCCCTGAGCCCACGATTACGAAAGGTGTAAAGCCGACCAAAAAATCAAATCTTATGTAATAGTTAACTCATTATATTAAATTTATTATACAACTCACTAAATGTTTTATACATAGTTTGTTTAAAATCGCTGTTATCATAGGATATGTCTGAATATGGAAATAATTTCTTTTCGCGGACAAAATCCTTACCTTAAGGAATCGGCCTTCATAATTAAATACACATTTGAATAACTATTCACATAAACTTTGGTTATGTCTTTCGAATACTAAAATACAGTGTGTAATAAAGTTCGTATATTTTACTTTAAGTAAAGGGATACCAACGGGCG
The DNA here is from genome assembly GCF_026914265.1 of Mya arenaria. Taxonomy (NCBI): domain Eukaryota; kingdom Metazoa; phylum Mollusca; class Bivalvia; order Myida; family Myidae; genus Mya; species Mya arenaria. Next base: position 6,507,666 of record NC_069124.1, read on the forward strand.
GGATCCTTTTTACAAAAAAAGAGCATTTTGGAATCAAACAGGCACATATTGTGTGCATTTAGATTTATTCGTGGGATTAAAAGGACATATCCGTAAAAAAACGGAAGGTCCACTTTCCTCTACTCAGTCATTCGCTATTGTATATGATCTTTTGCCAATTTATGCAGTTCTTAGTCTAAGTCAAGTCAGAATGGAGACCCTTCGTAAACATTAACCATAGCTCCGTACGTACGGCTTTATATCTTATTAAGGAATCACATTCATCACCCAATACCGAGGAGATGAGCACACTGGAGGAAAATGCTGCAAACATACACTTAAAAGAATTGCGAAAGGCGCTAGCAGTCCTCTCCGGCCAGGGATATCTAAAGGTATGTTTTTATATAAAGAAATAGAATTAAAATGGTGCAGAACAAACGTGTACTTAGTTTGTGCATTTTACTAAAATGAACTCCAGTTGTCTGCAGCGAAAGGGACATTGAACGCATAAATTCAAAACATTGCAAATGACATGATGGGTCTAATGAATATCATTTTGATATAAACATTCAACTTAATTGATAACAGGTTTACAATTTTAACAACATGATATAATATATTTTATGTGATATTTTTCAAATCTTCCTTGTTTACCGTGCCTTTGATTAGTGAGTCTTCTCGTTTTACAGATATTTGCCAAACTTCAAACAGATACCATTAAACGAAAAACAAATCTAAAAAAATTACCAGATGGGATTAACACTTTCATTGAAAGTTCGTTGAAATCTATCTGGCTCATGAAAGTGCAAGATCCTCCCGTAGTTCTAAAATGGGTAGACCCCGGTACAAAAGTACAAACAGACAAATTCAGTTTCTATACCAAGAAAGGCAAGACCGTGGCTCAGTGTGTATGGCCGGCTGTTCTGCTCCATGAAGACGGACCACTTATGTCTAAGGGCATAGTTCAGGGTCGTGGTGATTAAAATCGCATAAGTCAAGCAGTTTTTGTTCGGAAATAAAGCCGCTTTGTTTTAAAATGAAAAAACCCCGACCATACAAAAAAAAAACGTTTTAAAGACTGTAAAATGTTTTGTCCGATTTGTTAAACTGTGACTACAACGGGTAGAGGAACAACCTACACCACATAACGCTTTGACCCAAGACGTCAGAAACTATGAGCTAGATGAAGGCCACATTATGAGAAAATCGTTAAATAGAGAATAGAGAAATATTGACAAACGCAAGTGAAAACAAGTGAACTAAATTTTCTAACCCTTCCTTCGAGCTTTGGAATTATAAAGTGTGGCTAAAGACAGAGATATGAAAAGGTAGCAATACAACCAAATCCACAAGGACAAACCGAGCAGCCAAACCTTCTTGTGAACTTATAAGTTTATACGAGTGTACATGTATTTGTTTTACCGAGTATATATTTAATATGAATACAGTGGCGTAAATGTTCTTTGATTATCAAAAAATGCTTTGTTAGCTTCTATCAGTTATATAGCACTTGAAATATAGTATGTTGCTTATGCAATGGTCAAAATCACAAAAGAGGGTTTAAAACGAAAAAAAGTGACTTTAAATAAAGAAGCTGATAGAACTGGCTCTCTCTCATCTCTCCAAATGTATCACTGTTTATTTCTACTTTATGTTGAAATTTTGTAAGCTTTACTACCGATGCCCTAACAATGTTGACAGGTTTCCTTCGTAAATTAAGCGTAGACCTAACACATGTTGTAAAAGGAACAGGTCCTCTAGGAACAAAGCCTCAAACTTTAACTATCGTTCGTATACCACATTGAATTGTACGAAAAGGGATCGAGTGACCTAAGGGTATATGTTTCCGTCTCTCATCGAAGAGGTTGTGGGTTCGATCCCCACCAGGGGTAGTTTCTCACAGCCGCCTTATGGGAACCAGTACGCGGTTAACATAATCTAGAGTGATTCTATAACTCACTTTCGTCACAGGTGAGCTTACATATATTAGTATAAACTATTCTTACGGAGGCATGCCAAACAAATTGCCTTAAATAGAATATTTGTTCAGACATTATCCAGTGTTTTTCAAGGTCAATTTATGGATATTATATCTCAACCTCATATATCCATACATGTTCATAAACTGCATGTGCTAGTTCTTTGCCATAGTTAATTGCATATAAGGATATTTGCCTGAAATAAAAGAAACTCGCAATCATTTTAAGTACCATGTTTTGTTTTCTAACGAAGTTCGAGGGCTGCAATGTATTGCTAGCCCTACAACAATATTCTTATTGACAATTATTGCTAGCTTTTAATCACTATCGTCCAATACAGTGTTCTATTCAAAATGCTTATTGTTACAAATATCACATTTCAATATAGTCAAGAAGAAAACAGTTTGAATAATGAAAATCAGTAAGCGTATATGTTAGATCAATGATTAATAATATAATAGTTTACTTAACAGTGTTTATTTAAAATGGCGAACAAACTTTGACATAGGATCTTTAATATGGTATGTATTTAAAATGCATTCCGACGGAATATTGTAATTGTCCTACCGACTAAATATAGAACATGTTATTTGTTATAATGTCACTAATAGAGTTTACTAATATTAGTTTAATATGCTTAAAACTTAAATGCTTGAAAATATTTATTACATTCACTTTTATAACAAATAATTTGATAGTATTTTGATACATAACATCTAGGACAGACCGAATAGGTATTGTTAAACTTAAACATGTACGTTTTGAGTACGATAATTGATTTAAATACTTTCAAAATTAATACAGTAAGTTATTTTTCAAACTTTATACATGCACCAACATAAAAGCATTAACACTGCTTTTTAACATGTGCTGACAATTTGGAAGTACTAGAAATGGCGAACAAAGCGCCTGATCAACTAGTAGACGTGTTAAAGCAGGTTCAAGCGAGAAAAACAGTTAAGTCTGAGGACGCCACACGGGCACTGCAGCAATACTACAAAGTGCAGGAGCATATCAAGATTTTGAAAAAAGAAATTGAGTTCTTCAAAGCAAATAAAGAGAAAGAGAAAGAGAAAGAAGTGAGTATGAAAAAGTATACACCACAGAGTAACTAAGCTATATATGTTAAATCGTTCTTCAGATCACATTTAATATCCTGTATTTTCTTTTGGCCTTCTTGCCATGCGATGATTTTAAGTGTATGTAATCGATTTTATGTATGTACATTTACAAGTGAACATTTTCAATTATGAGACATAAATAATAGTTTAGTATCCGTAATTATTGTATTAAAAACCGCCTCAAATTACTACCAACTCCTTTTTCCTTCATATCTTGTATCCCATTCTCATTCATATTTTGCGTTTATTCAAGGCACAATCGAAACAATTGGGAAATGGAAGTGCAGCCGCAAGAAAAAGCAGTGCTGTTTCAAAACAGTTGGGAAATGGTTCTTCACATAAACTCAAACAGCCGAGCCCGGCACAGAAAGGAACACAGAAAGTTTTAAACGGACCAAAAATATTGAACGGTCCAAAAATATTGAATGGACCTGCGGTATCAAGAGTTTCTAATGACAATACAGGGAGGTTGAATAATTCCAATTCACCGAGAATACTCAACGGTCCAACGGATCCAAAAAATATAGGAGCCAAATCGCCATCAAAGTCAGAAACGAGAGATAATATATCGATGAAAAGTGGGCAAACTAAACTATTGACAAGAACCCAGTCTATAAAAGAAGAGCCCGAAAAGTCAACAAGACGAGAATCTATTAAACCGGATGAAAAGGGCCCGTCTTCATCTCGCAGGGATTCTTTGAATCCTGTAAAAGAAATTTCTGATAAGGATAAGGAATTAGCTAGGCTTAGATTTCAAAATGCCCAGTTAAAGGTGTCGTTAGATAACAGGTACAGTTATTCACTTGTTAACTTTAATTTAAATACATGTTTTATACTACATGTAGTTGCAAATTTTTTATTGCTTACATTAAGAGTATGATTTTCTTAAATGATATCAGCAAGTGTTACTTTACCTTTATATGTCATTTAATAGGCCAACAAATGACGCACCAAAAGGTCCCAAAGTTGCAATCTTGAATTTGCCTCCACCGGACAAATTAGTTATGGAGTTTAAAGGCATACACGAAAACGAATGGAGAGTTGCATTTCATGATCTCGAGAAGCACTACAAATTTCAAGAGGATGCAATTACGGATTTGCTAGCTGGAATCGCAAAGGTGATAAATGATATTTTGTCTCATGATAAAAAAAAAGAGTTCGAAAAGGGTGATTAATCTATACATTTGATTTAATATTGTCAAGTTGTAGTCAAAATAGTGTGAACATCATTTTTCACAGCCCTTCATATGAAACAAGCATTTAAGAATACGAGATTCTCTCTCGCATCTGGCAACATCTTGTTGTTCATGACGACAATGTGCGAGTAGTGACGACATTTCTTAGATTAAATAGGACGTACTGCCACATCTTTTTTATACCCCCTCGAAAATGGGAGGCATTCCTACGCACCGTAACTCGTAGCAAAAGTCTTAACAATCTGACAGAGTTATTGACTATTTCTTTTTTCAGGAAGCGTATCACTTTAGCCAGGCTAGTGAAAAACAACAGTTCGAGGATATTAAAAAGGCACACGCGCACGTGACAGATGTTTTAGTGCAGCCAAAATATGCAACACAAACACGAGATGTACTTGTAGGTATACATTTCAGAGAGAGAATAGATACATTTAAGAAAATTGTTCACTTTTTAGCGTAATATATGACACTGTCTGTGAGAAGAAAAATAAGTATTTCGCAACCCTTCTGGTTTTCATATACATAAGCATACACTTACGAAATTATACATGTTGATAAACGTTTGATTTCACTCTGACTTTAGACTGCAAAATCAAAGTCGATTATCGATAAAGACGGTTTTCAAGTGACGAGGAAGTTTTTACGTGAATATCGCAAATCACTGGGAAGGGTGCCCATTCCCGGCTTGGTAGAGGTAAGGAGAACTTTTAACACTGTTTAAACTTCAAGTTCAGGGTAGGAAGGTGGTTTGCATAACAACAGATAGCTGGGTATGCTTTCTATCTAAGCCAAAGTTCACCTTCACCAGGTCTTCATGAGGGTTATGCCAGCTTCTTTACACTTAAATACAAATTCTGTTCCATATCTTAATCTATTTGTGTCATTGTGCATTGTCTTGAATGGTATTGGTAGCAACATGTGTTTGATATAATCTTAATTGTACATCGTGTATGTACAATTACACAACAATTAGAATGGTGCTTTTGGAAGCACTTAAAATATGTGTGAATAAATAGCAATCTCGGTGTGATAGAGACTGCGTAAATTTATAACTTGTCATTGCAGATATTTGAAATAATGGCTCAGAAGGATGTCATCATGAGGCAAACGTCATTGAGAGTTATCCCTAAATCAGTTAAACCCTACATACATAAACTAGTTGAAGTTAACTGGCTTATGGCCCTCCAAGAACCGCAACTGACTCAAGTGTGGCCTAGAGGGGGACAACTCATGAACAGAGACTGGTTTACTGCTTATGAAAAGAAGGGAGCAACAATCATTCACACAGTCTGGCCTGCCTTGTTCTTTCATAAAGAAGGCCCACTTGCTGAACGCGGAGTTTGTGCTGTTAAATAGAATATGATTTCATGATTTAAATGCCAATTATACATGTTGTGTGTCTGACAAATTGTTCAAGTATTTCTGTACCAAACTATAAAAATGCAAATTGTATGCATGCATGTTTGCAGGAGATGGCAACCTAGGTTGCAGGTGTTCTCTTAAATTAAAATGTAAAGTAACTACGAATTAATAATATTCATCATTTTTTTTGTCTTCTAAGAAAACGTGTCGACATTTGTTTTATATGTTATTAGAGCATGCAATATAAAATAAAATAGTAGGCCTGAGCGTGTAAAGACGTATGTTGGTTGAATTAAAATGATACTATTAATAAACAATGAAAAGCCACGCCAATCGTAGTAATGTTCATAAAGTATTACAAAATCCTGAAACACTCAAAACTTTGTTGTTTGACACACCCCTAAAGAGAGATCCTCCGGCAAAATACAAGAAATGTATGACAACAGCAGACTCGGTTTGATTTAACCTGTTCAATGGCAGTACTCAAATATGCAACACTGTCAATGCCCATTATATTACCACAGGCTTCAATCTCACTTATATCATTTCGTGATGTCACTGCTTGTCATTATGCTGAGTGCTAGGCACCCATAGCGCAACGCCGTGAGTATAGGTGACCTGATTAAAAAAAAGATTTCATCGGCTTATAAAGACCTATACCATTTTCAATAACTGAATGGTCATTTTCTCAGGATTGTCTTTCCTTCTTGAGAAGGTCGCTTTATTGTGTTGCGATCCGGCTTTCATATAAATTTACTATTGTCACTTCTTTCGAGTTTACAATAGCTCCTGGCAGTATTCCCGAACACATTGTGACTTTGCAATGGTCAATGAACACCTATTTATAATCCAATATCTAAAGGCGTGATATATCGCATTTCGATTTTATTGTTTAAAATTTGCATACTATGGATCAAACTGTATATGGAAATATCAAATGAAATATAACATGTGAAAAAATGAATAACATTTGTATTTATTAAAATGAAACAAGCATGTATCTTAATTTGGAAAAACCTATCATAGTTCGGTATGGACACCCGAAAACGCCAGTAAAAATACCATACGAAATCGAGGCCAAAGATGCGTTCGAGTTTAGTCCAAGGCTACAAACTCCAGGTAATTGTAAACAGTTTCGTGTGGATTGATTTTAATAGGATGGGATCGGTATTCTTCAAAGTTATAATCACGGTAATTATGGTAAAGAAAACAACTGAAGTAAGGGTAATCCTAATAAATAGTTGCACATTCGGCACCTACATGCATGTATTAATTTTTCAAAAATGACAATAACGATACAAATATCGAGTTTTGTTTCAGTTTTATATTGATATGCATGTATTGCAAGTATCAATTGAAGCAAATTGTATTCACCATATACATTAAACATCAGCGTGCAACGTTCTATGTTTGGCTATTATATATTGTCACGGACTGAAACGAAAAAAGAACTTTTCATGTTTCTCTCCGGTTGCTTTAATCACATATGCACATACAACGGACGAACAATTTTGTAACAGTGGAAATGTGTATTTTTTATAATAACAGAGACGATGACAAGTTATATTGTAAGCTACACGATGGTGTAAAAGTAAACATTATAAAGTCTGCAGATGCGTTATGACAGTAACGTTGCCCCAAGACTGTGTTGGTCAATTCGATAAGCCAATCATCATTTTAGTTCATCAAGTTTTCAAGGTTCTATCAGCAGAGCACACTAAAAGGCAAGTAAAACATTTGAAAAGGACAAGGACGCACTGCGATAATACAGCAGGATCTGATCGATGTTTGTATACTTTTGATATATTAGTATACCATTCAGGCAACGACTTTGGTCGTTAGGTTTAATCTTACGTTCAGATCGGAATTACTCCAATGCTGAAGCCTTACGAGGCAACATACCGCCCACATACCGCCTTTCTCAATATCGGGCGTATCTCTTAAAATGTGAATATTTCATCATCTTTCTATTCACTTAGATGACGACCATGTCTTCAGCGTCCTGTGCAAGCTGCAAGATGGACTCAAGGTGAAGCCGCACGAGGCCTCGGACGCCTTGCGTCAGTATCGCCGCTTTCAGGCGGAGATCGGGAGGCTGCAAAGTACTATACACCGTCCATCGGTAAATCCCTGATATGTGTGTGTTGTTATGCTAAATAACAGAATGACATAATGATTTAAAACTATCAAGCACCAAACTATAATGCATGTTAAACAATGTTGCATTATAACATAATGATTAAAACTATCAAGCACCAAACTATAATGCATGTTAAACAATGTTGCATTATAACATAATGATTAAAACTATCAAGCACCAAACTCTAATACATATCAAACAATGTTGCGTATGTCATAAAAACAATATCAAATCAACAGAATACATAACTATTAAAATCATAAATATATGACTGGATCTAATTTAAAATTCAATACTTAAGTACTAAAAAAGCGAGTAACGAAAGCCGACGATGATGTTTTTATGCATTCATTTCTGGAAGACTACATTCAAACGTAATAAGAAACGAGTTATTCCCATCATTTAAAAGGAGCATTTTTTTTCTTTCATATCACGACTTTAAAAAATACTGCTATTTTTCATAACGGAATATTGAACTTACCATATATCAAAATGCCCTTATTTCAGAGGTATCCGAAGATGACATCCAGTCTTTATATGCAAGAGAAGAATTTCAAAGACCGAACACGAAAAATCATAGAAGCTAAGGAGAGAGAAAACGTGCAGTTGAAGCAGAAAGTGGCTGAACTGTCATTGCGGTGTGTTGATCATATTGTTATTCTTTAATGAAGACTCGTACATAGATCTCAATAGATATTTAGCATTTAGCCTATATAACTATGTGGAAACTTTATTAATTATTACATAATCTTTTAATACAACAATAATAGTCATAATATTTTAGCTGTTGTAGTCGATACCAAGTCTGCAATTTGTTTTGGTGTTGCGCTGTCAATTCACCGATGAGTCCAAAGACAGTATCACTTGTTTATATCTTACAGTCTGAGTGCAATGCTTGGAATGCAGGTAGTTGAGCCTACTGACAAGAAAAGCGATCTAACTGACACATTTAAACCTGTACAGCTAGCCGAAGACTTCAGGGATATTTTTGACAATGAGTGGGAGCATGCATTTGAAGAACTAAAAGTTACAATGGAAGAAGCTAAAGTTCTTGTCTATTTGGGAAAAGTCACTTGGGTATGGTATTGACTAAACACAATTTAACCCCTCCTTAAAATTTGATCTGGACATGAACTTGCTGAAGCTTATCTTTAATTATTAAAACTGTCGATGTGAGCGACGATTGGCATGCTTATACTTGGGATGTATTATGCAGCCCTGGAAGGATCCTATACCCTCCCAAATCGATTGAAATTGATTAAAATGAATATACTCTTAACGTACTATGCCAGTGCGTAATATCATTTCAGAAATATTTCGTTTTTCTGGATAGAATCCGATTCTGGTTACGAATTAAATGTCATGAGAAAAGTATGCTATGCGGAATTGGAACTAAGCGGAGAACAAACCACGACATTAATAAGCGCAAATAAACAAACATAATATCATTACGTACCAATACACTCATTTAAATATGTTTATTGTTGTAGGTTGCCTTTGAGTTTGCTAAAGACATAGCGGAACAACAATTGGACGAATTGATGAAAAAAGAAATTGAAATATTGCGAATTATGTCCAAACCTAGTTTTGAAGAAAAGGAGAGGAGAAAACCCATTGTAAGTATTAAAAATATATAAAACGACGTTGAAATTTATTTAGGTTTTGTTCATTGAAATAGGTTTCGCTAGCACTGCCATACATATCTGAATACATTATCGTTCTTTTTAAACGTAATGTTGATAATTTATGATCTTGTTATGAGTATTCAGAGGCTGTGCACCTGTATGATCATGTTATGCGTATACAGAGGTTGTGCATCTGTATGATCATGTTATGCGTATTCAGAGGCTGTGCACCTGTATGATCATGTTATGAGTATTCAGAGGCTGTGCACCTGTATGATCATGTTATGCGTATTCAGAGGCTGTGCACCTGTATGATCATGTTATGCGTATTCAGAGGCTGTGCACCTATATGATCATGTTATGCGTATTCAGAGGCTGTGCACCTGTATGATCATGTTATGCGTATACAGAGGTTGGGCACCTGTATGATCATGTTATGCGTATACAGAGGTTGTGCACCTGTATGATTATGTTATGCGTATACAGAGGTTGTGCACCTGTATGATCATGTTATGCGTATTCAGAGGCTGTGCACCTGTATGATCATATTATGCGTATTCAGAGTCTGTGCACCTGTATGATCATGTTATGCGTATTCAGAGGTTGGGCACCTGTATGATCTTGTTTTGCGTATTCAGAGGCTGTGCACCTGTATGATCATGTTATGCGTATTCAGGGGTTGTGAACATGTATGCTCATGTTATGCGTATTAAGAGGTTGAGCACCGGTATGATCATTGTATGCGTATTCAGAGGTTGGGCACCTGTATGATCATGTTATGCGTACTCAGAGGTTGGGCACCTGAATGATCTTGTTATGCGTATTCAGAGGTCGGGCACCTGTATGATCTTGTTATGTGTATTGAAAGACTGTGCACCTTATGATCTTATTATGCTTATTCAAAGGTTGGGCATCTGTATGATCATGTTATGCGTTTACAGAGTTTGGCCACCTGTATGATCTTGTTATGCATATTCAAAGGTTGGGCATCTGTATGATCATGTTATGCGTATTCAAAGGTTGAGCACCTGTATGATCATGTTATGCGTATTCAGAGGTTGGGCACCTGTATGATCTTGTTATGCGTATTCAATGGTTGAGCACATGTATGATCATGTTATGCGTATTCAAAGGTTGGGCACCTGTATGATCATGTTATGCGTATTCAGTGGTTGGACACCTGTATGATCGTGTTATGCGTATTCAGAGGTTGGGCACCTGTATGATCTTGATATGCGTATTCAGAGGTCGGGCACCTGTATGATCTTGTTATGTGTATTGAAAAACTGTGTTCCTGTATGATCTTGTTATGCGTATTCAGAGGTTGGGCACCTGTATGATCATGTTGTGCGTTTTCATAGTTTGGGCACCTTTATGATCTTGTTATGCGTATTCAATGGTTGGGCATCTGTATGATCATGTTATGCGTATTAAAAGATTGACCACCTGTATGATTATGTTATGCGTTTTCAGAGTTTGGGCACCTGTATGATCTTGTTGTGCGTATTCAATGGTTGGGCATCTGTATGATCATGTTATGCGTAATCAAAGGTTAAGCACCTGTATGATCATGTTATGCGTATTCAGAGGTTGGGCACCTGTATGATCATGTTATGCGTATTCAGAGGTTGGGCACCTGTATGATCTTGTTATGTGTATTCAGAGGTTGTGCACCTGTATGATCATGTTATGCGTATTCAGAGGTTGGGCACCTGTATGATCTTGTTATGCGTATTCAATGGTTGAGCACATGTATGATCATGTTATGCGTATTCAAAGGTTGGGCACCTGTATGATCATGTTATGCGTATTAAAAGATTGACCACCTGTATGATTATGTTATGCGTTTTCAGAGTTTGGGCACCTGTATGATCTTGTTGTGCGTATTCAATGGTTGGGCATCTGTATGATCATGTTATGCGTAATCAAAGGTTAAGCACCTGTATGATCATGTTATGCGTATTCAGAGGTTGGGCACCTGTATGATCTTGTTATGCGTATTCAGAGGTTGGGCACCTGTATGATCTTGTTATGTGTATTCAGAGGTTGTGCACCTGTATGATCATGTTATGCGTATTCAGTGGCTGGACACCTGTATGATCGTGTTATGCGTATTCAGTGGTTGGACACCTGTATGATCTTGTTATGCGTATTCAGAGGTTGTGCACCTGTATGATCATGTTATGCGTATTCAGTGGTTGGACACCTGTATGATCGTGTTATGTGTATTCAGAGGTTGTGCACCTGTATGATCTTGTTATGTGTATTCAGAGGTTGTGCACCTGTATGATCATGTTATGCGTATTCAGAGGTTGTGCATCTGTATGATCATGTTATGTGTATTCAGAGGTTGTGCACCTGTATGATCATGTTATGCGTATTCAGAGGTTGGGCACCTGTATGATCTTGATATGCGTATTCAGAGGTTGGGCACCTGTATGATCATGTTATGCGTATTCAGAGGTTAGCCACCTGTATGATCATGTTATGCGTTTTCAGAGGTTGGGCACCTGTATGATCTTGTTTTGCGTATTCAGAGGTTAGGCACCTGTATGATCTTGTTTTGCGTATTCAGAGGTTGGGCACCTGTATGATCTTGTTTTGCGTATTCAGAGGTTGGGCACCTGTATGATCTTGTTATGCGTTTATAAAGGTTTTGCACCTGTATGATCATGTTATGCGTATTTAGATGTAGGCACCAGTATGATCATGTTATGCGTATTCAAAGGTTTGGCACGTGTATGATCATGTTATGCGTATTCAAAGGTTTGGCACCTGTGTGATCATGTTATGCGTATTGAAAGACTGTGCACCTGTATGCTCATGTTATGCGTATTCAAAGACTGTGCACCTGTATGAACATGTTGTGCGTATTCAACGGTTTGGCGCCTGTATGATCATGTTGTGCGTATTCAAAGACTGTGCACCTGTATGATCATGTTATGCATATTCAAAGAATGTGCACCTGTATGATCATGTTATGCGTATTCAAAGGTTTGGCACCTGTATGATCATGTTGTGCGTATTCAAAGACTGTGCACCTGTATAATCATGTTATGCGTATTCAAAGACTGTGCACCTGTATGATCATGCATATCCAAAGACTGTGCAGTTATATAAACAAGTTATGCATATTCAGAGTTTATGCACCCGTTTGATCGTGTTATGCATATACAAAAACTGTGCACCTTTATGCGAGTTTATGCATATTCAAAGGTTGTTCACCTGTATGATCGTATTATGCATATTAAAAGTCTGTTCATCTATAAGCGCATGTTATGCACATTCAAAGGTTGTGTACCTGTACGTTTCTGCAGGTATCCGATGGTATATCCCCAAGAAAGTTTGAACGGGATGAGACATTGCAACTCCTTAACAATTATCGGCGCTGTTTGGCTAGGACGTCAGTCCCAGGCATAAAACAGGTTACGAACCTCACCTATCTTTTCTTGCTTCTATTTATATGATATTGATGACATTGGCAATGTAATATATATAAGGTTCTTTTGATCTTTTTAGTTCATGTTTTGTTCTTCTTATCGCAGATTTTTATGACTCTGATGACGCGATCTCCACCATTGAAGGGAGCTACGATTACAGACGGGGTAAAAAAATATTTGCGCAAAACTGTGGAGCTCGCCTACCTCATGTGCATTCAGGTAAATATGTGAAGTTATTGATAAGATAATTAAGATATACCCAACATATAAGCGACAGAGAGCCCATATCAGCATTTAAAGAGTAAATACATTTATATTTTTGTTTGTTATATCATTTACATCATGATGATACACATCAAAAAACAGCTTCGTATGTTTTCGTAGCGTTGTTTGTTTCATACTGTGATTCGAATTTGAATGAAGAATGAACGAACGAACGTGGATGGATAGATGGATTGATTTTGGATAGATGGATGGATGGATGGATGGATGGATGGATGGATGGATGGATGGATGATGGATGGATGGATGGATGGATGGATGGATGGATGGATGGATGGATGGATGGATGGATGGATGGACGGACAAACGAACGAAAGAACGAGCTACCGAATGAACGAACGAATGAATAAATGAATAAATTAATGATTGAATGAATGATTGAATAAATGAATGGATAAATGAATGAATAAACTATTAATCATTTTTCATATATCATTTTCAGGATCCACCGATGCATCTAGAATGGGTCAGATTTGGTGACGTCATTGACAGAGAGAAGTTTAAGCCATACCAAAGCTACGGCACAAAGGTTGTTGGAACAGTGTGGCCAGCCGTGTTGCAGTACAATGGTGGACCGGTGATGAGCCGGGGAGTGGCGGATGTGATGTTTGGAGACTTGATTGTCCCGAAGTCAGCCGCCAATAACAAGTACAGGAGAAACTGATGATGACACATGACTCCTTCTTCAAGAATTATTGAAACTTTCATGAACTAAAAAAGTGCCGCGAAATTTGTGTAATGATTCTATCATTGAATTCGTCATTTTCATTTGTCTTTAAAGTTCAAACATTATTTGGAACTTTAATAGAAGAAATCAGTACGTGGGATTGTGTTATAACACATATCGCATATACATTGTTTAAATAAACTGTAATTAAATGTCTTAACACTATTTTAAACATGTGTATGAATACTCCAAACCCAAAGCCTTGTATAAAGGTATTTCTAAAAGTATCTTACTACGCAAACAAACGTGTTTGTTTTATTCGTGTAAAAAGCTTGGATTTTGCATTATAAAAGAACAAAATTGTACAGTCATTCGGTTTCTGAGTAATATTATTTTTGTCGTTGAATCCATGATTACTTCACAATATTGTTTAGTGCATAAACGTTAAAACGATCGCAAAAAAACTCTCCTAAAAGTTTCATACCTTCTGCGTATATTCTGGAATGCTAGATACCGATTTTTCATATGGGAAGTACGCAAATGTTCACGTAAATAAGCGTTAAGAAAAGGGGAAATAACTGGTGTTGTCTTCAGCTACCAAAGTTATTCATACTAGTTTAAAATGTGTATTTTATAAACATGAAATTTGACACTAAAGCGTTAATCGTATTTCGACTAAAAAAGTATACGAAACGGTCATATTGCCAATTAACGACTAAAAAATTTAAAAAAGTAAATAAATCAGATGAGTACTTTCATACGTATTGAAAAACCAATTATAAAATGTTTTGACAAATCCGAAAAACAATGGACTTCTTTAAAGTTTTGTAAACTATTATACACAAACTGCTTCGGATCACTTAATCGCTTTGATAACACTGACACCGTAAAATCAATGGCACTCCACTTTGGGTAGTATAAGTCGGACGCAAGACATTGTCTTATCGTTGTACGCAAAATTTGATAGTTTTTGTTGAATTTCCGTGGAAGCGAGTGCTATCTTTAACGGACTTTTGAAATATATTTTAAAACACATTTGTGTCCGCCGTGTTTGATTACAATTGTTTCATGTGAGGTATGTATAATTCAAATTATATATATTTTTGTTATCTATGAAGATAATTTAATGGTTAAAGGTAATTACATGTACACTTTCGTGTGTCCTTGAAATGAAATTATATTTGATAGTATGATTTGACATTATGTTTATTCGTCAAACCCATCGAAAAATACATGAATCATTTTCGGCGTATTCCACACGGATAAATACGAATTATATAATCAAATGCCTAAAACATTTGCAAGTACGGCAACCGTGTTATAATGGATATCATCATATACGTTTTTAAACTTACAAGTCTGATAGTGGATAAGTTTCATAATAACGATTTTAGCATTGATAAATGCTCTGCTAGGTATTAAACGATGTATTTTGCTATGCTTAACATAAATGATCCGCATATCCTTAAATTAGGCATCGGATAGCATACTGTCGTGATCAAATATTTGATAAACATTCTGGTATTGTAAACAATTTAAGTGGTTACTTTACTCATGTTTAACTACCCTCTTAAGTTTTCTACTTTATTATGCATTTACGTTGGGTTCATGAATAGTCATTTTCTTAAGATGTATACAAGACTAGATTTAATGATTCCCCTGAGACAGCACACCTTTCCAAACAGTCATATCCAAACCCTACTAAATATTCGAGGTATATTTTTTGTAAAGTTTGAAAAGTTATACACGAATGCAGCAAACGTCTTATAGTTTATGATATTATTTATATGTATGGCAAACTAAACGTTTAAGATTGAATAAATAAGCAACAAATTGCTCGGTTTCATGCATGCGATTTAACTATTTCAGTTTAACATTTCAGTGATTATAGGGATGCCTCTCCACCCACCAGTTAAGTCTCCGAACATTGAAAAGCTTTTCAACTACCTTCAGAAGTCTCAGTGGCACAATGTTTCAGCCAGCTTCTCTGGTTTTGTCCGTAAGGAGTTTGAGGAAGACCTCACTAAACTCGAGGAGGATGAGGGGATGTACAGGGATTTGAAGCTTATGATTGAATATGCAGAGATGGGACGGTTTAGCGAAGCGAGGAATTTGATGGATCCGGCGTTTAAGGAATATCAAGCGATTCTACATAATCTAGACGAACTGCATTTAACGAAGGTAAGTAAACAATGAATCGACTTTTAAATCCTCGATATTGCAAGATACTCGACTATGTTTTATAAGTTTACAACAAAGTGGGATTCAATTGTTAGCATACTCAGGGGCGGACTCACGATTTGCGCGCCTAGCACGCCCCATCCTCCTTGATCCGTTTATGATATTCCCTTATGTTGTTTGCAATAATTTAACTTGAATGGGGGTAAATACTTTGGTAAAACTATCTAGAAACATAAAAAGCTCTGTTTAAGAATATACCTAGGTATTATATTACATATAGCCCCTATTCGTTGATTTTTAAAGCACTGCTTTTTTGTCATAGTCTGCGAGACACAGAGCCCAGTACACTGATCGTTCCCATATGGAGCAGGCTCCTCCAACAAATCGCCAAGAGGTTTATAGTCCAGAGAAGCGACCACCACCGACTCCGAAGCAAATGCCAAATCCTGGCTACATGTCTCCTCAAAGACAACCAATGTCTCCTTCAAGGCAACACCAGGTTTTTCTTTACTTGTTTTCTTAACGAAATGCATGGCCAATTGCTAACCTTAAAATCGCGTAATTTAATTACAAACTGGAAGAACATCACGATATTCTTCGGTAGATCAAAATGACATCCTTTATACAACCATTTCATTGAACGGGTAAAACAAACCGTTAAAGTATGAAACAAAGAGGGTATCAAATAAAATATAACCCATCGTAGGAATGTTTTATTAATATTTTGCATTGTTCCTTATTAATATTTCAGGATCTTCCACAAGAGCGTGAAAAAATTGAAAGTCCTTCCCCACAGTACCGACAAGAACAACAAAACCCTTACGACATTCACAGGGTATTTTGTTTTTATGATGTTCTTTACACATTTAAGTAAAATTGTGGTTAGGTTTGCCTTGAGTATCTCTTGTTTGTTTCTCTTTTAGTATTTTAGATTTTGACATATGTGGTTCGGAGTAAGATTCGTGGCTTCTGTATTTGTTTCTATTTCATTTTCAACTAATCCTACCAAAAATGCTTGTATGCTCAATTGACTACTGACACATATATTTGTTCAATATTTGCAGGAAAACTACGATGGCCTCAGACTTAAATCGCCAGAGAAACAACCATACTCTCAATCGTCCAGACTACCTACACCAAATGACAGGCCAGTCCGTCCATCAAGCCATAAAAGCGATAAAGGTTCCGAGCCTGGACACTATAACAGTAACAATCAGATGGCCTCCTCAAAAGCGCTCTGGGGTAGAGAACATGGAGACAAGCCGAGCGAAAAAATTGGAAGCAGCACATATCGACAAGAATTCCAAAAGATTCCGATGGAAAACAATGAAAGAGTTGACCGAGATAAGTATAGAGAGAACTTTGGGTCCCTGGCAGAACGAGACATATACAGAAGTGATGCAGATGACAGGATCGGCTCTTCTGAAAGTGCAAGGTTTGAAGGTTTATTTACATGGCTGGGGTTTTAGTAGAAATAGTGATTTTTGTATCTATGTTTCGTTTTAGGATCATTGGATAAATGCGTTCAAAGAGATACCGCTCTTGTGCAAGGCACCAGCAGTGTTACACTTCCTATTAATAATTGAACAGTTTCAAAATGTATCCGCATTCTTTAGATAAAGGAATAGATAAAACACATACATATTGTACACTATTGCTTTGAAAGACAATGTGTTATCAAATGAGCGATTCTCATAGTTTTGCTGCGTCCACTTACAGAAGACCCGGTCACCAAAAGCGGCACCCGGAAACACCAGACTACGACCAGCGACCCAGTGAACTAGCAAGAAAGTTCAAGTTGCTGTTTGATAATGAATGGAAAGATGCTTACGACGAAGTATGCGGGTTTTACGCTAAATCATCACAGTCTGCCCGGGAAAAAACAGCAAGGCATCTGCTGTGGATTGTTACGGTATGATTCGTTAAAAGCAATACTATCAAAATTGATAAATCAAAGTTTGCAAGCATTTGAAAACAATGCCAATACCATCAACACCATAACCATCATCACCACAACCACCATCACCACAACCACAACCACCACCACCATCACCATAACCACCACCAACACCACCACCATAACCACCACCACCACCATCACCACTACCACCACCACCACCACCACCACACCCACCACCACAACCGAAACCACCACCACCACCACCACCACCATCATCATCATCATCACCACCACCACCACCACCACCACCACCATCACCATAACCACCACCACGACCACCACCACCACCACTACCACATCCACCACCATCACCACCACCACAACCACCACCACCACCACACCACCACCTCCACCAACACCACCACCACCACTACCACAACCATCACCATCACAACCACCACCACCACCAACACAACCATCACCATCACCACCACCACCACCACCACCACCACCACCACAACCAACACCACCACCACAACCACCACCACCACCACCACCACCACCACCACTACTTACAACAACAACAACAACAACAACAACCTTTAACCACCTGCAACAACTATATCGTGGATATTTCTAACGCGTTTGCCAACAGTTGAAGAGAGCTTTGCAAGCATCACATACCAACGCAGCACACCTACCATTACCCCACGCTATGAAATGAATGTTAGTTTGAAATATAATAATTGTAATTGTTTTGCAGGTTATCCATACAACTGTGGTATTGTTTTAAAAAAAGGTTAAACCGTTTGCATCATTATTCATGTAAACGTTTACAGGAGACTGCAATTATAGCAAACGATGTCGCCGAAAGACAGTTGAAGGATCTGGAAAAGCATGCATTGGATGTGATGACCACTCCGGGATACAACGATGTAACAATTTTCGGAAAAAAATATTTTGAAAACTGCTACAAGGATATGCTGTACTGTCCGATTACTAAAACTAAAGAGACCTCCTTATTCAGTGTGTGTATATCACATACTTGTGTGCTTCCAGAACGTATTTATGATTTACAAAATTTGACAGTCATAGAATTGTTGCAGTTTTCATTTTTGTTTGGTTTGCTTAAGCTTAGGCTAGATGATTGTGTTGTGTCGTCTGTTTCAGGAGGCTTGGCTTATAAACGATGATGTTGCAGAGAAGCAATTAAAAGATATTGAAAAGGCTACGCTTGGTCTTATGACTACGCCTGGTCCAGAACATGTAAAACAAAATTAAAATTCAAAGCACATCGATCATGCACATTGTTTCCATCATCAAACAAGAAATTACATATTGTTTTCTTACACACTTCAAAGTATTTTGTGATACTGACTATAAAGAGCCCCGTCTAAAATATGTTTCGATAAGTATTAATTATGATCGGGTAAACAAAGAGATAAACGAATCTTAAAAATGGATTATCTATAAGACTAAAGCTTGCTTGTTATAATTCGTAATTTTGCGATATTGGAAGAAAATAACATATGTTTTATTCATAGAAGGCTGCTTGATTAACATTATTTTTAAATTAAAATTTAACCATTTTATAAACTTATCATGAATATGTTTTTTTACATTGGTTTTATATCTCATCACTTCTTTTTGCACAATTTCAATTAAACGTTTTCATTGAAAGTTTTAATCAACTTTATAAATATACATGCGCTATATAAATATCAATAACTGATACAGCATTTAAACATATACGCGTTTTCAATAAAGTAGTTTTGTCGCTGAGTTATCAAAGGTAATCACAGACGAATGACACATTTAACGATTTTTATTTTATGGATTCTAAAATGTTTTTAGCATGTTGGTGGATACCCGCCAAGAAATCTGGGAGACACCATTCCAACCTCACGAAATCTTCTACTGAAATACCGCAAACAAACAGCCGTCCTTTCCATACCTTATATCAAACAGGTGACGAATAAACGAATTCTTTAGTTCCTTTGTAGCTAAAGGGAAGTAATACAAACTAAATAATAAAAATGGGAATTATTAGTGATTTGTACAAAGAGTATCTATTCACAATATTTCAAACACATATATTAAATTCAAATGTGGGACAGTGGATAAAACAAAAGTAGTATGTTATGAACACAACTAACACGAGCAATGCAAGATCTGAACTGCCAATACGAGTTTCTTAAAAAAATGAATACTCTCCCATGTTTTCAGTGTTACTAGTCAAACCTGAACCTATATAATAAACATGTATATCGTTTATTCTTATATGTAGTTGATATTTATATACGTTACAGGAATGCCGTGACAAGGTAACAAGAACGCTTTTGGAGTCCTCACGATTTCCGAAGTCGTTTTTTGCGGACAGTTCCCGACTTGTCGCCTACATCCAGAAGTGCGCCGAACTAACGTGGATGATGTGTGTCCATGACCCTCCTATTGTTCTAGAATACATCACCAAGGAAACGGAGGGATCACGCTTTAATTTCGATCACTATATTGTGCATGAACAATCGGGAACAACGTATGATTATGGTGTGTGGCCAATGCTGAGATTGGGCAAAAAGGGTCAAATATTATCAAAAGGCTACGCAAAGGGCATCTGAAGACTCTGAATGCAGGGACTTGTAAAATATACTAGATATTCAGACACAAAATATATAGACAATTGTTACTAGCGATTTCTATTTAACTGTCCCATGTAAACTAAAAATGTGTATTTCGCAGTTTTAATCATATGCCAATAACTGTTATTATATTGACATCCAGAACTTGTTTTAGAAGACGGCATGCAATGCTTTATTTTCAGTAGAATTATACCTTGCTTGTTTTCATTTAAGTAGTGATGTGTTAGTGTTTGGTTAGAACAGTCTAGCTTTCTATTATGTTATCATCGTATTGTCTTTGTTATGTGTTTGTATTTTGCTATTTATTTAACTTTCACCACTGTCATCGAGCAATATCTGTGATACTTGTAAATATCCTTTTAGATTAATAAACGCGTTTGAAAAAGTTTTCGTTTTCATTATTATGTTCGGACAAGCTTTTATCATTTGGAGTAAATGTACGTTCAATGTTTATCTGATAGGTTTAATTTCGCTGTTTGGCAGAGCTTACAAAACCGAAATAAAATATGAATATTAGAATCAAAGCACACTTAATAACCGTTTGAGCTACACACCTATAAAAAGATTAATAACACAAAGAATGCGTTCACTGTTCCGTTTACTAGCGCCTATTGTGTTTGTAATGGCAGTGATATCCGTCTTTACTATTTACCAATGTAATCGTGAATAAACACGAATACCATAACATGTAATGCAATTTTAAAACTACGTGTCTTAAATAAAATTATAATATTAATGAAATAGTTAAAACAAGTGTTAAAGTTTGGTGAGACATTCACAGTTACGACAGGTATCAAAATGACATCAAAATCGTGCATTCACAAGCTAATGTTTTATATGCAAAGCAAGGAAATGTTCAAGCTCACCCCACAGTTGTGTCGACTAGCCAAAGAGGAGTACCAAGAAACAATGTCAAAGCTGCCATCGGACGTTAAGAGTGACTCCAGTTTCAATAAAGTATTGCAACTGATTGAACACGTGGAGAACTCCGAGTTTGCACTTGCGGTTGAGATGCTTGGGGATGCGTACAAAGAACATGAAGAAATGATGAGTTACACTCCAAAGAAACCTAAAAAGACCATTGAGGTAATATAATACAATTTAATCGGCTTGCTAGAAATCGCAAAATACTTATATAAGATTTGTATGGTATTGCATTATACAGTTTAACTCATTGCTTGCAATGTTGGTTCGTACATATAAGATACTGAATCGACAAGGTGTGTACGAATCTTTTGCATAGTTTTAATTTTGCAACAAATCGAGTTGTGTGATTCAAAAAGGAAAGTGGTATACCTAAGTATATCTATACCATTATTCCATTATTATAATCTTTTAAAACTTACAATACGTTTCTCTTTTTCTACTAAACCATAGAGAGAGGAGTCGCCGTCGATATTCGAGGAGGGCTGGCAGCCTCCGGTGCGCCCTGGAGATCCACCAACGCCACCGGCGGTGCAACACAACTTGAACGAGGACGATAGTAGGAACTGGCATAATCAATCTCCCGTCGTCGTCCGCGAGTACAAGAAACCCGAGAAAGAAGGAACTGATGAAACTGATGGAGAAAAGTCAGTTGAACGTGCAGATTTTTATGTTTGCTTAGCTGTGTATTCTGTTCTTGTAATGGGTCTATAATTAAGTTTTAGTGCTAACGGAATACTTGTAGACGTTTTTTTTTCTTATTGGCTAAAATCTGAACGGTAATTGTAAATGTACCCCTCACCTTAGTACAAGGTGAATTGTATTAACAAATTTGGGTGAGTGACAAAATGCATTGTAAATAATTTGTTAAAGAAGTGAGCCACGAACAAAATATTTATTTTGAGTCATTGATATTATAATCGAATCACGTTTAGAGTGTATCTCTGAATTATTACTGACCGTGGAACGTTTAGCAATCAACGTTGTGTCATCATGGATGCAACCACATGCGTTGTCTCGTCTGATATTGAGTGTGTATCTTTTTCACTATCTTTGCCATTTGCTTAAATCGCAATTCATTGATTAACTACCGAGTGCTTTGTCCTGAATCTAATCTTTAATTATTCATGTCTCATTCAGGGCTGTTTACGTGACAACGCTAATACGCACCGGCGACGACATGAAACCTGGATACGAAACAGTGTATTCATCAAATAGCCCAGCCACATTGGCCGATAGGTTTACAGATCTGTACAAGGCCGAATGGAAGTCTGCACATGACGAATTAGCTCATGTACTTGGGGACAAGCAGGCAGTCAGACATCTTCTATGGATTGTAGCAGTATGTTATATACATTAAACGTAGTTATTGCACTTTATTTGATCAGGATAATGTTTCTTACAGACGTTTCAGTGATGGTTTTCTGTAAAATAAAATAAATTTATTCTCATTTCAGAAATCGTCTATAATTTGCGCTAGCCTAGCAACACAGCAGATTCAAGATATAGAAACCTCGGTGACGGGTGTAATGGTATCAAGAGATCCCTTGAATAAGGTGAATCATGGTATTGTGTTAATTTGGTATCATCTAGACAAACACATGTGGAAATAACGTTTATATGTTTTTAGAAAACTGCAGTTGATTACATATTGATAGTTGTTTTATAATTGCAGAAGTCATTATTTGACGACGCTCTAGCTAAATCAAACGAAGAAATAGTTTCAAAAACTCGAGGGATGCTTATAGACTATCGACGGGAATTGGCGAAGTTATCTGTTCCAATGTTACAAAAGGTATGTAATATGGACGAATACACTAGGGAGGTTTGTATACGTTATGTGGACTGATACGTTAGAGCGGATTAAATATGCTATTCACGTGAACCCTAGAACACACATTTTTTGACTGAGATATTGGAATACAAAAAAAAAACAATATTATAACAATACGTATACGTATATACACAATGCGTTTTATTTTTCAAAAAATATGTAAAACAAGCTATGACTGCCTGCGCACAAGGCACAAAACCTCGCAAGATGAAACCATCACCCTTTGTTCTCCAAACGGCTTATTTTTCGCAGACAACGTCACATTACAGGACTAACACTGACCTGTTATGTTACGCAGTAATTCTTATCATTTTGACCTTTTAATGATATTTTATAACACATGGAGGATAACTGTGTAAAATTTAAAACGGTGAACAATATCAAGTTTATATTTTCACTGTTTGAAACAGTGAAATATCAATTTTATTTCACTAATAAATCTCTATTAACCATCAGAAAGAATAAAATAATATACACACTTTCGAGTAAATTGCTTAAATAAAAGAATGGTAAACAAACAGCAACGAAATTAATTTTACAAAGGGAGTACAAATCTTGTACATATAAAGCTCTCATGTTATAAATTTTGACTTTAGGAAATACGCCGTGCAATCGCAGCTGAACTGGGAACATCTCTTCCTCGACGATTTACTGGCATTGGAAACCATTTCACATCCTATGCCGAGAAATGCATCGCAATAGTCTGGCTGATGTACGTGCATGATCCTCCTATGCATTTAGAATGGTTGACAAGGGATCAGGAAGGCACCGACTTCAAAGTGGACCTTTACTTGCCCTACACAAGACCTGGAACGTTGTTTGATTATTGTGTATGGCCTGTGGTCAGGCTGCACCGGAATGGGCCCATTCTTTGTAAAGGTGTTGCTCAAGGGAGATGATGACTTTTATAAAATTGAAATCTGTGTTTCAAAACCATTCACTTAACATAAGACCACTCCTAATGGGTGTTTCGATCGACGGATTTGTTTGATTGATTAATAGTGTTACAATATTTAGAAATAAATGATGAATTGATTGTGCAAAAAGGCAAAAGTTTGAATATAATATGTTATATGATGTTTTATGATATTGCTTTGCAACATAATAGAAAATAGAAACACAGGTCAATTCAACAAAATAGTATTATGCACCAGTCAATTGTAACCTAACCGCCCCCCCCCAGGTCCGGGGAATAGCGGGGACTTTGACTTTTGGTCCAGCCGACCCCGCCTAAAATCCCCGCCCTGCGGAGACAAACAGATGGTAAAATCCCCGCCAAATGCCCCCGCACCCCAAGAACCCTAGGTATGGCCCATTCCCAGCTATATTTAAGCGAAGACTAAACCACCACATTCACCCGGCACTGCGGGGCCACCAGAAAGGTAAAAACACGGCCAATTTCCCCGGCTATCCCCGGTATACCCCCGTCCCTGGGGGTGGGGGGGGGGGGCGTGGTTACAATTGACTGGTGCATTACATTACCATTTACCGCTCATGCCATTCTGACTTTCTATGATCTTGAAGCAGTCGAAAATTGAATAATGAAATATTTCTAATATTACATGAAACGTTTAACTGGTTAAAGTTCACTAAATGTTGGTGTTTAGGTTGCTTGAAAATGGTTCGTTCATATCTGCATTCTTCAAAAATTGTCTTCGGGCGAGGACACGCTGTCAGCTCCCATCTAATAAAACACCTTCAAATGTCGACAGCTAAAGTAAAACGGGTGTACATTTCATTATGCTTCAGACACACCCCTGCACGCGCTGCTCAAGGTATTATTGTAATATAGTTGTATCTTCCTTATCAAATAAATATAATTCAAGAAAAAATAAAAACGATACGAAACTTTGGGGTCACCCTTTTATACAATATTAGACATACATACGTACGACTCGATATTAAAATCATATTTAAAAAAAATATTGTTTAAGATAGTGTGTAAAGGTATTTTTTTCAACTGACAGGAAACGATAATACAGCACGCACTTTCAAGCAATGCATAAGTTTAATTGTCGCCCTTTGATAAGTTCGATTAGTTTAAACATATATGTATAATTTGCAAATTGTTTTAAATGGGTTTATTATCCCTCTATGTTACGTTTAATTTATCATATATTTGACTCCGGTGTAATTGAACTTTAAAATAGCAGTATTTATTCAAAACATATTTTTCACGGCTGAAGTTTTATTTACAGTAACAAGGAAGTAAATTCAAATTGATTTCTACGTAAAGTTTACTTGACTACAGTGTTTTGTTTATGACGGACTGAATGTGAACTATATATTTGTATAAAAATGGACACACATATTGAGCAGCTATTAGAATATATACTTAAGGGCAGTGAACACGAGGTGCATAAACATCTCCCTGCAGCAAAGCAGGAACGCGATGAAATAAAGCAATTGGTAGGAACACAGGAATCATCACAAACAGAGGCATATGGCAAGTTAAAAGTATGGTTGGAACAGTTGGAACAGGGAAAGGAAATATTTCGTGGAAAGGCGACACAGACTCTTCAAGTGTTCCGAGACCATCTAAAACCACTTCTAAAGGTATATATAATATATTATTAATTCTAACTTCTTTACATTTTCGCGAAAAATAACAATACTAACGGGGACACATCTGGATGTTTCGAAGTCGAGTCGGTGTCTTTATTGAACCATTTTAGCACTAATAAATATAAACAATTCTACTTCATACAAGACATAAATCATAGCACTGTCAGCAAGTTAGAAATATTCAAAGATATTTTGATAGAATGTCAAAATAAATACAAGATTCATGACTATCCATGTATTAATAAAGCAATCACATTTCATGTCTATTACATACGATATTGCACAATTCCGTCAAGTTGTTAGTGTTTAGTAAGGTTTATAGAAAAATAAATGGCATAGACATACGATTATACAATATAAAACAAGTAAAGTTTACATTAAACGCCTACGAAGTCCAAGAGACTCTTCCCAATTAATTCTCAATCACTATCTTTTTAGTGAATACTGTTCATGCTGAATATGAATAAAAGTAAACAAAATATAAATATAACATTAAATATAAAGATCAGTTAGCAATTAACGCTATTATTAAAACCATTCCATTGAAGTCTAGAACCAGATACTCGTACATACATAATTCATTCTAAAAATCAACCAAATGCAACATTAGATTTCTAACAATTTAAGAATATCTAATACAATAAATGCGAACAATACCGACGCTATAATTAAATAATCTAATTAAAAGCACAACCGTCAAAACTATTCAACATGCACATTATCAATGCAATGATTGAACTGAATGATCAAGGGGAAACAATAACGTAAGGTACAGTCGACAGGCAAAATTAATCTAAGATAAACATAGGAATTATGTCCCTTAAACTTCTTATCGCGGCTACAATTTTACCATCAATCAGCCTACACAACAGGGACCAATAAAACACAAACACCGTTCGATAATGCATCTATAGCAATTTGATAATCGTAAGGTAACTTTTTGAGATAGATCTTAATTGAATTACTTCTACGGGATTACTCTATGAATTCTGTTTAATAATACTGATGAGAATGTAATAGCTAGCAACGCAATTCAATGCAGATCATATATTGCGAATCTTATACACCAAAACAGAACATAGAAGAACAAAGGCACTACACAGATACAACACGAGCATCAGACCATGATACTGACAACAGAAGGTCATTTAAAGCGTCCAATCCAATCGAGCGCAATCGCGAAGTCTCAGAGGCAATACAGAAAGCCGAACAAGAAAAGAACATTATTGAGAGGAGGTATATTTAAATGTCTTTTCTGTTTGCATTGATTGAGTTTTTAATTCAATCAATGGCATCATTACGTCTTCAAGCGAAGCCAACTCCGGCAGAAATTACGCAATGCAGCACACTTCAGCAAAATAGCTGATGCATTTAAATATCTCTTAATGTTAGTTAGTTCATACTTAATGACACAGTTTCCAAGTTCTTACAGTACAACAAGAACATCAAAGACGAGTACACATTTAAGATACGAAAGTGACAATGAGTGGGATAGTTTAAGAAACTACGGACTGAAATATGAATTTATACTATATGTGCAGTGAATTTCTTTGATTATAGCAAACGCGCAGGCCAAGCTCTAAGACATAACAATCCTGATATCGCCGATCTCAGCGACACGAATCGTCCCACCAAAATTGCTGAGAGGTTTTCCGAGCTTTACGACAACGAGTGGACGGAAGCATTTGAAAAGTTATCGAAGAATAAGATAACTGATAAAAAAGCAATAGGGCTTCTTTTGCATATTGTTCAGGTAATTAAGAATATGAATAATTTCATCTCATCAAACTGTCCTTTAGATTTATTTGTCAATGGCTATAAATTACTAAACCTGTTTTGATTTGTATGGATAGCTTCTTAACAATATATATATAAATTTTTGTAGAGTACCAACACATTTTGTAAAGAGCAAGCGGAAACGATGATTACTTCGATGATTAGTTCGTTTAACCAGGTAATGTGTGCGGGAACGATACGGTAGGTTCCTATTTGCGTACGTCAGTGCTTGTTAAATATTACATACTTGTTTAATTATGAATGTAATTAACTTTTCGTAAAACGTATACATTTTGAACAAAAAACGTAGTTTTGTTAAACATACCATTACTATGAAGTAAATTTTCAGTTAACAATTTAATTTGTACTAACCTATCTATTATAAAGTTAGAGTCGTAGAAAGAATCAATAGCGAAACATATAGTAAGAGATGACAGAACTAAAAATTGTTAACTTATAGTGGAGATGTCGAATTGCTTTTATAACATTTTTATGTTTCATGTTGTATTTTACTAAGTAATCATGCGAGTCGCTTCTTCACGAACACGTATACAGTCAAAATACTAAGGTTTACAGCTACGGCAATGGAAATTACGCGATGCTCATGGTGGATACCGGAAACAGTTAATGCTTCATTTAATACGTAATTCTAATATCCATCTTTGTTGTCGAACGAGGTTGTATGTCTCTTGTTTAGTGGCATTCGGATCGTGATCCTTGTGCTTTTAAACATAATTTTGGTTAAATAGAGGTTGTCCATGAAGTCTCTATTGCATTATCACTAAATTAAGATTAATCTTTGAATATTTCATTGCTCAAACTGTTTACAGCTCATGAAAAGATAAGAGAGTGAAATGGTTTTTGTCAAATATGTGTTAAGATTTCTCGCTCTGCAGCAATATAATCAATACATAATACAGCTTGATCATCATATATACATATAAAGACGATTTGAATTAAAACTTATTTCGATAAAGGCCGCTTTACATTATATCGGTGTATGTCGTCTTGTGGCGTTTTGTTTCTTGTTGAGTATCTGGTGGGCTTTGATCCGTCTGCTTTTGAATAAACTCTAAGAAAAAATGTTGACTGTTGGACTCGGTACTATTATTTATATTGTATTATTGATATTCGAACAAGATATTATTTTTTATATATAATACTAGAACAAAGAAACGGATCAAGAAAAGCAGATGAAAGTGAAAGCAGAAGAAGCCATTCCAAGATTGAAATGGGTAAGATAATAGGGAGGTTGCGCAACACGACGATGTAAGTGTACATGTACGTGTAGCTACTGGTAAACGTTAAAGTTAAACGGTAAAAATTAAAACTTGTTTACGAAATAAATATGTGAACTGTAACTTTTTGGCTCGGGGATACTTGCATAAATCACTTTCCATGTTTTTTCGTACATGTTTTTTAAACTTGTTTAATGTAAAAAAGCCTGGATGAACAGTGAGCAAAAAGAAGTTCACACATACACGTACCCGTACATATAATGTTTCGCAACCTTTCTATTCACGATTACTGTACAGAATAACATTTGCAACTTATTTATTTTGATGATTCCAAAAACTATATCAGTCGTTTAACTGAGCAAATGGCAACAATTATACATCACAAATTGAAGTTTTAATGCTTGAACAGTTGATTTGGTTAGATTTATTCATACAAAATAATTTTGCTTTTTTCCTACTATACATTAAGTTTCATAATTTTCATACTACCTTAAATTATTTAAATGCTTATGCAGGATTTTGCAGAAGAAGTAATATCAATGTGTGAACGCTTGAAAATCCCAAAACCATCAAACGATGGTGTGCTCATCAGGTTTGCCAAACAAGCAACTGAGCTCTGCTGGTGGATGAACGTCCAGGATCCACCTGTCTACATGTGTCCCACAGATGATACAAGGAAGACTGACTTTGATCCAAACCTTTATCGAGCGTACACGAAGACTGGAAAACATCTGGACTTTTATGTCTGGCCTGCGCTCAAACTCCATGAGAATGGCGGAGTATTGTACAAGGGCGTGGCTCAGATGACAAACTAAAACAAAACTAATTTAGAGTCATGAGTTTAAGTGGTTAAGGTTCCCCTCTTTAAACAGGTTTTTGGTTCTTTCACCATCAGGAGTTCTTTCTCGAAAAAGACACCTAGGGAACGGACTCGATATATATAACAAAGTTCAGCATATATCTGAAAGTTGCAATTATGACAAACAATTATATTTAAACGGATATTGTATATGGAACGGTTTATTTACATACCATGACATATCTTCATATTGATAAACCAAAGTAAATATGATTTTGAAAACTTGAATGCATTCATGACAAACGTTTTTATAAAATTGACGCACACAAATAAATACCATGCATCAGTTTTATGTGTTGTTAAAATATTATGTGTGGCATTTATTGTCATTGGTTTTGGTTAAGCGATTAGACAAAATAATAGAACGAAACGTTGATATGTCGAAATATTGACATGTCGGGATGCAAGATGACAGGAAATGGGCCAGCTGTCGGACATCTTAATAGCCTACAAGTAGACAGCTACACAGGTTAATATTTTTATATCTGGATTGGTAAACATTCAATCACGAACATATTAAGTTCAATTACTATTTAAATGGTAGACAGGGCAATGTCGGACCGTATTTGGTACAAAAACGAATATGGTACAAATTTGTACCATATTCGGCCGAATATGGTACAACTGTCTAATTGTACCATATACGTATCTGCAGTTTTGGGGTAAAATGCCTGACCAAATATGGTACAAACTTGTACCATATTCGGATGAAAAATGTACCACATTCGTTCCGAATATGGTACACACTCATCATCGTCATCGTCATCATCATCATCGTCATCATCATCATCATCATCATCATCATAACTACAATTTGCATCAACGTCATCAATACCATCATGAAAATAATCATCATCGTCATCATCATCATCATCATCATCATCATCATCATCATCATCATCAGCATCATCATCATCATCATAATCATCATCATCGGCGGCCGGTAATCATTGGCGTCAACATAATAAAAAACTTTTTTCATCATCATCATTATAATCATTATCATCGGCCGATAAACATCGCAGTTATCATCATCACAATCATCAAACCCCAATCATCATCACCATTGTCATCATCATCAATTACATCATCATCGTCACCATTAACGCCATTATCATCATCATCGTCATGATGATGACAAAAGTTTTGATGATGATGACGACGATCAAAATTACCGTCATCATCATCATCACAAACTTTTATCATCATTGTCATCATCATCACCATCATTATCACCACAATCATCAAGGTCATCATCATCATCATCAACACCATCATCATCATCACCATTATCATCATCGTAATGAAGATCACAAAAATGTGATGATGATAACTGCGATGTTTTTCGGTCGATGGTGATGATGATGACAAAAGTTTTGTAATGATGATAACGACGGTCAGCACATCATCATCATCATCATAATCTACCGATAAAAATCGCCGTCAGCATCATCAAAACACATTTGTCATCATAATCATCATCATTATAATAATCATCATCGACCGATAAACATCGCTGTCATAATCATCAAAATACGTTTGTTATCATCATCATCATCATCATCATCATCACATCAATTATCAACACCCCAATGATCATCATCGTTGTTATCTTCACCAACACCACCATCATCATCACCATCAAAACCAACATCATCATATCCATTATCATGATCGTAATGGTGATCACAAAAGTTTTTTTTGTGATGATAATGACAGCGATGTTTTCGGTCGATAATGAGGATGTTGTGATGATGATGACGACGATGAGAATATCATCATCATCATCGGCCAATAAACATCGCCATCATCATCATCACAAATATTTTGTTATCATCATCATCATTATCATCATCGTCGGCCGATAAACATCGCCGTCATCATCATCTAAAATCTTATCATCATCATTATAACCATCATCATCGTCCGATAAACATCGCTGTCATCATCATCCCAAAACGTTTGTTATCATCATCATCATCATCATTATCATCATCATCATCACCACAATCATCAAACCCCAATCATCATAACCACTGTCATCATCATCACCACCACCATCATCATCACAATTTTTTTACCATCATCATCATCACAAATGTTTTGTCATCATCATCATCACATATTCATTTTACATTTTGTATTTTATAATTTGTTTCATTCAAGAGATTCAACAAACTTGTACTTTTTTCATTTATTGGTATACTGACAGGATTTTTCAAAGTAATATTGAAGAACATAGAACAGCATTTAAATTTTAATCCAACTTTAGCATTTTGACCAGACATAATATACATATATACATTCATTTTAGTAGCAGCCAAAATATCCCAAATGTGCTTCGTAAAAAGTTACCATTAAATGAGCAAATGACAACAAATTTCCGGTAGAAGAACATAATCATCAATCACAAAAATAACATAACAGGTTTCCAAACACCGATATACATGTATATTTCACCTGTAATGTCTGTACATGACATCTATGATATCATACCAACCGATTCCACTAACACGCAAACGCAGCCATGCGTTTGCCCATTTTGGCCCCTTGATGATTTCTTTTATTGCCGAAATAAGACCGCTGTTTCTGCCCGCTCTTGTTAATAGGAAACGAACGCTAACAGGATTTCTGTTACTAGTATCTAGTCCAATATCCGGCCGAATGTAAATTCTAGGTGTTTGCAAACTCATTGACCTTATTAAATCTCTAAAGGGTTTGCCGACCTTCGCCAAGACAAACTGGATTGACGGGTTTGATTGTATGCAGAACTTAAAAATTTCAACTTGAATGTGAAGTGGTAACATCAGAAATGGAAAAGTCGTTCGCCTCTGTGCCCTCCTATTGTTTATCATATCTTGAAGCTCTTTCAGGGCTGAACACACAGAGACGTCACCGTTGTCGCCAGAGTCACCGTTGTCGCCGGAGTCACCGTTGTCGCCAGAGTCACCGTTGTCGCCAGAGTCACCGTTGTCGCCGGAGTCACCGTTGACGCCGGAGTCACCGTTGTCGCCGGAGTCACCGTTGTCGCCGGAGTCACCGTTGTCGCCGGAGTCACCGTTGTCGCCGGAGTCACCGTTGTCGCCGGAGTCACCGTTGTCGCCGGAGTCACCGTTGTCGCCGGAGTCACCGTTGTCGCCGGAGTCACCGTTGTCGCCGGAGTCACCGTTGTCGCCGGAGTCACCGTTGTCGCCGGAGTCACCGTTGTCGCAAGAGTCACCGTTGTCGCCAGACGCAGCGTTGTCGCCAGAGTCATCGTTGTCGCCAGAGTCATCGTTGTCGCCAGATGCAGTGTTGTCGCCAGACGCAGCGGTGTCGCCGGAGTCACCGTTGTCGCCAGAGTCACCGTTGTCGCCAGACGCAGCGTTGTCGCCAGACGCAGCGTTGTCGCCAGACGCAGCGCTGTCGCCAGAGTCACCGTTGTCATACGACTGTTCTAAGCGTGATATTATGTCCTTGTACACGCGTTGATTGATACGGATACTAACGTAATGCATGCCAAATCCTTCTGGGAAATACCCCAATGCAATTGTTCCAACATCACCATCGAACTTTCCATCTGCTGACACAATTGATGAGTGTTCTAGTCCTCGGGTACAAACTACCAGGCACTGCAAATTATATTCTCTCATACGTGCAATGAGCGTGAGGTTGTCGCCGTATGTCCCATTCTTAGACATATTCTTAACGTATTCATCAAATGTTTCATCATAGACAAAAGTTTCATAGAAATATCTGTTTTCTACAATGTGATGGACTGCTTCCTTACGTAAAGCATCTACGTCTTTGTATATACCAATTTTACCAAGTTGATGCGATATAGCAGCAAATTGACAATTTCCATCCGGATTTGGGTCCATGGCAATATTCACCCCATCCAACAACTGCAGATTTTCATGGTGTGTTGAAACATGATAGTACTTAGTTCTGTGATTTTGTTTCTCTGAGCGGTTCTGTTTTAATGAATGTTTTTTTAATTTTTCGTTGTTTCTCTAACGCAACAGTTAGGCTAGTCATGTTTTCGACCCCAACCGATTTGCTTACGAATCCAAGTTCGGGTTTGTTCGGTACTTGAAATGACACGATATAAACACCATTTCGTTTTACTTTTTCTACCTTGCCTTCGATAACATATCTTTTGGTTGGCACCCTGGATTTTCGAAAGGGATAGCGAATTAATACTGTCTCTCCTACTTTGTACTTGCTTGGGGAAGTTGCGTTTTTCAACAGCGACCTGTAAGCCTTTTTATTTGCTCGCCGTATGGTTTTCTTTATTTCACGAGAACTATGACGTTCTTTGGTAAAAACATGACTTCTTCCGTAGTAGGCTTCAAAGGGCGTGAGACCCCCAAGAACTCGTTTGAAACTTGTGTTTATGGCATAGGCTAAATCTTGAAGCCCTTCGACCCAGTTAAATCCACGTTTACTTTTTGTTGCAAATAGAATCTTGGCCTTTATAACACTGTTTGACCTTTCACACTTGCCCTGTGATTGAGGATGATACGGCCTACTATTGATCATTTTGATGTTGTACTTGTTCAACAAAAGTTTCATACTAGGGCCTTTAAATTCCAGTCCGTTGTCACATTGGATGATGTCAGGGGGAAAGGTTAACCATCAACACGTCCTCTAATGCCTTTGCAACTTCACGCGAACTCTTCGTTTTCAGGGGTTTTGGCATAACGTACCTAGAATAAACGTCCACGACTTGTAGAATATAACTGTATGTGGACCCCTTGTAGCTAACACTTTGATTTTTCATGTTAATTAAGTCAATCTGCCATCTTTTGCCTGGTTCCTCTTCTGTAATTGTCTTTGGCGTTGGCTTGTTTGTAAATCTCGGATACTTCTCATGGTAATACTTGCTATTGTACAGTATTTCAAGGATAGCTTGTTCCGAGAACCCCGTGTAATTTACTTTCAGTTTGTTGTAAATAACCCTTGCTCCACATCCTTTGTTTTCCATGAACATCTTCTCAACAAATCTAGGAAGATCTTCTTTCACAAGGACTTGCTTTCCGCCACACAATAAAGAACCCCGGTCACCAAGCTCGAAGTCCTTACGTTTTCTAATCATGGCCAAACAATTATTCTCTTCAGGTGTCCGTTTCTTCACAGGGACATCGAACGATCCGTTTAAACATCTGACAATAATGTCGTACTTCGACCTGGGCAAGCACCCTAATTGCTTCCTTTTTCTCCTAATTGCTTCCTTCATCTGAAATAATATAATAAGTTATTATACATTTATACTTCATTAGTTAATAGAGCTTGTATTGAACACCGCGTGTCGAAAACGAATGTCTCACGACATGAGCTGAGCTAAAATCACTCGTCTGATAGCTCCGCTAAAATTTACAATCCGAACTTCCGGGCAATATGCGCAATGAAAGTAGCAAGTACTTCATGTAAAGTTTCATTGAAATCCAACCGAATTCAAATTCAGGGGAAAAATAGCGGGCAAACTTATGGCGGTCAACGGACAAACGGTCTGTAGAAACCAATGCTACGTGGATGGAAGGGATATAAAGAAGGGGCCCTGGGGGCCTAGGTCGCTCACCAGAAGTCACGACTAGGCAGGGTTCGAAGGTCAAAGACCTATAAACTCCATAAAATTTAAAATGTTCAAATCTACAGATTAAAGGAGCTCGATCTGATTTTGGTGGAAAATACACTTTCGAAAAAAATTGTTTCCAAAAGTCGCTATTAATGATTTTGTGAATTGTTTGGGTTAATCTAAAAATACTGACCAGAGGACATTGCATGACATCAAATACAATCCGAAAAAATAACAAGATTTTTTATTTTTCAATTAAAATACACCAAAATTGGTATTTTTGTCCTATTTATTGAATAGGAATGGAATAGGCCGAAAATATCGCGTTAGTAGATCTAACGCGAAATCCATTTTCCATGCATTTTCAGTTGTTTTACGATAGAATTTCTTCGATATAATTCAATATCCTTTGGTCAGTAGTTTTAGATTAACCGAAAACAATTCACAAAATCATTAATACTTTAATAGCGACTTTTGAAACAATTTTTTTCGAAAGTGTATTTTTCACCAAAATCAGATTGAGCTGTAATAACTGTAAGGAAAATAAAGGCAAAAGCTTCAAAATTAAGTCACTTGGTCAAGGTTTAATTCATCAAAAGTCGAAAGTTCAATAGAAAATGTCACATAACAAATATCAAAGCTCTGGGCAAAGTGGTTTTAGAGAAAAAGATATATATTTTTAAATTTCTCTATATAATAATTATATAGTTAAACTAAGCGTTTTTGTACCAAATACTGTCCGACAGAGCAGTATAAGTATTTCAAGTATGTTTTCATTTATTTTATGCTGCTTTTTACTTTAATTTTCATTTTACAGTGATTAGCGTTTATTTTCTGGGTTATATGGAAATCCACACAGTCATTTGAACGTAAATGAACTAAAAAAGCATTGCAATTTGAAATGCTAACGTCTGACAAGCTTTACCAGTCGGTATATAATTTATTTATGAATCTTTAAAATAAATGTCTGTTTTCATGGGCAAATCTTGCCCAATGTTTGGCTTGGGAGTTCGTGCATTTTGTTTTCAGAAGAAAAGTTAACAAAAATGAAACAGTAGAAGTATGCAGATGTATATTATGTAAATATTCAACACAGGCACGGAACGGTGCCAATTTTTACCCCAGGGGCATAATTTGAACAATCTTAGTATAGGACCCCAAAATTATGTCACATACCAAAATTATGTCACATACCAAATATCAAACCTCAAGGCCTTGCAGTTTCGGACAAGAATATTTTTAAAGATTTCACTATGATTTGCCTTTTCGTTGCCATGACAACCAGAGTTCTTCATGAAATGGAATTCTTTGAACAACTTTGGTAGAGCTTGATGCAAGGACTATTCCTGCCAAGTTTCATTGAATTTGGCTTAGCGGGTTAGGAGGAGAAATCGTTTGAAGAAATTGTTGACGGACGCACGTACGGACGCACGCACGCACGGACGATGGACAACTTGCCATCACAATAGCTCACCTTGATCACTTTGTGCTCAGGTGAGCTAAAATGTATCTTGAGAGCTGATGATGGACAACATTTTTCATGAAGTTTCATGACTGTAGCTTAAATATTTTAGCAGTTTAGGAGTTACGCACCCGGAAGGAATGCCACGGACAATTGGATAGACGGACGGACAACTGCAAATGCACTCTGAGGGGGGGGGGGGCATAAAACATAAAAATCAATGCATGTTAAAACATCAATGCATATTAAGACAACTGAAAATTAAAATTATGTACAGTACTTACTGTCAAGAATTCTTTTGAAGTTTGAAGAAAGTTTGGATTTCAATTCTTTCTAGTCGAAAATCACAACTTTTCTTGCCGACCGCCAAGTCAAATATGGTTACTGACTTCTGAGTAAGACTCGTGTGCAAAATTCCCGCCTTTTTAAAGCGGCACGTTATCAAAGAAAAAATCGGAAACTTCAAAGCTTTGTCGGCTTCTCAGCAATATGACGTCGGAACGACAAATCAACTTTACAAAGTAAGGCCAAATAAAACATTATGTCTGGTTCCGGTGACATGCCCCCAAAAAGTAGGTAGGGTAGGTCGGCATTTCTTTTTATTTTATTTATTTATTTATTTTTACTGATGCTGAGTGAAAGGTGATATAATAACGTTATTTTAATGTATATTTTGTGTGATTAAAGTCTTCTGTGCGTGCAACACTAAGCTTTTTATGTACTGTAAACATGCATAGTGTGCAAGCTGGAGGAGTTTTATGCACATTTAACCCTATAGGTTTAATAATTGTTTCTTTCTGTACGTGTTATATTTTGAAAATATAATTCGCTATAAACGAGACCATTTTCGGTGCTTGCTATGACTAGTACAGTATTTATGCAATTATATGGCAAAATCATGGGTTGTAGAACATTTTAAATTGACTGAATATCAGCGTAAAAAGAAGTCGCAGGGAATGCTTTACGTTGAATGCTTTAGTGCTGTGCAAATTCGTACATTTATTTAAAAATATGAGGTTTTGATTCGAACCTTGCCACAAGATCAATGTATTTCTATTTTCAAAATTTACTTTCCCTTAATCAAGACAACATATTATAGATTCAAAACTTAAACTAAAATTATTAAGTTTTGTTTTATTTTTAGAATGTTTACATGAACGCTTTAAAAACGTTCTTTACAATTCTCTTGAATATTGAGTAAAAAATCGGACCAATTTTTTCGTATTCAAATAAAAAAAAGTTTAGGGTCGGGCGAAAAAAATAGGTAGGGTCGGGTCACCGGAACCAGACAATTTTTTTCTTTTCGCCTAATGTTTAGGAATACAGTCACACCTGTCTAAAGCAGCCAGTCAAACATCCTTATTTTTGGAGAGATATATTCATTTAAAAGAGCTCAAAATCTCTTAAATCGGATTTTGGTGAAAATACACTTTCGAAAAAAAAAGTTTTAAAAATTTGAAAATTGCTATTAATGATCTTGTGAATTGTTTGGGTCAATCTAAAACTCCTGACCAAAGGATATTGAATTATATCGAAGAAATTCTATCGTAAAACAACTGCAAATGCATGAAATATGAATTTCGTTAGTTATTTTTTCGGCCCAATTTCTTGTTTATTTTTCGGATTTTCTCATGCAATATCTTCTTGTCAGAAGTTTAAGATTGACCCAAACAATGCACGAAATCATTAATATGGCTGACGCGACGTCATTCGACCAATCGAATGCGACGTCGACATTCCTGCAACGACGTTTGCTTAAAGCAATCATATCTGGACAAAACCTACCAATTATTATTAAAATGTATTAAAATATAAGCATTAATACCGAGGGGTATTAAACGATCAAATTTTCCAAGAAGCGCTGGCGCGCTTCATGGATTTGCTCGCCTACCTTTACCCTTACAAGTTCACACTCTATGAACATAACCAAAATGCGATAATCCTCAAACTTTTACAGAGTTACCTGGAGCAAGCACGTCTCTAGTCTTAGAGTACTAGTACTTAGTAACCAGTACTAAGCAGATACATTCGCCAGTAATTGACAACTGCCCTACTTGAAACAGCGGTAGGGGAAGAATGGCCGTAGAAATCATTTCGTGACCAATCTCCACGAAAGTATCTAGCCCGCCCGGGAATCGAACCCAGGCCGCCTGCGTGCCAATCTGACGCGCAACCGACTGAGCTAGCCGGCGAAACAGTTACACAACCAGCAAAATCCATGTAAAGTGTGGTTAGGTTAGCTGTTTCTGTTACTGCTA
Source organism: Mya arenaria (assembly GCF_026914265.1). Classification (NCBI taxonomy): domain Eukaryota; kingdom Metazoa; phylum Mollusca; class Bivalvia; order Myida; family Myidae; genus Mya; species Mya arenaria. The sequence continues at coordinate 6,546,650 of NC_069124.1, forward strand.
GTTACGACGACGACGACGACGACGACGACGATGATGATGATGATGATGATGATGATGATGATACTTTTGTCACTTCCAATATTAGGTTAATACAATGTATTTGAGTTTGAAAAAAAGTTTACACATTGGCAGACTATTTCATTTATTAAGAAATACATAATTTATGTACCATATACGTAGGCCATTTTCATTTTATGAGTTTTTTTGGTATGTACCAAATACGTTTTGGCGAGCATAGAAAAACTTATTCCAACCGAATATGGTACAATGTTTGTACCATATTCGGTCGAAAATTGTACCATATTCGGTCCGAATATGGTACATTTGTACCATATTCGACCGAATATGGTACATTTGTACCATATTCGTTTTTGTACCAAATACGGTCCGACAGGGCAACATGAAACTGGCTGACGGATAGAAAGATCAATATCGAACTGATCGATTAGAAGACATTTCAATGTCAATCTGGTAGTTGGATTCACAGCTCAATTTTGAACATGTTTATGAGACATTTTAATATTTAATTTGTACACTTATACACAGGTCAATGTCGAGTTAACATATGGGTTTACAGATCCATATTTAAATAAACCATTTGCAATGGTCGATGGTTTTTAATCGGGTGATAAAGATACGGAGAAGCATATTCAAAATTGTTGTTAATGGTAATTTAATTGTGGAGTATATTTCTACATGGCTACCTGCATGCCTGCTAGCCCGTCTTTGTATGTTTTGACATTGAATCTGAATGGTGTTTTTTTATTTACATCAACGTTCATAGAGGTTTTACACAATACTTTTCCCGACTTGACCCCAGACATGTATGTAAACATGGTCACGGCGTGTATATAGTAGACATAATTGTTCATGTGTATCGTGTATTACTGATGATACTACCGCCAGCGGAGTGGCCTTATCTAAATACCACATTATCTAAATCCATCAATGCATTTATCTCATTCGCGAACAAGGAAGTAAATAAGATCATTTTTCACAAAACTCCTGTATCAAATTATTGTATGTTTGATATAAGAAAAATGGCGAAGTCAATTACTGCAGATAGTTTAACTAAACTTATCACAAGCTATGGAACGCTGGATAAAAATGAAAAAATACAATTAGGGAAAGCAGCGCAGGAAGAATGGAAGGCAGCCATAGGAAAAATAAACATTACAACAAAACGGAAACCTGACATTGAGTACATTAGACAGTTTCTTCGTAACGTGGAAAACAATCAGGATCAAGGACCACGCGCGATGTTAAAGAGAGTTAGCGACATATTCGACAAGATTATTCAACCCTTTCTCAGTGTAAGTTGGTGATATTGTAACATTAAAAACATTTTTTCACTTAAATAACTTTTAAGGTCGAAAGTCTGTGTTTTTACCCTTTTTATATAACTTTTTTATTTTAAGATGGAGATATAGATGAAATAATAAAAGCACGTTTTTACTTGTAATTACATTTTCAGGAGGAGAGAAGGAATGCAGAGAAGCTGTTAAAGAGTCGCTCGAACAATTCAACCATTTCGACAAAACGAGCAATAAATGATTCGCATGCCGAAGAAGCTATTGTTGGAAGGTACAGTTCATCTTCCTTATGCTAGTTAACTTTATTTGCTCTGTGGATAATAATACAGTTGTAAGACTATGCTTATATGAATAGTTTGCTCTTATTTATAACTGTTATATAAACTCGTGTGTTTACTGTTCTAGTAAGATATGTGAAATTACAGGGAATGGTGACTATGAAGACTGAAGTAAATCTGAGTAATTCAATTTTTCACGCATATCTGGCAGTATCGGTCAGTGGTGATAAAACTAATACAATCATAGACATTATTAGAAAGTATCAAACTGTATTTTAACTGAAACTCATAAGTAATAAAAACCAAAATGGGCTGGACCAGAAGAGCATGGAGGCACATATCACAGTGAAATCTGTTGTTTTAAGATATTATTTGGTTTCAAGGTATTCAACTTTTAATCCAGTTCATACGATACAATGATGATGACAAACATATGTACATCACTTAAGAAGCAATCGGCTTTTATACTTATCTGAGTTATAGATATGCGTTTTTGAGGAAGAAACCACATCTTTATAATTTTATATTATATACTGTATTTTACTAAGTACTCATGCGAGTGGCTTCTTCACGAACACGTATACAGTCAAAATACCAAGGTTTACAGCTACGGCAATGAAAATTACGCGATGCTCACGGTGGATACCGGAAACTGTTAATGCTTCATTTAATACGTAATTCTAATATCCGTCTTTGTTGTCGAACGAGGTTGTATGTCTCTTGTTTAGTGGCATTCGGATCGTGATCCTTGTGCTTTTAAACATAATTCTGGTTAAAAAGAGGTTGTCCAAGAAGTCTCCATTGCACTATCACTAAATTAAGATTAATCTTTGAATATTTCATTGCTCAAACTGTTTACAGCTCATAAAAAGATAAGAGAGTGAAATGGTTTTTGTCAAATATGTGTTAAGATTTCTCGCTCTGCAGCTATATAATCAATAATACATAAAAACAGCTTGATCATCTTAAGTCTTAAAATCTTGAGTGAATACAGGTATATCCACAAACGATTCTTTCTTTCTTTAAGCTAAATATAAAGATTGTAAAAAAATAATGGAACCATGGCCATATACTTCAGTTTAACAAATACTTTTTTGTCAATTTAAATTATATACACTTCCATAATGACAAATTAATATTTTAGGACGCATTTTAAAAGGAGCACTGTTTGTGATATCGCGCACTCGCTTTTACAAAACAAATACTTTATTGCTCCGACAAAGCGGTGTGGTAATTTTACACCTTCCATTAAAGGAAGCCAATGGAAATACTTAATTCGATACACTTTATTCAAAATTAAATCCAATTTTAATTATTTTATATAGACAGGATCTTTCAATGGCGGAACCCCAAACAGAAGATCAATACCCGGACGTAGCTTGTGTGTCGGATGTTCCTTCCATAGCTGAAATCCGAGACCATGGCGATCAGAGGTGAGACTATGTGTGTTTCACTCACTTTCAGATTTTAAAGTTTCGTCCTAACGTTTTCTTACCTTAAAGAAATTGAATGCTTAATTAAAACGTAATGAATAATGTTTGGATATATACGGTGGCACAGAGGTGACAAACGCAACACTTAATTTATATTGTGGCCACAACTTAGTAAATTGTGGCCACAACTTACTAACTTGAGGCCACGACTTAGTAAATTGAGGCCACAACTTAATAAGTTGTGGCCTCAAGTTACTAAGTTGTGGCCACAAGTTACTAAGTTGTGGCCTCAAGTTACTAAGTTGTGGCCACAAGTTACTAACTTGAGGCAAAGACTTAGTAAATTGAGGCCACAACTTAGAAAGTTGTGGCCTCAAGTTACTAAGTTGTGGCCACAAGTTACTAAGTTGTGGCCTCAAGTAACTAAGTTGTGGCCACAAGTTACTAAGTTGTGGCCTCAAGTTACTAACTTGAGGCCACGACTTAGTAAATTGAGGCCACGACTTAGTAAATTGAGGCCACAACTTAGAAAGTTGTGGCCTCAAGTTACTAAGTTGTGGCCACAAGTTACTAAGTTGTGGCCTCAAGTTACTAAGTTGTGGCCACAACTTACTTATACTACTTTAGCCTTATATCAAGTTACTTTCAAGAAAGCCTTTCTTATTCTAATATTGTCACCGTTTTGATTCCATCGGTTTAATTCTGGATGGGAGGGCGTTAAGAATCATGGCCCGCCGGATCGTCATTTCACCTCAAATTTTATATCGTGTCAATCTTAAATGTTTGTGCTGTCTCTTTACATATTTCCATTGTGAGACAAAGTGGATTTGTGCCTTGATATACGCATTGATCAACCTAAACAAATCACATGCTATAAACTGTTCACTTTTTTGTATTGAACGTCTGGTTTGTGCATATGTTATATTATTTGATATCGACTGTTCCAATTCCACTTTAGTTTACTTTTATTTTTAAACATTATCATATAATTGTGGTTAGGGAATAATGTTTGTTAAAGCATTCAGACATACAAAAGATGGACCACGGATAGTCAATAGTTAAATGCACCAAGAGGGGTCATTAAAAGGGCTGTCCGGAAATATGCCGGACAAATAGCTTGCAGGACAAACGTTGCCAGAATGGTTTCTACTGTTGTGTGACAACTGATATCCATGACTACAGGTGGACCTCCGTGAACCACCAGTCTTCGTAACACAGTGTTATTACTGGGTCACACCAATGACTGCCGTTTGAGAAATCCGGGGTAACCGTAGTACCGTACTATCACCGGTAAAAACCAGGCTATCACACTCAATACTAAAACTAAAGTACAAAGGTCTATCACGGCAAAGGATTATCAACGCGGACTGAACTCCTTTGATGTCCGTTACTATCAATAACTTTCCATGGTGTCACTGGGCTAAACCAATTTCAATGATGAGGGCATCTTTCAGCATTATTGAAACTAAATAATATGGATAAACACTTATGAAACCTTTAAATGACGGTATATATGCCGCTTTGTGTAGCACACAATGTTAGTTTTACAATTTCAACTAAAGTCGATATAATGGATTATTCTCGCCAGTCCGTAATACGTACCTATAGGGTCGCATATACGGAGGATGGTGGCCACATCGTGTGTCCGTACGCTCAATCGAAGTCAACAACAGAACGAGCGTCACTGTACACTCTTCGTCGCAACGTCAACGATCTAAGTATTCTTTGCAAATGACGTAAACTGATTTGAATTCCATGGCTTTCCCTCAAAACGGTGACAATATTAGAATAAGAAAGGCCTTCTTGAAAGTAACTTGATATAAGGCTATCCCTGTCTTCGTCCATATTATTCACGTTTGTTGACTACAAATGGCGTTTTAGTATGAGGGGTACTAACTGTGTTATTACCATAAATATACAAAGATGGAACGGATGTTTTGATTGGCTAAACTAAGTTTTGGCCACAATTTAGCAAGTTGTGGCCTCAAGTTACTAATTTGTGGCCACAAATTACTAAGTTGTGGCCACAAGTTACTAAGTTGTGGCCTCAATTTACTAAGTCGTGGCCTCAACTTACTAAGTTGTGGCCACAATTTACTAAGTTGTGGCCACAATATAAATTAAGTGTTGCGGATGTCACCTCTGTGCCACCGTAGATATACATGTAATTTTCCTGTTTTACAACTACACTCTTAAAAGTCTTTAAATATATCATTTGGCGAATTTGTACTATGATTTAAGGCGCGAGAGAACAAACCATCGTACGGAAGATATATCTGTTAGTACCGGACAAAATCCTGCAAAGATTTTTCATGAGCTAAAAGACAGTGACGAGTGGATGAACGCTCATGAAGAATTAAAATCGAAACAAATGACGGAACAGAGAGCTACGGAAACACTCCTGTATATTGCTTTGGTATGTATTAAATATTAGTGGTAATTGTTATTATAGGACGCTTTTCTGACGTTCTAAATCACGTCTAGGTCGATGTGTAAAACGTACCAATCGTAACCGCGCAGTGGCATTAGTGATGTAGTGCAAGTACAAACCAGCAGTTGATTTCTTTCGGAATAGTTTTTAAGTAGAAACAGTACGTTTCTGAAAACTATGTGTAATTGATTCATTAATTAGTACCATAACCACTTAAACCCATCAGTATGTACAATATAACACTCAATACACGCCTCTAGCATGATACGGGATCAGATAACAACAGTTACATGATACTGATTTTTCAATACGGCGTGCTGTATTATCTCTGTTGAATTTGGGAAAGGAAATCATTAGGCATACAACGAAATACCCTTCTATATGTTGATATATTCAGCCCTTTTTGGGCGGAGTGGTTTTCACATATAAAGTGACTTACACTGGCCAAAAGTGACATTTTGTAATCAAACAGGCATGTGTTACAGGTACCATTCCCTTTGAACGCCATTCTAGAATAAGCGACCGGAAAAAGAATGTACATCAGTGACATCATTCTGATAACATTTTCTTTTTAGAAATCATTAACATATTGTTTTAACAAAAGAGCCTGAAGGAAAGTTATTAGTTATTGTTATAGAATACTTAAAAAACTGTTGATTTTGGTGTATATTCCGTTTTATGGACCACAAAAAGTGCTATTGACATCGACTTCTTCTCGGTGAAAATCTCCTTCTATGGCCCATACATCAAGATTAACATCTTATCATTAATCAATAACTTTATAACATTTGATGTCCCCTTTTCAAATGAAAATGTTAGAGTAAATCGTTTTTCTTTTGGCCAGACAAAATGAATTTCCAATGTGTTTTACTTAAGACAAGTTTGTGTGTTTTAAAAGCCTTGTTAAGAAAATGAAGGTTTAGTACATTAAGTTTGTACTGCCGAAGTTTCACACATCAAATATTGTTTTATATTTCACAGGAGGCTTTCCAGTTCAGCCGGCAAGAAGCAAATGCAGTTCTTGAGAAAATGTTAAAACAATCGCACTGTATTATCAGTGGACAGGTTTGTAATTTGCTCTAACTGTTGGCATTTATTATACAAAAGTTATGGAATACATACTTAATTGATCGTATTTCTCAATATGTTTTTACCCAAACTCATTTTGTTATTCAGAAGACCAGTAAAACAAATCAGAAATCATCAACTACCACAGTTGAAATTCTGAAACGTTACATCTTTGCTCACCGCGAGAGTGCAGTTGCAAGACTGACAAAGGTATTCAATATTTAAAATGTTATATTAAGTTTTGCATTCACTTGATACATTTATTAATTGTAATGCGCACCAATTTAAATGTTCAAAACAGATTGGTACATTGATGAAGATTCCATTGTTGTTTTGAATAAAACGTGTCAGAATAAGGCAGTGTAAGCCTTCTGATAATTGTTATATATTATTTGTATATAACAGGGATTTTTCGACTCCCCAGCTTTAAAAAAGATATGTGAACAGTTTTGCATCAATGGCATAGGAAAAGCAACAGAGCAATACACTAAAGCCTGCATTGCCGTAACATGGTCGGCAACTGTGGATGAAACTCCAATTGAAATTCAAATACCAAAACGTGGAGAAATAGTGGATCGACACAAGTTTGATCCTTATATATCCAGGGGTGATAAAATAGACTTTGTCGTGTGGCCTGCTATTCTCTTGCAGGATGGTCGCTTGTTGTACAAGGGTGTTGTGGAATTAAAAGCTAATCACAAATAAAAAGATGACATTCTTTGACAATAACAAGAAAATAAAGTAATGATATTATAGAGAGTCATTGGATGTGTGAACACGATTTACTCTTTAAATGTTTTTGAAAATTATTATAGAATGTATATGCTTGAAACATACTTTTCTTTAAATGTTTTCTGATGTTAAGAATTTATATTCTTTTGCAATTGTGCTACAGGATATGAAAATCCTGAGCGCTTTTTTGAAATAAAAAGCGATTAAATCGTTCTGTTTACTTCCAAATGCCCCGACCTTGTTCATGTTGTTAACAGTGTGTATTTAATACACGTTTGTCGAAAAGATATGAAAAAAATCTTCATGGGCGTATTATGATTAGAACAACTTTCTTTATTATAGTAATGTAAACAAAATGTTTAACGAAAAAATCGCACGAAATAATTGATTCATTACTATTAGTATTAGCAGAAAATGCATTTTTACGGAAGAAAATTTAAACACATGTTTTGAAAGCACTATAATAAAGGATGCAATTCGATTTATTTTACCGCAGTCAAGACGCAGATAACGAAATCAGACTTACATCAACCATTTATGTACATGAATGTGCCCTTTCCATTCTTCAGTAGTCGTTAGGAATGTGAACAGACATATTTTCTTACGATTTGTGTTCACGTATAAATTTGCGAAAAAATATCTTTGCGCTTGAATGTACTTTCGTAGACGTGCACCTTTTTATTTCAATTACATTGTTACCGTGTAGCTTTTAAAATTGTTGAGCTTTATTTAATATAAAAAAAAACATATGAAGAAAACTCGCTTTGAAGAACGTGTTTACAAGGCAAGTGTTCATGCAACCCAAATAACATATAATACAGTATATTATGTTTGCTCAAAACGATTTTAAGATCAAAATAATATATAATAGTAAAGCCCCGTAACTCGAATCCTGTTATCGCACAGAATATCTATCTGTTCGGTGCTATTCAAAATATCTGATTACTCAGTGTTCCGTAAAACGAATTTTTCTTTTCTTGCCTAAATAACGATCAATACGGCAAAGTGACAACTTTTGAAAGTTTAACATTGTGTGCTTCAAAATGGACGGAGCACTGCCGAAAAACACGTTGGAACTTTTATTTGATTACATTCATCAAAATCAGAAGGATATTATTTCACGTATACTACTGGACGCAAGAACAGAATACACTGGATATGCAACGAAGCTGAACTCAGAGGAGAAACGAAAGGTATAATATTACGTTTTTATTGAACATAACATTTATTAACCAGAAGATCATAGACCTATGTGACCGGATACAATACAACATAACGAAAACGGAAACAGATAGGATTTTTTATAAATTGAAGTTATAAGCAAAATGCAAACACATTAAACAAATAAAATAATACAATTTAAACACAAATAATATACTTTACATTCCACCTAAATCTGTAGCACACTGAAAAGTGTACATTTTGTATATTAATATAAACAAAACAAAGTATAACATGCATTAAAGAGATGGTTGAACACGATATAGGATATAATGGGCAACGAAAACAATATCGGTGGAGAGCAAAGCTCAAACCCGAATATGGCATTCTGTGTCCCGTATATTCCATACCATGTTACCTTCTAACTCCGTAACGTATATGTCTTGTAAACATGATTCATCGCAACTAGACGCAATTTTGGTACGATATAAAGATAAGTGACCCAAAATGGAAAAACATTGAATCACCAGTCCTGGACCAATGGCGATTCGTCATGTTATATGCGTGACATATACCGTTAAATGTATCATTTTTACACACTGTAGCAAAATGTTATAATAATATGCAGATAATCGAGTTAACATCTACATTTTACAAGTTTGAACGACATGTAAAATATAAACTAAGTTTGTATACACTTAACTTGATTTATTTTATTATATAATCAGGTATATGCTATTACAATATCATTTTGATAAGTGTATTATCATAATATATCTATGCATGGAACTAGTGATATTAAGTGCTTGAGTAGAAAGATTGTTAAAATACAGTAATAAAGAGTTATTCATCACACAAAAAGATTGATAATTAGTTAAACTTATTGAATATAAATTCACAAGTTTTGTATATAAACATACTAAAAATATTCAAACTAGATTCATTTTCTGTTTTTAACAAATGTTTATATTGTTTAAATTTCATAAAAATATAAAGAATTGCTGATTGTCTATCATTTTTGCTTATTCATCACAAAGATAGAAAATAGAAGCAGTGTTTCTATTCTACCAACCAGGTGAGTTACATTCAGTCCCTACTGGACTACTGTGAAGCTGAAAGATGGATGCAAGCTCGGAACCTTCTCGAACCAGCAGAGCAAGAATACTACCGATACTTTTACAGGAATATCCAGTCTGCGAAAAATCGGGTAAGTTGTTTGTTTAGGAAAATCTAATATTATTTTTTTATTTATAACAAACACAATCATGATGACCTGTTCAGCAACAGAATGAAACAATAATACAACATAATTCAAATATTACTTGGAATGTTTACTAACACTCCTCTAAAGTTCGATGGGAGAAATGATTGAAAAGTCGGTTATATCTTCCTACAGACAGTAGGGTTTGGTTCGTTCCATGTTTCTGGTTTGTGACTGTTTGTTTTTGTGTCCTATGTCATGGCGTTGACCCTGTGCCATTAAACTGGGTTTATGTTTTAACTGTCGACTACTGTTCTTGTTGCTTTAGTTTTTCATATAAATATTGTAAAAAAAAAACTTCCCTTTAAATGCAGGTACCAACGGACCTGTCGTTAATGAAACCGTCATCGCAATCAAAGAGAGTGGCTTTTTCAGACCAACGAAGGGAGTCGCAGTCAGAGAGATCGAAAGTTGAGTAGGTTTTCATTCATGTTAATAAATATAAGATATGCTAACTTAATAACGCGATATGTATGGAGACATTATATAATTAAGAACATGGATTTACAATTGTCCGTAGATCAAGAAAAGAAATAATACAAAGGTTACATCAAGAATACAATTAAGACAAAACTTACCTCTTATATCTGGCTGTAATCTACGCGTGTTTGGATCTTCGTCTTGATCCACAAACATTTTCCTTGTACCATTTAACTAACAAGAACATATGTGCCCAGGCCACCAAAACAAAACAGACGGAGAGGCGTGGAAACTGATATGAGCGACCTTCGCACTCCTCAACGCATCGCAGAGAAGTTCAGCGAGTTATTTAAGAACGAGTGGTGTGATGCAATGGAAGAGCTCGAGCAATTCAAGATTTTTGAGCCAAATGCTGCTTCTTGTCTCCTTCGCATTGTTCTGGTAAATTTCATTTAGGTCATTTTTGGAAGTACTTTTTAGGTGTGATTCCGAGTATTTCTTATCAGTTAACAAAACTAAAATTATCACTAGATATCAAAATCAAACCTTCTGATCTAGATCACTATATAACTAGCTTATGTGTTGTTCTGAAACATTAAGATCTATTATTTGCTTATATTTGGTGTAGACGTTATACACTGTTAATAAACATTGGTTGTAAGGAAATTAATTTATAAATACACAATTCAGTCAAATGTCTCTCTACAGGATGCATATCGTGTTTGTACAATGGAAGCCGATTCTCAAATAGCAAAACTTGAAGATGCTGCTGCGTCGATTCTGATGGAGGGAGTTAATGTAAGGAGTTGGGTGAAAGGCATTTTTCCTGATAGTCCAGTCGAGCAATATTAAAACATGTAAAATATGTATGTGCTTTCTGAGGATTTCACATCTTAAACGCGATATATATCATTGAGAATCTGATTTGAGCATATAAATGAACATTATGGGTTGTTTTCAGCGCATGGTGGGAAAACAACACGGGAACAAGTCATGTTTGATTGAATATCGACGTGGATTGGCTAACATATGTGTTGAAAGATTACAAGAAGTAAGTCATAAACAAACATTACAATCTGTGCAGATTTAAAAAAAATACAGTTCGTTTTATTTATTTATAAATGTATAACAAACTACTAGAATTCAGTCAATAACAAATTCCAAGAGGAAATAAAATATTTGCATTAATGTCGAATTCCTATTTACCAATCTGAAATGTAATAAAAAACACAAACAATTGCAGACATTCATTCGGCGCTACCTCCCAGAAATAATCCGTACCGTGGGTGTATATCAGAACTTACGCACGCATGGTGCCGTGTTGCGCTATACAAACCAATGCGTCACCATATGCTGGGCGATGGCAGTTCTTGACCCTCAGGTCTGGCAATCATATATTTTACCCAACTGTTTAAGTTTTTTAAACAAACGCCCGTATTTCAATTTGTATTTCAACAAATACTATTTTTTTTCAAATTACTTAATCTGCATCCGCATTTTGGCAAAACATTAACGAAGCGTTGCCACAAAAATAGACACCATAGTTCGACACATTGACCAATCAACATCTTTAACCATTCGATAAAACCTTCCATTTCACACAGGTGTACATGGTCGATGATAGAGATAGCGGCCGCGGGTTGCTTAACACAGAGCTTTACAATACGTTTACAAAAGAGGGCCCCTCACTGTGGTATTACGTATGGCCTCCATTGAAGGTCCAAAAGGGAGGGTTAATACTGGTGAAAGGAGCAGCTCAAGGACGATAAATTCATTGTTTTGTGTGCGAACTTGTAAATGTCGTTTTATTGTATTTGCATTGTTTTATTTGTTGTTGCAATACGCTTCCTATCACATGGTGGACAAATCAAATGAAATAATTAGTTATTTGATAGTATGATGTGTACCACATTAGCTTAAAGAAAGAGGTTTCTATTTAAAGAAGTTGTAAATATTATTTATACGTTTGATTTCGTTTTACTTCATTCTATATTGATCTCATTTTGATATTAGTTAACACTACTTGACTGATTTGAAAACCATTACAAGCTTTGTTTAAGCTGACTTGATATAAAATATTTAAACAACTCGTTAATTTTGAATTGAAGTTAAACTCATAGTTAAATCAGATATTTAAAATCATTGTTTCAAAGAGATTAGTTTACATGGATCGATTTAACTCACATTGTATATACTTTGATAACAAACATGACTACGCAAATACAAGAGTAACGATTAGTTTGTCCTTTAACTTAACATGGCTGACCCTAGCGCTGCAAAACTGGAGCTTTTATTTGCACACTTATCGATAAATAATGTGCAGCATGTGAAACCGTTGGTACTGGATGCAATAGACGAATACCAGACTATTCGCTCTAATTTGACATATGAAGAAAGAAAGAAAGTGAACTTCATTAAAAGTCTGTTAGGGCACGTGGAGAGAGGTGAGTGGGAGGAGGCACGTGCAAATCTACAAAATGCGCAAAACGCATATCAGGAATACCTTGAAAACTTCGCGCGTGGTATCAAGAAAGAGGTAATACTTTATTTGCCGATGTTTTGCACCAATATCGACCAATGAGATTAATTTATTGTTGAAACATATTTAGATAAGATTCTGCGTTTAAGCTGCACTCTCACAGATATACCGTTTTTACCGTTTTTTTTTTAATTTTTGTCTTGGAAAGAGCAAAATTTAGCGTAAATATCTGCAAACCAGTGATATAAGACTGCTGACAAAAGATAAGATCATAGATCCGTTCGAAAATTAATGTTTTATGGCTTAAACTGTTACTAACGGTTTAAGAAAATTGCATAAAACATCAATTTTTGAACTTAAGATAAAATTCTACAATCTAATTGTTTGTCAGCAGTCTTATATAACTGGTTTCCATGCATTTTCGCAAATTGGCTCGTTCCAAGACAAAAAAAAAGTTGTCAAAACACTTCAATCTGTAAGAGTGTAGCTCTAAAGACGTTAGTTATGTCAACACATATGCTACTGTTGCCATTAACCATTTAAGATATATGCATCTTTAACGTTAATCTGTAATATGATCAATTTATTTCTATTATCAAAAGCCTGGAGGGTCAGACAGCTATGCTTTTATTCACGGCAAATCATCAAAAATCACAGACAAAATGGCTCAACCAGAACCGGAAATGCCAACCAGCACGTTTGATAAAAGTCATTATATGTTCAGAGATAGCGACTTTTCGAAGGTAAACACACTTGAGCAAGATAGCAACAGACTGCAATCACAACATTCAAATGCAACATCGAGAAGAATAAACCTATGGTCAGCAAGACACAGGAGTCATGCACCAGAAAAAGAAAACACCCCGTCGGTTTTCGGCGAGGATCAGGGTCCTACTGATAGTTTCAAGAATATGAAAGAGAGTTATGCTGTAAATGGTGCACACAGCGATGAATATCCAGGATCTTATAGTCAATATCAAAATTTGCAACCGACCACATTGAAACAGGCGTTGAAGCTTACAGAAAAAAGGGACAGGTGAATACTTATCCTGATAATTAATACATATATAACAAATGTACAATACATGTATACTTTTCAATAATCCAAATTTACTCTTTTGTTGTATTTCATAGTATGCTATTAGTATGGTTATTCAGTTGTTACTAAGTATGCTGTTGTTACTAAGTACTGTTCTAGTAGTATCCATGTATCACTGCTTTACTACATGCAGATCAGAAGGCAAAGTCGACGATGAAGCAGACGTTAATCGTCCGTCTAAAATAGCAGATTCGTACACACGGCTTTACGAATGCGAGTGGCACATCGCAATGGATTCCCTTAAACGGTTGGCGGTCATCGAGGAGACAGCAATCGAGTGTTTACTCTATATTCTCATGGTAAGATGCACTTATGGCGTGTCAGAAACAATGAAACATTTATATAAGGGCATTTAAAAGTATACCAATAAAACAAGCAAATAATTTTTTATAAACAAAATTAATAATCGTAACAACAACTCTTATTGGCAGACAATACCAATGAATACCCAACCCTTGAAATTAAACGGCAGGATAAAATTAAAATCTGTGATAATTTTGGTTTTATTTATATATATTTTTATATCTTTTCTATTTAGGAAGCCTACAGGCTGTGCCTAGATGAAGCAAAACTACAAGTGTTAGAATTTGAAAATGCGGCTTTAAATATAATAACAAATGGAAAGTTTACATACGTAAGTTTGGTGAAATCAGTTATAAATGCCATCAACTTATATCAAATGGTCTTATTATTGTAGATAATGCCAAATAAATGTAATCTGGGATATTGAATGACACATAGGAAGTAATAGTGTTATTTCGATCAAAAATATTTGTTTATATTTCTTAATTGCAAAAGCGTCTGTCCAAATATTGAAGCTATTTCTTTCAAATTCTTATTTGTTTTGGTTTATTCAGACTGAACGAAACCAACTCAGTAAAACCAGGAACGTCAAACATATGATTCAGTACCGAAAGGAAGTTGCCGACTTGGGAATTAAACGAATCCAGGACGTAAGAACTAGTACGAGTATATATTAAAAAAGCCAAATGTCATTGAGCTGTGCACATTTGAACTGCATACTAGTTTTTTTTGAAAAATGGATTATTCTATGGTCAATTTATAAACATCAAACTATACATATATACAATATACAATACAATATATAAAATTGATTGTTTATTTGGTTGTAGCAATTCCTGGTCAAGACGTTGCCAGTGATACACCGACGTTATGGAATCAAATCCGAGAATGCGTTGGATGCTTATAGCAAAGAATGTATTGCTGTCACATGGCGGATGGCCATTCAAGATCCGCCTATCTACATAGACTCGAGGGTCAAGGATGAAGTAATCCACCCGAACCGATATAAAGTGTATCGTAATTCTGGGGAGAAGATCAGATACCTAGTATGGCCTGTGTTATGGCTGTATAAAGGTGGCTTAGTTTTGGCAAGAGGGGTCGCGCAAGGTGAAGGTCAATAACAGAGAGTCTGTTTCCTGTGCATATCTTGTTTGCCTGGTTTCAATAAATACAATGAAATGTGACAATCACTATTGGTTCTGGTAAAAAACTTTATAGATATGAACGTTAGCAGAAGTTGGCGTCTTTAGAAATCCTACTGGTTAATAAGTTTGATAAGCATACATATATTATTTTTTTTCTACAGATAATAATGTTATGTGCAATCAAAAATATACTACATTTAAGATCAGAATCCATAGAATTGGCTGATACGACACTTTTCTGTAGTATAAGCCAATGCGTTTTGTAAAAAATCACCAAACCACTTGCATATGTTGGTCCTGAATGTTGCTTCAGTGTACATACATTTTATAAAGGATATAATTATGTATCAACAATATATAGTTATTCTGATTAATTGATGACTTAAATAGATGCATAGCAATATTTATATGTGATTGCATTAAAGTGCATAACCTTTCTTATTAACGAATTGACTGTAATCCTAATATAACTCTTAAAGGTGTACCCATTCGAATGAGTTTGCGTTACACAAAAACGACATCCATAAACCAAAGAAAGAGAAAGAAATGTTGCTTTAGATGAAAGCATCTTCTTTATTATCATATCCCATAATATCATAACAAACATATAAAGCAAGAGTAGCAGACTGCCCGGGAACTGTTCAAGCCATAACACTGTGCTTCTTAACAGGATAACATATTGACTTCTAGGCTTGCTCCAGTAGTTCCAGTTGTATTATCACGATTTCTTTAATTTATTATTTCTATTGAACAACATATTAATTTTGAGAAATATACCAGATCAGAACATATATTCATAAAGATTTAAGTATTACCAGCTCATCTTCATGAGTATAATCGCAATGGCAACAACAACAACACATTAAATACAATGCTTTTGGTCTAATGTAAAGGGGAACAATTATCCTTTCATTCTTTTCATTTGTAAGCGTTTACTATTTTTTTGTATATTTATTATCAATGTGTCTAGGATTTGATGCTTGTTTAGATTATCTGCCTTTGAATCGTCTAATTGTTACTATCATAACGCTTCAACAATTCATTATTTTACAGGACTACATGAAAAAAAATCACCCGTGTGTGTGTGTGTGTGTGTGTGTGTGTGTGTGCGCGCGTTCGTGCATGTGTGTGTGTGTGTGTGTGTGTCTGTGTTTGTGTGTGTGCGTGCGCGTCTGTGTGCTTGTGCGTGAGTGTGTGCATGCGTGCGTGCGTACGTGCGTGCGTGCGTTTCAAACTCGGCGGTATATACTGTTTGGATTAAAAGGCACGATATGGATCATGTTCAGTTTGAGAAGTGACTTTTTAAAAGTCAAGTACGTTTTTAAATCAATAATCGTGTTTCCTCTATGCGATTACAGTCATTGGAGGTCTTTAACAACACACAGTAAAACAAACAATATTTAGCGAAGAATTTAATGTACTAAAATGGAAATCAATATCCCAGAAAAACCCTTTAAATGGGTTTCATATGCGAACTACAAGTGTATATTTCCGCAATATTTAAAATAGCACACACATCAAAATCAAACTTGTAGTATGGCTCCCAGGGGAAATAATTATATCAAATTGATAGTTGAGATTACTGACAGTGCTTTCCCTTGGATTTCCATATTAAATGGCTCAGCTCAGTCATAATGTACAATAAATTGATATACCTGGTGATCTAACAATAATTAAATGTAACCTCTATTTTCTTTATTTGCTGACAAGTTATTTCAAATCCAAGGTACATCCAGGAAGTAAATAAAATAGTACAACCAGGAAGTAAATAAAATAGAGCTTGCTTAGAGATGGAGTCGTACTTTCGAATTCAATATACATCAGTTAATGACGATTTGGTAAATAGTTTATAAAATGGGAACTAACAATGACACATACATTGAGAAAGTTTTAAACGCACAATTGAATGACGATGCTGATGGGGCGCGAAGGCTTCTGCCTGAAGCTGATAAGGAACACGATGATTTGGTAGCTGTTGTTGGAGATGATGGGAAACAAAAGAATGCAATGTTCAAGCTTGGCACATGGCTGAAACAATTCAGGAATCATGAAGATAGAATGGCTCGCAGTAAAGCTCAAGATACTCTTGATGAATTTCAACTACATCTTAAACAATTGTTGAAGGTAAACAGTTTTTGGAATTATATGCATGTATTTTTTTATTTAAAAAGAACCCACATTTTAATAACAATGTTCACGTACATTTGATATACGTAGATGAGATCTAAACATAGTGTCAGCGAAAGTCTTTGGCTTAATTAAACAGCCACGAGTAACAGTGATACGCTGTTTTTATACATCTAGTCAAAATAATAATTCATTGCTTTTGACAGTCTTCTTAACATGACCAATTCAATTTTGTTTCAAACTTTAACAGAACACACCTTTGAGAAGTGACCATGACAGTGAAAGGAATTCACACCACATGAACCAGTTGCAATCGGTTAAGAACGATCAAAGCAAACGTAACTCAGGTGATCAGTCACGTGATTTGCAACAAAAGGAGGAAGTGAGAAAAGCTGAAAGAGACAGGAACATTCTAGAAAGAAGGTATTTTAATGCTATTAATCTGAGTCGAGATATAACGTACATGTACAGTAAAGAACAGTAAAGAACATGTACATCGTAAATGTCAAAAGTTGCAATATTTCACCAGTTGTGTGATAATGTGAGAATGACAATAAATTGCGCCTTGTTGAAACGAGGCGGGTTTTTTAAACGCTCGTCAGGAATTGCATATGGGAGGCCGAGTTATTGATAAAAACCGTTTAATTAATCTCTCTTACTGCAAAATTGATGATAAATTGATTTGAAACACATTAAGAACATTGTAATGAAAGTGAATATTTATTTTGTAGTTCCTAACCACGCTGAAAGATAACACACATTCAAGTTGATCAACATGTTTTACAGCCCATACCCTTGTTGTAAACTTATCTTTAGAACATGGCGTCATTATTTAGTTATAATTCAAAGCGTAGCAGACAACATCCGATTATTAACAGATTAATGTACAAATATAGCGCATCATTCCGTTCAATAATAGTGCAAATATGTGTTACATATAACTCTGAGTAATTCACATATACTGGAAGTTTAAATGCGATAAAGTTTTTTTGATATTTCATTCTACTGAGAAATGTAGACAATCACCGAGAAATGGCTGAGTCATTCAAGCACAGATTCTTATAAAACTGTCCATAGGCTAGATCGAACCTATTTGTGCTCACATATTAAAATTTACGTCACAATCATCAGATGAAAACAAGAATTATTTGAAGAATGTACATTTGGAAGTAATAATCACCAAATCTCACTGCGTAAACACATACAAAAGGTTTGCTATTTAGATTACCTATTACTCGATTATATAAACCACAATACGTTTTATTAGAAATCGTTTTACCCTTACTGTACACATTGACTGGACCCATGAGGCCATGAGTTGCTTAATTGAAACCGACAAGATAGTATTTAAATAAATATGAATTTCTTTTGTCATTCATGCTCATACGTATTTGTTAACTTTACAGACTAGTTCATGGCGCCCTTAGATGCTTTGCATCAATGGACGTTTTTGTAAACATCTATAACGCTAGCGGTACCTTTAAATGTACACAAATACTCTAGATACATTTACAGCATGAGATGCGGAACGTACATGATTATGTTTTTGTTGGTTTTTAACACGTATTCAGTGAAATGATTGTGATATACATTTACATGATGTTTTCATACTTCCGTTCATCAATTCGAACCTTTTATAAAGTCATACTGCAAAATGATATTTTAGAAATACAATAATAACAACATAATCGTTTGATGATGCTTACTCTATCACGGCGGTTGCCAAACACTATATTGCGTATATGATGTACCTTCTAAAGGCTACATCATCCTTGAATGTGCTCTTGTTCACCATCAACAGAACCATGATTATTTTAAATGTGTGATCGAGGTCATACACATTATATATATTATATGGGTATGCTCGTGTAAGATGAATTGTAATGCCATCTACAAAATCATGAGGAAAGTGTTTTATACGTTAGTTAGTAAGCATTTAAGTACACTTGATGGACAAATTTCGCAATGGCTTTTAAAGCTGCACTCTCACAAATTTAACGTTTTGACAACCTTCTTATTTTTGTCTTGAAACAAACCATTTTTTTGCAAAAATCCACGGAAACAAGTTATATAAGACTGCTGAAAAAAAAATAGATCGAAGATTTTTATATTTAAGTTCAAAAATTGATGTTTCATATATATTTTCTTCAACCGTTAGTAAATATGAAAATCTGCGATCTGATCTGTTGTCAGCAGTGTTATATAACTGGTTTGCAGATATTTACGCAAAAATTGGCTTTTTCCAAGACAAAAAATAAAAAGTCATAATGGTATATCTGCGAGAATGCAGCTTTAAAGCCAACTTCTACTTATACAGAGAGCTACATATACATGTACAAGTTCACATGGCGACTGCCACCTCTCTCATATAATAATAAATCATATAATAATAAAATTAATAAATATTTGCGTTAAAAATATCTAACGGTCATAACTGGGCCGACTGCTAAGAACATTGTTAAAGTTAACAACGTTATTAACGACATCGTTGTTAACTTTCAAACGTGAACTAGTTGATGATGTGGTAATACATTTGAATAATACAAGTACAGCTAATCCAGTTGTCTCTGGTAAGGAAAACTGCAGATCATATGTGTTTCCGGGAAACTTTCAGAACAATACAGAGTGATAATTAACAATGGTGACTTTTACAACATTGGTAACTATACAAAAATCTGAAAAACCGGCCAGTTGATTGTATTATACTTGTATTTCTCTACAGCAAACAGGCCGGCCAGGCATTAAGGCAAAACAATCCGGATATTGCTGATTTGAGTGATTCAAATAGACCCACAAAACTTGCCGAAAGATTTTCGGAACTTTACGACAATGAATGGACTGAGGCATTTGAAGGTTTGACTAAGTCGGAGATGGATGATAAGGGTGCTATCTCGCTTTTACTTCAAATAGTTCAGGTAACGTTGTTTACAGAACCATACTATCTGATGACTATAAAATAACTTCATTTGCATGAATAGTTTTCTTATTGTTGTAAGTAAACAGATAAAAGTAAATATATTTAAGTAGTTACAAAATAACAGGATCTGAGTTTTCGTGATGTTTTCAAATTTTGTTCATACAGACGGCCAATTCTTTTTCCAAAACTACTATGCACGATATGATGAAAACATTGACGAGCTCGTTTGACACACGTATATCGGGATCCGATAAGGTAAACAACTGTCACAACATATATCAATTGCATTTTGTACAAGCTCAGTTCAGAGCATAGTTCCCAAGATAACATGATTTTAAATGTGCCCTTTAATGTAACATACTTAACAGACGGCAACCCGATTCCCGCTCACAAACATGATCTTACTAGGGATGACACCCCTTAACGATAAAATCGGAACTCGGAAATTTTCTGCTTGCTATAACATAGCTAGATATGTATATGTCCATAAATATAGTACACCAAGTAGTATATCCTCTTGTGCACAGGCATTAGAGGTGTTCAATTTTAGGAAGTACATGGATGAGTCTAGCATTCAATTCCATGATCATGAGGAGGAGAAAAGCAGATCAATACACTGTCTTAAACAATTAATTAAACCAAATTGGCTAAAAGTCCATTTATTTTAACTAGACACAACCTACTGAAGAAGGACGGCAGCTGCTTGTCCAACTTTTAAAGGAAGAGGCAGATACAGCTCTTCCTAATATCAAAAAGGTGCTGTCTTTAAAAAATATTTTGTTATGTATGATTTCACATATAAGTAATGAAAATTGAAAAGCAGGTTCCTGTGTTGATTTCTCAGCAATTCACTCATTGGATTTGTTTCGTTTTTTTGTCTTCATAATAACCAGATGGAAACTAAATTAATGATCTTGACGCCACTCCCAGGAATAAAACTAATATTTTTGGGTCAACGCTTTCAGAAATTTAAAACAGAAGTCGAGAAAATATGCAGAGGTGCCGGGAGAAATGCACCTACGATAGGAGGCGTGTTGCTGAAATTGTTGCTGAAATATGCTGACCAGGCCGTTGAGCTGTGCTGGTTGATGATTGTTCAGGACCCCCCTGTGTACATGTGTCCCACAGACATTGCAAGGAAGGCTGACTTTGATCCAAACCTTTATCGAGCATACACGAAGACTGGAAAACGTCTGGCCTTTTATGTCTGGCCTGCGCTCAAACTGCATGAGAAGGGCGCGCTATTGTATAAGGGCGTGGCTCAGATGACCGTCTGAAACAAATGTATTGCCTATTGTCTATCGTGATTATAAGTATCTTCCATGGCCGAGAGTGTAAGATAGGTTCATCCCGACCCGAGCGTAGGGTGTTTTGCGGAAACGAGGTTTAACGAGTTTCTGCAAAACACCCTGCGCGAGGGTCGGGATGAACCTATCTTACACGAGCGGCTATGGTAGATGCTTTTTCTCCCACCTCAGTTAAACAAAATTTAGTAAAAATGTATTTTTTGCTGGAACTCCTTTGTGCTTAGTGAAAATAACTGCGTACAGATATACGATAATTCGTGGTTGTCATGGATATTCGCGCAGTGATTCAGAGTATGTAAATGGTCTGTTCGGTCTTTAAAAACTGTTTTCTGGTGACATTTGAAGCGAGAAATAATTAAATAGCGTTCAAAATATTGCCACAAGACAAGGTTTCCATGATGCGCTACAGTCTTCAACAAGGGAGGTAATTACAATATGGTGACCATAAAAAGAAGTTCCATACGGGCATTTTATCTTCGCCCGTGGGCAAGATAAGAATTTCTTGCATGGTTAAATTAATGGATCTACTTATCTGAGGTGGGAGAAATGTATTTTCTATTGACATTTCGAGTTTTTGTACTCTCTAAAATTCTAGAATAGTTGTGGTTTCATAAAGCACATGCTAAGGGGATTATGTAAATAAACGATACATATTCGACGTGTTCAGCAAATATCTATTTCATAATAATTTCTATGTCTTGTAATTCCTGTAATAAAATGCATTTTTCTAGTAGAATATTAAATCACGGATGGACTAAAATATTCAGTGAAATGTTAAATCAATCATGTCGAAAATTGAACGATAAAATACGAACATCGCAATGCATTCTGTTATAATACAAATATCCCAGCCATATCCGGCTTGTTAGTCACTAAATATGGCATCCCTTGACACTTGTACCTAATATTATAAGACCTTTCTTGCATACCGGACGTATGTTTTCAGGTGATCAGTGCTGGAAAACCCCGTCTTACACCCCCATGTAAGATGAGTAATGTGCAACAACGCCCCACTTCTTTTTTTATTGTATGGTTTATGAAAAGTAGATTATGCCATTTCAATAAAGCGCAATCAGATTCATAAGTATGCAAGACTTTGAATCAAAATTGAAAAAAGACAATCGTAAAAACGCGATTTTTAAAGGAACTATTTGACGTCAAAAGTGATTTATGCGCTTTGTGACGTCACTGGTTAACAACGTCGCACGCGCTTTTTGGTGAAATGTACAAAAGTGCGCTTTCTACGTCTTTATTCCACAAATTTATAATTGCAGGTATGTAAGAAAAATATAGCAATCATGTTTTTCCGGTCCGGATCGAAAAATCCGACTTTCGGGCACACTGCGTGGCCGGTAACTCGGCAAGCCTCGTTACCGGCTTACGGTCGGATTTTTCTATCTGTACCGGAAACACATGATAGATACCTATAATCTTTGTTTTCAGGAATATATTGATACCTAGTTTTGCATACTTTTACAGTTTATAAAGTCTTTTTTAATTTCTTAAATTCGACCAATTCAAACATTGTGACTGTTGATACAACTATTTAGATGTAGGTAAGTATGAATGCCGAAATTGTCATTAATTGATCACTCATTTCCCTTTTACCTTATTTGATAAATTCCTGGACCCAGTATCTCGAAGTTACGACTACCGTCTGTTTACCTTTGCCGGTTTCTCAAAGCCCTCATTCTTGAGTCGTAACTAACATCCTAATATCGTATCTTAATACTAGCGTGAACCCAATAACTAGCTTCCTGAAACCATTGTTTTGTGTTTTATACTATAACTCGGGGTTTCTTTTAACAATATTGTTTTTCAAGAGTTGAATACAATTGGTTGACTCTTCTTATATGAGCACTTAAGGCACACGTCCGAACCGGATTAAAACTTAAAAACACGTAAGAATGGCGCCAAAATAAAGAAGGGCGGACAACTGAACATTCGGCAATGAGAAAGAGTTCCCTAACTTAATAATTATTAAATTTCCTCAAACATTGTGAAATAACTTTAACATATTAATATACTGATGAACATAATGATAATGATGATGATGATGATGATGATGATGATGATGATGATGATGATGATGATGATATTAATGTTGTTACTTCTGCTGCTGCTGCTGCTGCTGATGATGATGTTGTTGAGACGATGATGATGATGACGACAATGTCGACGACGACGACGACGACGACGACGATGATGATGATGATGATGATGATGATGATGATGATGATGATGATGATGATGATGATGATGATGATGATGATGATGATGATGGGCTCTTAGGACTCGTGCCCCACGATCACATGGAGTACTGAATACGTCATCGTTAGTTGAATTCATACCAAGTTATTTCCTGCGGTCGCGATAGGACTAAACCCTAAAGCTCTCTTCCCATCTACTCTGAAATATCAGTTGGAGTCTAGTGAGAAGTTTTGTTAAGTCTACAAAGCATACATCACTGACATGAAATGTACCCTCAAAACAGTCAGATGCTACGAAAGCATGCTATGGATTCCATTTAATTAAGAATTTTCCCCTTTACTTCATTAATAATTATGCTTTGTTTATAAAACAGGCCTCGATTGGCAAAGTAAAATATAGTCTGTATCGAACGTTTATAGTACTGGAATGACTCGTAGTTTTTTTAGTTTTGACAGAACAAAATACGCATTATGAATAAATTAAAGTGACACACTGTTTTCGTAAAATAAAATGATAAAACATGTTCTACAACTAATGGTTTGTGTATAAATTACTTGACACATAATGTACACTTTGAAGATGTCAAACGATTTTTCTTTTAATGTAACTGCTTATATACGGTATAGACAACGAACAACATAAAAACAATAGCATTTCCGCTAACATGCAACTTATGCTCGAGATTTAGGTAATGATCTTGTACTCGTTCGGTCTTTCGAAGTTCGCAGTGAATATAATAAGGTGTACTTCGCAGACATACCGAAATGAATGTTCCCGTCATTGTATTTAATGTAAAACTTTACAATGCAAACACGTCTTGCATCACTTGATAAATGGTTGCATTTTCCAAAACGTATCAACGTATAAAGCCAATTATCGTAGGAGTACTGTGGGAAACATATATTGCCCATAAATTACAAAACTACAGTCGAACCCCGTTCGCTCGAACTCCCAGGGAACGTCGAAAATACCTTCAGCCTCGGAAAATTCGAGCTAAGCGGGAATGCTTGCATTCAGTTTGAAGAAACCGGTTCTTTACATCAAGTTCGAGTCAAAGGGGATTTCGAGCCAAGCGAGATCGAGCCAACGGGGTTCGACTGTATTTACGCAACCCCGTAAGTTAGGACAGCGTCGAGACACAAGGGACGTTTGGTTTACAATTTAGAAAAATATAGTCTATATTGAACGTGCCTAATACCATCTTACGGGATAAGTAAGGCTTAGAATGTTTTCGAGACACTGGTCCCTGGCTTATAGCGATATTTGAACAATATCCTTAAGGAGGTTCCTCCAACATTTACTTATATCGATATTAATTTTGTTTTGATTAAAACCGAATTTTTAAAGATTGACTTTCAATAATATGGCTCCAAAGCTGCACTCTCACAGAATGAACGTTTTGACAACTTTTTACATTTGTGTCGTTGAACGAGCCAATTTAAGCGAAATGCATGGAAATCAGCGATATAAGACTGCTGACAAAAACAAATCACAGATTTTCATATTCAAGTTCAAAAATTGATGTTTTATGCATTTTTCTTAAACCGTTAGTAACACTTTAAGCCATAAAACATTAATTTTCAATGGAAGTATGAAAAACTGCGATCTGATCTTTTGTCTTATATCACTAATGTTCAGATATTTACGCAAAAATTAGCTCATTCCAAGACAAAAAATAATAAAGTAGTCAAAACGGCAAATCTGTGAGAGTCCAGCTTTAAAGCAGATAAGGTCTTTGAATTTGTATAAACTAATTTTAATGTTGAGTATCTGTCAAATGTATGTCTGTTATTTGAGATGTAAACTGTACCTTATTCGCCTTACTTTTCTTATTAATGCCATCTTTCATTTACATCAATATGTCTAATTACTAAACCACAAACTCACAAAAATTGTTGTTTATTAGTTGAATAATGTTTAAAGATTGCAATTTATTACGTGTTATCTGATATAATCGTTTGTATTGTAATCTATTTGCTATATTTAAAGTGCCTTTAAATCTGATTTATAAGTTTCTATGTATTATGATATTCAACATAAAGGCTTGGATTGAAGTGTTTGGTTAAGCGTAAACAAAACTTGATTTGTTGGAGTGTCAAGTTCTATTATCTTTGAAGTTCACAATAAGCTACCATAAGCGGAAAGGCACATTTAAAGTAACCTCAATGTGTTTAATGAATTCACAAACCAGGAAGTTAAAACTATTCGCAAAATCAAGTTCATCGAATTCCTGCTTGAGTTACTAGACGAGTAATGGCGAAACTAATTACTGCAGAATGTCTTACTAAATTGATAACATTGTACAAATCGTTGGATGATAATGAAAGAATAAAGCTGGGAAAAGAGGCACAGAAAGAATGGTTTGAAGTCGTAGGGAAAATAAATAAAACACGGACCAGAGAGAAGAAAGATCTACAATGCATTGAAACGTTTATTGAGAATGTGGCTAATGGACAAAACCTAAGACCACTTAAGATGTTAGACGTCGCTAAAGGCGCATTTGAAAAACATGTGTCACCATTTCTCGATGTAAGTAAATGAGCATGTATTTAAGTATAATACACGTATAACACTAAAAGAGAAAAAACCTTAATACTTTTACAAGCCAAAATGTTATTTTACCGCATTTTAATGTAAATAATGATGTAACTCATAACATTGTTGCAAGAATATTTGTCTTCAAGGAGGAAAAAAGAATCGCGGAGAAAACGGTGTCGAATGATATCCATCCCAAGACTTTCACTGAAAGGTAAAACTCCTTCTGTTTCACCTACTCATTGGCTCAAGTTGATGGTTGCTTCCATGAGGCTATATGTTTAGTTTTGCACGTATAGTTTAATCTTGGGACTAATAAAAAAAGTGGAGCATTCATAAACCTGTGAGGTGAGGTTGAGCGCTCATCAACTTGTTAGTTGATGTAAAGCGGCAATAAATCTATTAGGAAAAAGTGAGCACTCATTAACCTGTGATGCGAGGTTGAGCGGTCATACACCTTATATGCGAGCTGAACATTTATACACCTGTAATATGAGGTTGAACATTCATACACCTGTAATATGAGGTTGAACATTCATACACCTGTAATGTGAGGTTGAACATTCATACACCTGTAATGTGAGGTTGAACATGTATATACCTGTAGTGTGAGGTTGCACATTTATACACCTGTAATGTGAGGTCGAACATTCATACACATGTAATGTGAGGGTGAACATTCATACATCTGTAATGTGAGGCTGAACATTCATACACCTGTAATATGAGGTTGAACATTCATACACCTGTAATATGAGGTTGAACATTCATACACCTGTAATGTGAGGCTGAACATTCATACACCTGTAATGTGAGGTTGAACATTCATACACCTGTAATATGAGGTTGAACATTCATACACCTGTAATATGAGGTTGAACATTCATACACCTGTAATGTGAGGCAGAACATTCATACACTTGTAATGTGAGGGTAAACATTCATACATCTGTAATGTGAGGGTGAACATTCATACACCTGTAATATGAGGTTGAACATTCATACACCTGTAATGTGAGGTTGAACATGTATACACCTGTAGTGTGAGGTTGCACATTTATACACCTGTAATGTGAGGTCGAACATTCATACACATGTAATGTGAGGGTGAACATTCATACATCTGTAATGTGGGGTTGAACATTCATACACATGTAATGTGAGGGTGAACATTCATACATCTGTAATGTGAGGTTGAACATTCATACAACTGTAATGTGAGGTTGAACATTCATACACCTGTAATGTGAGGTTGAACATTCATACACCTGTAATGTGAGGGTGAACATTCATACACCTGTAATGAGAGGTTGAATATTCATACACCTATAATGTGAGGTTGCACATTTATACACCTGTTATGTGAGGGTGAACATTCATACACCTGCAATGTGAGGTTGAACATTAATAAACCTGTAATTCGAGGTTGGACATTCATAGACCTGTTATGTGAGGTTGAACATTCATAAACCTGTAATGTGAGGTTGAACTTTCATAGACCTGTTATGTGAAGTTGAACATTCACAAAACCTGTTATGTGAGGTTAAACATTCAAAAACCTGTAATGTGAGGTTGAACATTCATTAACCTGTAATGTGAGGCTGAACATTCATACACCTGTAATGTAAGCTCGAACATTCATAAACCTGTAATGTGAGGTCGAACATTCATAAACCTGTAATTTGAGGTCGAACATTCATACACCTGTAATGTTAGGTTGAACATTCATACACCTGTAATGTGAGGTTGAACATTCATACACCTGTAATGTGAGATTGAACATTCATTCACCTGAAATATGAGGTTGAACATTCATACACCTGTAATATGAGGTTGAACATTCATACACCTGTAATGTGAGATTGAACATTCATACACCTATAATTTGTGGTTGCACATTTATACACCTGTAATGTGAGGGTGAACATTCATACACCTGTAATGTGAGGTTGAACATTAATAAACCTGTAATTCGAGGTTGGACATTCATAGACCTTTTATGTGAGGTTAAACATTCATACACCTGTAATGTGATGGTGAACATTCATACACCTGTAATGTGGGTTTAAACAGTTATACACCTGTAATGTGGGGTTGAACATCTTTAAAACTGTATTGTGAGATTGAAAATTCATACACCTGTAATGTGAGGGTGAACATTCATACACCTGTAATTTGAGGGTAAACATTCATTCACCTGTAATGTGAGGTTGATCATTTATCAACCTGTTTGTAAGGTTGAGCGCTAATAAACCTGTTATGGGGGGCTGGGCGCTCATATACCTGTTTGTGAGGATGAGCTCGCACAGACCTGTTATGTGAGGTTCAGAGCTTGAAAACCTATTAAGTGAGGTTTAAACGTTTATATACTTGTAATGCGAGGTCAAACATTCATAAAAGCCTGTTATATGAGGTTGAAAATTCATTAACCTGTAATGCGAGGTCAAACATTCTTATATACTTGTTATGTGAGTTTGAACATTCATTAACCTATAATGCGAGGTCAAACATTCTTATATACCTGTTATGTGAGATTGAACATTCATTAATCTGTAATTCGAGGTCAAACATTCTTATATACCTGTTATGTGAGATTGAACATTCATTAACCTGTAATGCGAGGTCAAACATTCTTATATACCTGTTATGTGAGATTGGCATTCATTAACCTGTAATGCGAGGTCAAACATTCTTATATACCTGTTATGTGAGATTGAACATTCATTAACCTGTAATGCGAGGTCAAACATTCTTATATACCTGTTATGTGAGATTGAACATTCAATAACCTATAATGCGAGGTCAAACATTCTTATATACCTGTTATGTGAGATTGAATATTCATTAAACCTGTAATGCGAGGTCAAACATTCTTATATACCTGTTATGTGAAATTGAACATTCATTAACCTGTAATGCAAGGTCAAACATTCTTATATACCTGTTATGTGAGATTGACATTCATTAACCTGTAATGAGAGGTCAAACATTCTTATATACCTGTTATGTGAGATTGAACATTCATTAACCTGTAATGCGAGGTCAAACATTCTATTATACCTGTTATGTGAGATTGAACATTCATTAATCTGTAATGCGAGGTCAAACATTCTTATATACCTGTTATGTGAGATTGAACATTCATTAACCTGTAATGCGAGGTCAAACATTCTTATATACCTGTTATGTGAGATTGAACATTCATTAACCTGTAATGCGAGGTCAAACATTCTTAAATACCTGTTATGTGAGGTTGAACATTCATACACCTGTAATGTGATATTGAGCATTCATACACCTATAATTTGTGGTTGCACATTTATACACCTGTAATGTGAGGGTGAACATTCATACACCTGTAATGTGAGGTTGAACATTAATAAACCTGTAATTCGAGGTTGGACATTCATAGACCTTTTATGTGAGGTTAAACATTCATACACCTGTAATGTGATGGTGAACATTCATACACCTGTAATGTGGGTTTAAACAGTTATACACCTGTAATGTGGGGTTGAACATCTTTAAAACTGTATTGTGAGATTGAAAATTCATACACCTGTAATGTGAGGGTGAACATTCATACACCTGTAATTTGAGGGTAAACATTCATTCACCTGTAATGTGAGGTTGATCATTTATCAACCTGTTTGTAAGGTTGAGCGCTAATAAACCTGTTATGGGGGGCTGGGCGCTCATATACCTGTTTGTGAGGATGAGCTCGCACAGACCTGTTATGTGAGGTTCAGAGCTTGAAAACCTATTAAGTGAGGTTTAAACGTTTATATACTTGTAATGCGAGGTCAAACATTCATAAAAGCCTGTTATATGAGGTTGAAAATTCATTAACCTGTAATGCGAGGTCAAACATTCTTATATACTTGTTATGTGAGTTTGAACATTCATTAACCTGTAATGCGAGGTCAAACATTCTTATATACCTGTTATGTGAGATTGACATTCATTAACCTGTAATGCGAGGTCAAACATTCTTATATACCTGTTATGTGAGATTGAACATTCATTAACCTGTAATGCGAGGTGAAACATTCTTATATGCCTGTTATGTGAGATTGAACATTCATTAATCTGTAATGCGAGGTCAAACATTCTTATATACCTGTTATGTGAGATTGAACATTCATTAACCTGTAATGCGAGGTCAAACATTCTTTTATACCTGTTATTTGAGATTGAACATTCATTAACCTATAATGCGAGGTCAAACATTCTTATATACCTGTTATGTGAGATTGAACATTCATTAACCTATAATGCGAGGTCAAACATTCTTATATACCTGTTATGTGAGATTGAACATTCATTAACCTGTAATGCGAGGTCAAACATTCTTATATACCTGTTATGTGAGATTGGCATTCATTAACCTGTAATGCGAGGTCAAACATTCTTATATACCTTTTATGTGAGATTGAACATTCATTAACCTATAATGCGAGGTCAGACATTCTTATATACCTGTTATGTGAGATTGAACATGCATTAACCTGTAATGCGAGGTCAAACATTCTTATATACCTGTTATTTGAGATTGAACATTCATTAATCTGTAATGCGAGGTCAAACATTCTTATATACCTGTTATGTGAGATTGACATTCATTAACCTGTAATGCGAGGTCAAACATTCTTATATACCTGTTATGTGAGATTGACATTCATTAACCTGTAATGCGAGGTCAAACATTCTTATATACCTGTTATGTGAGATTTACATTCATTAACCTATAATGCGAGATCAAACATTCTTATATACCTGTTATGTGAGATTTACATTCATTAACCTATAATGCGAGATCAAACATTCTTATATACCTGTTATGTGAGATTTACATTCATTAACCTGTAATGCGAGGTCAAACATTCTTATATACCTGTTATGTGAGATTTACATTCATTAACCTATAATGCGAGGTCAAACATTCTTATATACCTGTTATGTGAGATTTACATTCATTAACCTATAATGCGAGATCAAACATTCTTATTTACCTGTTATGTGAGATTTACATTCATTAACCTGTAATGCGAGATCAAACATTCTTATATACCTGTTATGTGAGATTTACATTCATTAACCTGTAATGCGAGATCAAACATGTATAATTATGTTATGTGAGATTGAACATTCATAGACATTTATACAAGGTTGAAAATTGAAAAATCTGTTATGTGAGGTTGGACATTTAACTGTTATGCAAGGTTGAACTTTTATCAAACTTTTTTGCGGTTGAACATCCATAAACATTTTATTCGAGGTTGAGCAGTCATAAAATGGTCATGTAAGGTTAAACATTGATTAGCCTGTTATGCGAGATTGAACGTTCACAAACCTTTATTCAAGGTTAAACATTCATAAACCTGTTTTGAGGTTGAACATTCATAAACTGTTATGTGCGGTTGAACTTTCATAATCCTTTTTTTAGGTTTAACATTCATACACTGTTGTGCGAGGTTAAACATTCATATTCTGTTATGCGAGGTTGAACTTTCATAATCCTGTTATGCAAGCTTGAACATTCATACACTCTCATGCGTGGTTGTGCATTCATAAACTGTTATTCGAGGTCGAACATTGAAAACCCGGTTAGGTTGAACATTCATAAACCTATTATGCGGGATCGAACTTCATAAACATTGTTATGTGAGGTTAAGCGCTCATAAACCTGTTATGTGAGGATGGGCACTCATAAACCTGTTATGTGAGGATGGGCACTCATAAACCTGTGATGTGAGGTTGAACATTCAAAAACTGTTATGTGAGGTTGAACATTCATAAACTGTTTTGGGAGGTTGAACATTCATAAACTGGTATGTGAGGTTGAACATTCATAAACTGTTTTGGGAGGTTGAACATTCATTAACTGTTTTGGGAGGTTGAACATTCATAAATTGTTATACGAGGTTGAATATTTAAAAACCGGTTATGTGAGTTTCATTTTTTTTAACTGTTATGCAAGGTTGAACTTTCATAACCCAGTTATTCGACATTAAACATTCATATACATGTTATTCGAGGTGGACCGTTAATAAAACATTTTGTGAGGTTGAACATTCATAAACGTTTTATGCGGGGTCGAACATTCATTAACTGTAATGTGAGGTTGAACAATTATTAAACTGCAATGCAAGGTTGTTTTATCTTTAACCTGTCATTCGACGTTGAACATTCATGAACCTGTTATTTGAAATTGAACAATCATAAACATTGTTATGTGAGGTTGAGCGTTCATGTACCTATTATGTGATGTTGGAAACTGAAAACCCTGAACATTCATATACCTGCTATGTGAGGTTGAACATTCATAAGCTGTTATGTGAGGTTGAACATTCATATACCTGTTATGTGAGGTTGAACATTCATAAGCTGTTATGTGAGGTTGAACATTCATAAGCTGTTATGTGAGGTTGAACATTCATAAACTGTTATGTGAGGTTGAACATTCATAAACTGTTATGTGAGGTTGAACATTCATATACCTGTTTTATAAGGTTGAACATTCATAAACTGTTATGTGAGGTTGAACATTCATAAACTGTTATGTGAGGTTGAACATTCATAAACTGTTATGTGAGGTTGAACATTCATAAACTGTTATGTGAGGTTGAACATTCATATACCTGTTTTATAAGGTTGAACATTCATAAGCTGTTATGTGAGGTTGAACATTCATACACCTGTTTTATAAGGTTGAACATTCATAAACTGTTATGTGAGGTTGAACATTCATAAACTGTTATGTGATGTTGAACATTCATATACCTGTTTTATAAGGTTGAACATTCATAAACTGTTATGTGAGGTTGAACATTCATATACCTGTTTTATAAGGTTGAACATTCATAAGCTGTTATGTGAGGTTGAACATTCATACACCTGTTTTATAAGGTTGAACATTCATAAACTGTTATGTGAGGTTGAACATTCATAAACTGTTATGTGAGGTTGAACATTCATATACCTGTTATGTGAGGTTGAACATTCATAAACTGGTATGTGAGGTTGAACATTCATAAACTGTTATGTGAGGTTGAACATTCATATACCTGTTTTATAAGGTTGAACATTCATAAACTGTTATGTGAGGTTGAACATTCATAAGCTGTTATGTGAGGTTGAACATTCATAAACTGTTATGTGAGGTTGAACATTCATATACCTGTTATGTGAGGTTGAACATTCATAAACTGTTATGTGAGGTTGAACATTCATATACCTGTTTTATAAGGTTGAACATTCATAAGCTGTTATGTGAGGTTGAACATTCATAAGCTGTTATGTGAGGTTGAACATTCATAAACTGTTATGTGAGGTTGAACATTCATATACCTGTTTTATAAGGTTGAACATTCATAAGCTGTTATGTGAGGTTGAACATTCATATACCTGTTTTATAAGGTTGAACATTCATATACCTGTTATGTGAGGTTGAACATTCATAAACTGTTATGTGAGGTTGAACATTCATAAACTGTTATGTGAGGTTGAACATTCATAAACTGTTATGTGAGGTTGAACATTCATAAGCTGTTATGTGAGGTTGAACATTCATACACCTGTTTTATAAGGTTGAACATTCATAAACTGTTATGTGAGGTTGAACATTCATAAACTGTTATGTGAGGTTGAATATTCATATACCTGTTATGTGAGGTTGAACATTCATAAACTGGTATGTGAGGTTGAACATTCATAAACTGTTATGTGAGGTTGAACATTCATATACCTGTTTTATAAGGTTGAACATTCATAAGCTGTTATGTGAGGTTGAACATTCATATACCTGTTATGTGAGGTTGACCATTCATAAGCTGTTATGTGAGGTTGAACATTCATAAGCTGTTATGTGAGGTTGAACATTCATAAACTGTTATGTGAGGTTGAACATTCATACACCTGTTATGTGAGGTTGAACATTCATAAACTGGTATGTGAGGTTGAACATTCATACACCTGTAATGTGAGGTTGAACATTCATAAACTGGTATGTGAGGTTGAACATTCATAAACTGGTATGTGAGGTTGAACATTCATAAGCTGTTATGTGAGGTTGAACATTCATAAACTGTTATGTGAGGTTGAACATTCATAAACTGTTATGTGAGGTTGAACATTCATAAACTGTTATGTGAGGTTGAACATTCATAAACTGGTATGTGAGGTTGAACATTCATATACCTGTTTTATAAGGTTGAACATTCATATACCTGTTATGTGAGGTTGAACATTCATAAACTGTTATGTGAGGTTGAACATTCATAAACTGTTATGTGAGGTTGAACATTCATAAACTGGTATGTGAGGTTGAACATTCATAAACTGTTATGTGAGGTTGAACATTCATAAGCTGTTATGTGAGGTTGAACATTCATAAACTGGTATGTGAGGTTGAACATTCATAAACTGTTATGTGAGGTTGAACATTCATAAACTGTTATGTGAGGTTGAACATTCATAAACTGTTATGTGAGGTTGAACATTCATAAACTGGTATGTGAGGTTGAACATTCATAAACTGTTATGTGAGGTTGAACATTCATAAACTGTTATGTGAGGTTGAACATTCATAAACTGGTATGTGAGGTTGAACATTCATAAACATTGTTATGTGAGGTTGATTATTCATAAACTGTTATGTGAGGTTGAACATTCATAAACTGTTATGTGAGGTTGAACATTCATAAACTGTTATGTGAGGTTGAACATTCATAAACTGGTATGTGAGGTTGAACATTCATAAACTGTTATGTGAGGTTGAACATTCATAAGCTGTTATGTGAGGTTGAACATTCATAAACTGGTATGTGAGGTTGAACATTCATAAACTGTTATGTGAGGTTGAACATTCATAAACTGTTATGTGAGGTTGAACATTCATAAACTGTTATGTGAGGTTGAACATTCATAAACTGTTATGTGAGGTTGAACATTCATAAACTGTTATGTGAGGTTGAACATTCATAAGCTGTTATGTGAGGTTGAACATTCATAAGCTGTTATGTGAGGTTGAACATTCATAAACTGTTATGTGAGGTTGAACATTCATATACCTGTTTTATAAGGTTGAACATTCATATACCTGTTATGTGAGGTTGAACATTCATAAACTGTTATGTGAGGTTGAACATTCATAAACTGTTATGTGAGGTTGAACATTCATAAACTGGTATGTGAGGTTGAACATTCATAAACTGTTATGTGAGGTTGAACATTCATAAACTGGTTTGTGAGGTTGAACATTCATAAACTGGTATGTGAGGTTGAACATTCATAAACTGGTATGTGAGGTTGAACATTCATAAACTGTTATGTGAGGTTGAACATTCATAAACTGGTATGTGAGGTTGAACATTAATAAACTGTTATGTGAGGTTGAACATTCATAAACTGGTTTGTGAGGTTGAACATTCATAAACTGGTTTGTGAGGTTGAACATTCATAAACTGGTATGTGAGGTTGAACATTCATAAACTGGTATGTGAGGTTGAACATTCATAAACTGTTATGTGAGGTTGAACATTCATAAACTGTTATGTGAGGTTGAACATTCATAAACTGGTATGTGAGGTTGAACATTAATAAACTGTTATGTGAGGTTGAACATTCATAAACTGGTTTGTGAGGTTGAACATTCATAAACTGGTATGTGAGGTTGAACATTCATAAACTGGTATGTGAGGTTGAACATTCATAAACTGTTATGTGAGGTTGAACATTCATAAACTGGTATGTGAGGTTGAACATTAATAAACTGTTATGTGAGGTTGAACATTCATAAACTGGTTTGTGAGGTTGAACATTCATAAACTGGTTTGTGAGGTTGAACATTCATAAACTGGTATGTGAGGTTGAACATTCATAAACTGGTATGTGAGGTTGAACATTCATAAACTGGTATGTGAGGTTGAACTTTTATAAACTGTTATGTGAGGTTGAACATTCATAAACTGGTATGTGAGGTTGAACATTCATAAACTGGTATGTACGTTTGAACATCCATACACCTGTAATGTGAGGTTGAACATTCATAAACTGATATGTGAGGTTGAACATTTATAAACCTGTTATGTGAGGTTGGACATTCATAAACTGTTAATCCAGGTTGAACATTGATTTTTAACATTCATCTACTGGTTTCTGAAGTTAAATATTCATAAACCTGTCATTCTATATGTATTGCTCATAAACTGGTTTTAATACTTGTGATTTTTAATTTAAATTACATTGAAGGCGGTAACGCGAATATCAACTGATAATGATATATTTTATATTAGTGCAATGCGTTGAATGTCTTTCGTTAAGTGTGTGTAAGACTTGGCCGTTGAGCCTTTTTAAAAGCATCTTGGTTACGTTTAAGGCGGCAGGTCGTGTTTCTATAGTGTCCATTGTATTATCATTAATGTGTATACATGTACATAAAGTGTCGGTGCTTTTTATTACCATGACAGGCCAAATAGCAAAACAAAACTTCCTACGTCTAATTGGTTGCACTCTGACAATATGACTATTAGATCGTGACTTAAGTAGAACAACTGCAAACATTTGTCTTTATACGACTATTTCCCCAGCAGAGCTATTGAAAAAAATGTCTTCGTACGGTTGTAAGCGGACCGTGCACGAGAATTTCGAGTAATCCAACTAGCCGATACATTGTATTTAGAATTACCATGATAATAATCTAATGTGTATCTTTCGGAAAATATTTCTATTTATTTATTAATAAATCAGTATTTATTTATTAATGAATGCATTTATTTGCTCATTAAAATATGCAATACACTTATCGTCGTATAAGTCAGATACAGTTACTCGTTTTTTCTTCAAAATTGTCCTCTTACAGACGTAATAAACTGGTGTTCGTCCTAGCCAAACGGCTTCTTACGCTTATAAGAGGACACTTTTGAAGAAAAACTCGTACTGTATCTATTACATATTATATAACACAGTATGACAATAATCATTTTAACATTTTAATTATAATGACATAAGTATGAACCCTTAGATCTACCGACACATTCACCCAAACAAGCAAGGGAATAGCAGAACGCTACCAAAGTATCCGGCATTCAGATGATATTTCTAGCCAGTGGGACAATGCGTATGACGAACTAAAAGCACGATATACTGACAAAGACATTGAGGGCATTCTGCTTGGGATATTGCAGGTTTTGTATCCGAACAATGTTGCTCGTCTTATGTAATTGTGCCCTTTTGTATCAAATTAATACCTTGTAAAAGTATCAACAAATTTTCGGTATGTATGTAGATGAATATCCACAGTCAGAAAAAAATGATACACGTACGGACAACTGCAGAAGGAAACATTAATTTAAGGTAGGGTAAGGTAATATTTTTTTTTTCATTTCCTGATAATGTTCCTTACTTCTTTTTTTACAGAAGGCGTATCTTAAGTGTCGAAAAGAAGCAGACCGTACTTTGAACGCTTTGATAACTTCTGAAAAAGAAATCATACAAGGAAGCAGAGCGGTAAGATGTTGAAATTCTCTGATCTTACTACTACCAAAAAAATATCCTTTCTTATTTGCCCATTTAATTAATAACGGCTTTCCAAGGCGGAAGGCCTTACATTATAGTTAACATGCTATATGTACATCCATGCGTGCTGATTGGTACTAAGGCCATTCAATCTTCTTGTTATTGTGATACAATGCTTCTTTCTCGCTATTGTAACGCCACGCAACCTTTTTTGTAATTGTATAGCCATGCTACCTTTGTGTTATTGCAAAGTCATGGTACATTTTCGCTATTGTATGGCCATGCTACCTTTCTGCGAGTGTAAGGTCATGATAATTATTGTTAATGTATGTACATGCCCCCTTCTTGCTATTGTATGGCAATGATACCTTCTTGCTATGGAAAGGCCACGCTACCTTCTCGTTATTTTGATGCAATGCTACATTCTTGCTGTTATAAAGTCATGCTACCTTCTTGTTATTGCATGGCCATTCCACGTCTTGTTATTGTTAGGCCACACTAACTACTCGCAATTGTAATGTCATGTTTCATTCTTGGAATTGAAAGATAAGGTACTTTGTTGGTATTGGCAGGTCTTGTAATGTAATGCCATGCTACCTCCTTGTTATTGTAAGGTCATGCTACCTTCTTGTTTTGTAATGTCATGCTACCTTCTTGTTATTGTATTGTCATGCTACCTTCTTGTTATTGTAAGGTCATGCTACCTTATTGTTATTGTAATGTCATGCTTCCTTCTTGTTATTGTTATGCCATGCTACCTTCTTTTTATTGCATGGTCATGCTTCCTTCTTGTTATAATAAGGTCAAACAACCTTTTTTGTTGTTACATTGTCATGCTACCTTTTTGTTATTGCATGGTCATGCTACCTTTTTGTTATTGCATGGTAATGCTACCTTCTTGTTATTGTATTTTCATGCTATGTTAGTGAATGGTCATGCTACCTCTTTTTATTGCATGGTCATTCTACCTTCTTGTTATTGCACGGTCATGCTACCTTCTTATTATTGCATGGGAATGCTACCTTTTTGTTATTGCATGGTCATTCTACCTTCTTTTTATTGCACGGTCATGCTACCTTCTTGTTATTGCATGGGAATGCTACCTTCTTGTTATTGCACGGTCATGCTACCTTCTTGTTATTGCACGGTAATGCTACCTTCTTGT
The DNA here is from genome assembly GCF_026914265.1 of Mya arenaria. Classification (NCBI taxonomy): domain Eukaryota; kingdom Metazoa; phylum Mollusca; class Bivalvia; order Myida; family Myidae; genus Mya; species Mya arenaria. Next base: position 6,585,552 of record NC_069124.1, read on the forward strand.
TATTGCACGGTCATGTTACCTTCTTGTTATTGCATGGTAATGCTACCTTCTTGTTATTGCACGGTCATGCTACCTTCTTGTTATTGCATGGGAATGCTACCTTCTTTTTATTACATGGTCATGCCGCCTTCTTGTTATTACATGATCATGTAACTTTCTTGTTATTTCATGGTCATGCAACCACCTCTTTAGTGTAAGGTCATTCTACCTTCTTGTTATTGCACGGTCATGCTACCTTCTTGTTATTGCATGGGAATGCTACCTTTTTGTTATTGCATGGTCATGCTACCTTCTTGTTATTGCACGGTCATGCTAACTTCTTGTTATTGCATGGTACTGCTACCTTCTTGTTATTGCACGGTCATGCTACCTTCTTGTTATTGCATGGGAATGCTACCTTCTTTTTATTACATGGTTATGCTGCCTTCTTGTTATTACATGGTCATGTATCTTTCTTGTTATTTCATGGTCATGCAACCACCTCTTTAGTGAAACGTCATGCTACCTTCTTGCTATCGTAACTATCATGCTATTATAAGGTCCTGTTACCTTCTTGGTATTGTCAGGCCATGCTAACGATTTTATTTAGCGAGAAAACTAGCGAAGAATAGCATGCAAAATAGTTTTGTTTTTTTCAGGGGTCAAAAGGAAACATTATTCAAGAGGAAAATGGAGCAGCTCTGGCACTTTTGAAGCAGTACATTCATGTGCACGCTAAGTATGCAGTTCCCAGGATGCAAAAGGTATTATTTGTCAATTTAAAGAGTTGTCCTTGTTTAAGAACTTATTTCAATTATTTTAGCAAATGTTTTCGAATTCACATTAGCAATGAGTCCTATATACAAAATGCTATAATTCGAGTTAAATTTCATTATCTGCGAAAGTCTTACTGGTAAAATGAAATATCTTAGCTCAGTAAAATAGTTTACTAACTCGACTATTAAAAGAATCGATTCAGTCGACATTCACTACTTTTTTCTTGTATAAGTAAGTCTTTACTGCTAAGAGTGCAGTGTTTCATTTTATGTTCATTTTTATACATTGTTTCATTGTATACTCGCAGACATTTCTGAAGACGAAATTGATGAAAGGCTACACAGCTGAGTCCTTCAGCCATCTGACAGTATTTGCACAAGACTGTGTAGAGGTATGCTGGTACATGGCCGTCGAAGATCCTCCCATTGTTTTAGACACCACCGGTCCGGGAAGTCCCTTTGAGACGGCATTGTACGATTTCTATATCAAGAAGGGATCTAAGATTGACCAGATAGTTTGGCCGGCTCTTCGCATCTTCAAAAGCGGTCTGATACTTGCCAAAGGCGTTGCATCAGGAAAATGAAACAAAAACACTTCATGCAATATACTTGATATCATATGTTACTATGTTGACGGAAAGTTATAAATTTAAACACACAGGTTGTTTGTTTGCTGCTTGGTCTATGTAATACAGAGAAACACATCCATATAATCTTCTTGCCACTTTGTGTTGTTCCCTTAATAATTATGTCAACTGTTTGTTTTTCGAACAAAGGTCTTACAACACACAAACGCACGCACGCACGCACACACGCACGCACGCAAACATAACATATTTGCGAATACTGTGTCCGACAGTATTTGAAATGCTTTGAACATATTTTATCATTTTTGTCAATATTATCCTGTATTATTTTATACTAGTCCAGTTTTGTTTACAAAATACTTCAGAAAAGCACCAAATTCGGAACACGCTTTACTGAGGACTACAAAAAAATATTGAGACCTAGACCCATGCTTAAAATCCTCTCGTAAGAAGGTAGCGAGTCCATACAAGAACATGAATGTATCATAACCTTAATTTAGCAAAATGTAACATGGATTACAGTAACAAGACGGTAGTGTGGCCATTGAATCACAAGAAGGTGTCATGACCTAACAATAACAACTAGGAAACATGTCTTTCTATTCAAAGATGGTAACATGACCTTTCAAATGCAAGAAGGTAGAATGGATGGTTTTCCCAAGGCGAGTTTGTTGTACTCAAGACTAAACTTTATTTCCATGCTATTGCACTTGACCATGCTCATGAGCAGAATAATAAGCTCACCAAAGGAAACGGCGGAGCATTAGGATTCACTGTAAATACCATTTAAGTTGCTGCCCTGGATGGTGTCCGGTCCTAAAGAAGCCAATAGTTGTGCACGAATTAAGGATCTTTTACCAATTTGATGAAGCATGCACAAAGTTAAGGTCTAGATATTCACCACCATGAACGACAAAGTTTTGCCTGTTTTCTTGCATTGAACAATACCATTGAAGACACGGGTTGCCCATTTAATAACTACTCGAGGGATCTTCTAGTCTTAGATGATAGAACTACTGTAGATGCAAGTGTTATTGCAAATGTGAAAAACATGAGACATGCGGGCAAATACCAGTTCACAGCGTTTGTAGCTGAGCGCATAGAAACGAAAGATTTACCACTAAAAGGTACCGTTCAATACAATTCGTATTGCACCACTCACTGCCTCTGGCAGTGTCGCACATATTATTGCTGGTTCCAGTGTTAGCTTAGCTTATACTTCTTTCTTTTAGCTTGATTTCGACGAAAGTTGATAGCTGATTGAATCACCCTCGGGTCCCTTTCCTGGGTAGAGGCCAGTACCGGTGTCCATTTTGAGAGGCCGTGAGAAAGTACCTAATATTTAGATCGAACCCACACGTGTTTCCAGTGTTACATCACCCACTTCTGCAGGCAATAATGCACCATCCACTGCTGATGCTACGGGCGATGATGCACATGTACAAATGGGGGTTGTGTTTTGTGCATATTTTTACGCATCCACAGGAAGGCCTCGACTGTTCAGCAGGTCTGCTTTGTAAATCATCAAGGATTGGCATCAATGACTTAATAGTCGAAACAATTAAACTGCTCAACCCTCAACATTATAAGGTGCAACTTGCGATGGCTTTATAAAGGTTGCTTAGTGCCGGCAAAAGGGGTAACGCAATGTGAAGGTAACTTTTATAGCGTAACGCTTCTGTGCATGTATTGTATGAAAGGTGTGATAGTTAATTATTTATGGCATAATAACAAACTAACATCCTTTCCAAAAATATTATGGATACGAAAAAGATACTGTGAGTATTAAGTTAAATATTTATTTTAAACGTAACAAAATTTACTCGGATTGAAGCAATAAATAAATAACAATAACTAATAGTTATAAGAACTCATTTAATGCTGTTGAATTGTGTATAGATAAGATAACATGCAAAAAATCAAGATAATTAGTGAAAAATACAATCATAGAACATGTGTTATCTCAAATTATTTCAATGCATTGAACAACCTACTGCCAAGTACATGTTGTCATTTTGTCGAACAAGTTTTAAAATACATCCTTGTTAATGTGGTTTGATAGTAATGCTTACATGTTGAAAATATCTACAAATGACAACGATATGTGAAATCAACAATTTGTTCTAATTATAAAACAAGAAATCTATGTGATATTTCACAATTTTTTTAAATGTGTAACTGATCGATATTTTGATTGAAATGTCACACCCATGGATCAAATGGGTCCTTATAGTTCTCTGTACAAACAGTTACATTTGCTGTTGTATTTTCTGTAGAAAAAAAACCTACGCTCATTTTGCATTTACAGGTCGGCGTTACGACGCCATTGTTTATATGATTGTTTCACTATAATTGGGAAATTACAACTTCATTTGACCCATGTTGAATGACGTTTCAAATATACGTCATTCTTTTTCACTTACATAAAAAGCCGATAATATGTTGGCATCCTTAACTATACTGGAAATACGTATATATGGGTGGGATATGACCAATAATTCCTAAATATTGTGGTGACTTCATTAATGTGTTTATCGTAGCACTTAGAAATAAAAATATGTACACGAGTTTATTTTCAGCTGCTTTTTATTTGGCGTATACAGCATTTTTAAGAAGAAAGTATTTTAAAAAAATCCACCGATACCTTGTTATTAAACTCACATCTAAATGTTCGAGCAACACAGAGTTTCAGACGTTTTGAAACGAACTAATTTAATAGGTCATAAAACCTAAGTGAAGATAAATATGTCGGTGCAGTATGTTTAGAAGCCTTTGACCTTATAGGTCACGAAATATTAATGCAAACGTTAAAAAGGTATCATTTTTTTTTCTAAAATAACACACAAGAATTGTTTTCGTCATATATTTTAAAGAAGAAGAAATGTTAAAATAAAAAAATAAGCATTCGAGAATCTCACACACTGTTGACATATTCTGCAGCTCTACAGGGTTCGATATTTTGCCATATATATTTCTTTTATAAACAAAATACGCTTCTAACTCATTATAAGTTAATTTGTGTGTTGAAGAATCTACTCTTCAAGTGGACTGGACAAATATAAAGTAGAAAAACAATATAGATAGATATATCGAATAAAAAACAAATGGTGTAAAATATATTGTTTAAACAATAATAGGGCAACAAATCCAAATAAGAATACACACACGGCTATTAGAACAAAATATAATATAAAACATGCACACAGAGTTATGTCGATCATTATTTACAAATGAAGAGAAATGCTTGGCTTTTTATTGACAATATGCCTACATGAAATGTGCTTAATGGAATGCACACACTTAACATGTTTGCAAGAACAGGATCTTTATAGTATTATTTACTTATTGCTGTGTAACATGCTGTCATTTTGACCTAAAATCATTTTTATCCGAGACCATAGCGGTCAATCTGAACTGCATATTTCACAGCTCATAAGCACACAATTGTTTTATTACATGATGACGTATAATCAAGGTGCAACTGACTTATTGGATCATTTTATTTCGAGTGTTAACATTTCACCATTCGCCATAGCATCTGATATTTTGTTATTATAATTATTATCTATTATAATGAACGGTATTGCCTGAAATGGTGGTCTTTGATTTGACAAGGAGTCAACTATGAAGTGGAATTTCTCGCATTATTTTGAGGTCAATTTGATAATCCGTTTCTGGTCTATAAATAGACAGGTCAATATGGCATTGTTTATCTACGGACATTACTTATCCTTATATCATGGACGGTTTATTTATAAGATCGTGTAATAAAATAGGTTATTTCTTTTAAAACGGATTTGATTCTATTTCACTCAAGATATAACAAATGTAATCTATGAATCTACCGTATACTGATTTTTGCTGTACAAAACGGGGACATGCAAGTAAAAACATATACACAAAGAATATGAAGAATATAGAAAATATCACAAACGTTAGTTTTTTAAAAGCCTTAAACAACTCGTGTAATGCTAATATGGTTGCTATTCTAACTTCGAGTACAATAATACACATACATTATGGTATATAAGTATGACCATGATATTACACGTCCGTATTATATGTGTCAAATAATCAGAAATACAATGTAAAATCAAATTCAACAAAAAAATACAATCTGTAAGCCTTACCTTATTAACCTTAAATATTGTTTCATATTTTCAAAGGCGAATACATCGAATATCATTCAAAAACAAATTATATGTACTGACAAATGGAAATCTTTTAAACATTGAGTAAGATTTTACAATGTTACAACACTCATGTTAATGCATAATGTTAGAAATTTTAGTTTTATATAGTTACGATCGACATATTTAGTATTTGATATTTGTTGGAAACTAACTTGTTGTTTATTTTCAATATAACAAGTGTCTGTCAGTAAAATGATGTTTATTCCATCTTACATTTAAGCTGCACTCTCAGAGATCGAACGTTTTGACAACTTTATTATTTTTTGTCTAGGAACGAGCCAATTTATGCGCAAATGCATGTAAACCAATCATATAAGACTGATGTCAAAAGATTCGATTGCAGATTTTATATTTAAGTTAAAAAATGATGTATTTTTTGCATTTTTCTTAAACCGTTACATACGGTTTTAGCCATAAAACATTAAATTTGGAACGGAAATATGTTATCTGATTTTTGTCAGCAGTCTTTTATCACTGGTTTGCAGATATTTACGCAAAAAAATGGCTCATTCGAAGACAACAAGTAAAAAGTGGTAGAAACGGTAGATCTGTGAGAGTGCAGCCTTTAAGTCATTAATGTCATTAATTTGTAGATATGTCTTCTCTTTTGTCAGGCATTTTGCTTTGTAAAAGGTTTATGTTTAAATTGAAGGCCAAATAGTTAATATGTTACTAAACAGGTTGTGCTCTTAATCAGTTACATGACCGGAAGCAAAATCTTAATGATTTTTAATACTGTGTAAGCGAGTAATCTTTTCTTATGAATGGTTATTTTTTATTGTTTATAAAACTGTTTAAAAAGTCAGACCCCATCACAAGGCTGTCTCCCCGCAACGACATATACGTGTTAGCTTTTGGCTGGTCGAAGTTTTCTGACGGAGGCATCAAGTTACCGCTTGCCGGCTGGTGAGGGTTAGGCGAAAGAGGGAGCTCCATTGGTGGCCGAGTGTGAAGTACATTCACAGGTGGAGTGTAAAAAATGGGATGGTCGTAGTTTTCTGAAGGTGGTCTCAAATTACCACTGACCGGCTGCTGAGGGTTTGGCGAAAGAGGAAGCTCTATTGGTGGCCGATCGTATATCCTGGGTGGAGTGTTGGTTGTTAAACCTTCATAGTCGTTGGACTGGAATCCATTTATGGTAATTCAATGTATGAATGAAACTTTAAACCCGTCAAATTCGAAAAAGAGTGAAAAAATAAAGGTATTTCATGGTTTAAAGATGAAAATTTTACTTTGAATTATCATAAATTCAGCCAACGTGGTTAAAACGAAGAAAACATATACCGCTGGTGTGTGATGTTTAGTGCTGTCAGAAAAACTAATTTGATCGTGTCCAATATCCTGATTGGAAGTAGAAAAAGATGCAATATCGAACGCAGGATTCGCGTGCCCGCTGTCTGTAGCTTTCTGGGTGTGACGTCTAAAACATAGTCACTATTTTGGCTGAAATTCTTCTTTTAGATTTGAGAAATGTCTATATACATATTTCTTTTTCAACTATTACAACCGCAGACATAAAACATAAATTTAGATATGAGTAAATATATTTGGTTAAAACGACAGAAACGCTTAAAAAACGCTGAACTTCTTAAAGTACTATACAAACCTCCTGTACAAACAACATGCGACAACGCCCAATGCTGCAAAAACGGTCAACCCGGCAAGGCTTCCAACCACGGCGCCAACCAAAACTCCAACGGAGCTGTCAGTCACGGGCGGTTGCGACGTCAAGGGCGGTTGCGACGTCAAAGGTGGTTGCGACGTCAAGGGCGGTTGTGACGTCAAGGGCGGTTGCGACGTCAAGGGCGGTAACGTTGTTTCTTTGGTTTCTGAAGGCTTGGTAAATACTGAAATAAGGTTTACATTTCAGTTTATTATTATTTGATTTTTTATAAAGATTCCTCAAGTCAATACCTACTTTGATAAAATTTACCTTTTACATTTTTCTTTATTCAGGATTCTTGGGATAAGAGTGAGGTTTGTGCACGTAAACTGGTTTAACCCCACAGTAAATTTATATTTTACTGACCGTTCCAAGGCAGTATCTAGCAATCCTTGATAAACATACCTAAGGTTTTATATAGTATATATGCACTGTGCTGTTTGTGGAGTGTTGTGCTGTTGTTTTCGTGTTCTATGTCTTTGGCGTTAAACGGGGTTTATGTTTAAACTTTTGGCTACTGACCTTGTTTCAGTAGTTTTTCACATAAGTATTAAAACAAATTTTGGGAGCTGTCATAACACATAATCTATCTACTAACAGTTGATGACAATGTTGACAACGATGATGATGTGTCAAAATGTTGATAAAAAACTGTTTTACCAATTTAAGAAATTTCTAAATAACCATAGTTAAATTACATATCAAATATGAAGATCAAATTAATCAAGTGAAACTATATTTGCTAAGCTAGGTAAAGAATTTGCATACACAACCAATGAAGCTTTGTTAAATTTGACGTTTAAGGGGTGAATAATAAGAATACTATTGATCTGATCTTTTTTCTATTTATAGTTTTGTATAGAGAACGGTTAAAGCGGGAATATCGTTTATAGTGCTTTTCGTTATCGTGCACGGCACAGTGTATAGAAGAAAATAAGGGGCACGATTTGTTCCTCGAGGTTTTACTTGTAACAGAACACGTTATTGTCACCTGTTCCGCCTAGCGGTTAATATTATGTTTTTATCTATATTTATGCCTTGAAATACATATATCAGTAGTGGGAATAACGAACAAACATTTTGTACGATGCAGACAAGTATATGGAGATGAATGAACATTAAATATATGTTTTAATAAATTTAGCAAGTTTAGTTTCGAGTCGAATTTGGAAAGCTCGTTCAGTGCGGGTACGGCCATACCGATCCAGGGTTAGACGTTAGACTATGGCAGCCGATCCGAAAGAGCAAAGCGAATACTGATGTGGCCGACCAAGCATAAAGGCACAGAAGTCACATATTCAATATTGTATCTGTTGCCAATACTAAGCCTTTACTAGTTTTTTTCTTGTTGTTTTATAATGGTGTTATAAACAGTTTTGATAATGAATAATCGCTCTCCCTGCGATCACAACGTGAGTAAATAAATTGGGCACTGCATAAAAAAACCCCATCTAATGCGTAGGTAATCCATGTAATGATAACAGTATGAGCAGCTATTGAATGACGGTATATTATTGTATAAATGGTCTTATATTTGTTTTCTACAGTTCAACCTACTTCCTGAACAGGTGTCAATGGACTCCTCTTGTTCGTCCTCACAGGCACAGGTATAGCCCTCGGGTCGCGGGAGACAGAGATATCTACAGGGACCAAGTCCATCATTTGGCGTACATTGTGATGACACTACAGCAAATAGAATATGCAGTATATGCTGGAATGAAATGGATTACGGTTCCCACGGCAGTGCTCAATACAGTTTTGATATACCAAGGATATGTATGTAGAAGAAATATAATAACCTGGTATTGATAGTTAGATAGTTGATATAGTAGTGCGAAGTACTCTATGTGTTGCTTCCCTTATTCACAAATAATCATATGAGACATACATCATATGAGGTTGGAAACCCAATGGTATTGCCAGATTATAGTCTATTGTAATGCCAACTATGCATTTTTCGACATAATATAAGATTGAGAAAGAAAACAACAATTTGATTCATCAAATTAAAGTTTACCTGTGTATGCTGCGTCGTGCAACGCAAGAGAGTCAAGACGACCTAGCTCGGCGTTTCGCGCCAACTCCTCCCGGTCACCCGTGTTCAAAATGTCGATCCGTGTTATATGACTAAACATATTACTTTGTATTGAATTTAACAACTATTCGCATTTTAATACTTATGTGGTTGAAGTTAACACGATACTATAACAACAAATGTTAGGTTTTCTCTATTTGAAAGATTACGGAAAGAAAATGTTAAATAAAGATAGAAAATGACTCTTAGTCAGACTAGCAAACATTCTAAGTAAAATTATTTCAATACCATCCCTTCGAATTACCGTAGCAACCTCAAATAACTTTTTTACGTGTACTTATTATTTAACAGTGTAACATAATAATTATATCATTCTCAAATGCAGCATTCGGGAAATATTTACACTCTATTCCAGGCTGTGTAGTAGAGGCTATTTTCAAGGAGTTTTATGTCCATAAGTTGTGCCCCTGCGTCCGAAAAAAAAGCAGAGCAAATTCCGTTGTAGTTGCACTTCGAGATCGTATCCGTCTTGCCGTCAGCTATATACAGGAATTTACCTTAAAAAGATGGACGACTTAATGTTTACCTGAATATAATGTTAGTAGACTAAGTGTACTAATAGATGACTATTGTTTTAAACATGCGAAATGTGTTTAGTTCTTAACCTTAATGTGAAAACGGCTATACTATTTCAAAATATTTTTTTGTAATTCAGTGTCGAAATTTGCACCACGTGCGGTAGATTGTGTACAATCAATTTGCACCATTTGTTTTAATTCTTAAATGAGCAAAAGTATTTATACCGTACCTGTAGTATCGATGGTGAGGCCATTTGCCCAGCCCATGTTGGAATTAATTACTCGCCTTTGTGAACCGTCCATGTTGGCGGCGAGTACCTCTGAACTTGTACCATCTGCGAACCCGTGATCCGTCCAGAACATTATTCTGAATAGTTAGAAAAAACAAAGGAATTGTGTTGATGCATTTTAGTCCGTTGATGTTTGTGCTAGGTAAATTGCTTATGTTGCTTTAGTAATTAAACTAATATATAAGTAATATTTTATAAGAGATGGACGCACCATTGTCGCTGGAAGTTTGTTCCTGTTGCTTAATAAAATAAGAAATTGGAATTATATCTACAATCACATTTTATAGGTGGTATAAAACATAAAACTGTTTTAGAAAGGCTATTATTAGAACTATTCAGTCTCCTCTCGAGCACACCCTTTAGATGGATCAAGAGCGATAGCCCGTGGTGAGTGGCCATATGAAACAAGCTTCGTATGCACTCCTGTCGGGGATACGACTCCCACGCCGACAAAACCATCACCAACAAATGGAACTGCCGTAAAGTAGACGTTCCCACTAGTGTAGTCAACAGCCAGCCGATCCGCAAATGAACCAAACACTCCTGTAAAAATACAAAACAATTAAGAGCTGTTGTAGGACAGTGCGCTCGACTATACGCCGCATGCAATCTCATAGAAATCCTTCATAAACTCTTCCTAAGAAATCAAAAATCATCATCAATTTTATAAGCTCGAATACGTGATTTCGTAGAATTATAATACTTGACTTTAAATGACTTTAAAGATAAATGTTTTAGTGCCTCAAACATTCACTTGGGGCATTCTGCTCAGATTGTTTCAGAAACTTGTTATGAATACGGAAATGTATAGGTGTTCATTCCGAGTTTACAACAAAGCGATTTTGTTTTTCTATTTAGATCTGTATTATGATTGAAACAAGACGCCAATGCGGCAACGCCGCATTAAAGCCGGATTTTTTATTTGATGATGCACTTTTGCAAACCTAATATTTGAGCTAGTATTTTTAACCCAAAAGACCCATATTTATACTTAATGGTGCCAGAGTGGTAGTCTGTAGTTTCACTGTGGTGCTGACAGGTCAATGGTGTGTGTGCCAGTGTGAATGCATGTGTGCGCGTGTGTTTGTATGTAAAGTAACCAAATGTCATGAAAATTGAAAAAAATATTGAAAAAACTGTAATTTTTGCTAATTTTTTATTATACTTTAGTGTGACTAAGATATCCTGGAGAAACAAAAAATGTAAAAGTTTCATAAAAATTTGAGAATCTTTTTATGACATTGGGAAAATATTTCCTAAGATTTGATCTGAGGTGACCCATATTCACAAATGTTTAAGACAACAAGTAGACAAATATTCTGAGCAAGTTTAATAAAGATTTGACAAAAAATAATTATTTTTTATGGCCGTGGAATTCTTTCTCCGAAGGCAGTAACTCTGTTATTAGCTGAAATAGAATTGCGGTTCATGTACACTGCACTCCCTCTCATTATGATCTATCACTGTATTAAGTTTTATGAAATTCCATCCAATAGTTTTTAAGTTATGCTCCGGACAAGAAAAAAGTAACAAAGGGCAGTAACTCTGTAATAAGCTGAAAAAGAGTTATGGTTCTTGTGCACTTCACTTCCACTCATTGTGCTTTACCATTGTATGAAGTTTTAATAAATTTCATCCAATAGTTTGCAAGTTAATGTCTTGAAAAAAAAATGACAGCAAAAAACAACAAATAAAGGGCAATTACTCAGTAATTAGTTTAGGTAGAGTTATGGTTCTTGAACACTGCACTTCCTCTCACTGTGCTTTACCATTGTATGAAGTTCCAATGAATTCCATCCAGTACTTTTCAAGTTATACTCCAGACAAAAAAGTATTAAGGGGTAATAACTCAGTAATAAGCAAGAATGGAGTTATGGTTATTGTACACTGCACTTTCATTGTGCTCTGCCATTGTATGAAGTTTGATTACCATTGGATAAAAACTCTTGATTTTATTACATAAAATGAAAACTTTAACGCAAAATTGTTAACGCCCGCCCGCACTCCCGCCCGCCCGGTTTTCGACATTATATAACCCGTAATTTTTCGATGAAAAATCCGGCTAAAAATCATATCGCTTATTGTTTGAAATACAATCCTATTAAATTATACTTCGTATAATAGTACACTGACCAACGTTCACTAATATGCCGTATTCTGCGCCATCGGTATTAATGGTTTGTATCAGATTTGTTTCTGTGCTGCTCCAAATCAAATGTCCAGTCTTTAAGTTATATTCAATGCCAGCAGGATTCGTCACCATTGGCGCATCCAAAGCTGCAACTTGATCAGTGTCTAATGAAACCTGGTATATACGGCCATGCGTCCAATCACCCACGTAAACAAAGTTCGTAGACAACGCCTCTGAAAACAAAGACACCTTTATGACATTAAGTTGAAGTCATGCGAAATTGGTTATATAGAGTTTCATGTTAGTTTCATTGACATATTTCCTGTTCGAATCTATGCTGTTTATATCTCAAATACTCTGAGTGTGATATAGGAAATCTGTGTTCTTGTTATTCCTGACCTTGTGTTTTTCTATCTACAAGGTAGGTTCGACGCTATTGTAACAAGATTTCGTCTCAAAACTAATGCTAGCACGGTATACAGAAATTCTTTTATGCATACACCATTTCCTGACTTTTAAAACAACTCATACCGGAGAAACATGACTTTTTGTCTTGATGGAGTTGAAAGCCAAACTGGCACTGACAGACGCGGACGTTACCGAGGGGAATACAAATGTGTTCACAACCGCCGTTGTTTTCCTCGCAGGGGCCTGTAAAAGGGATGGGAGTGTGCATAAAAAAATGAATTGAGTGAACCAACAAGTCCAAAAGACTAACAGTAACGAAGACCCTACAAGGATATGACCTAACATACACAAAACAAGAGAAACGCAATGTAACAAAACAACAAAAAACAGAATCCATATGTTTCAAGTAGTTTAATAATAAATGTTGGAGATACAAGTCTGAAAAGATACGTAGCCTCATACTAATACCAATGTGATTTAACCTAATGGCAAATACCTCTATCAGATAATATTTCTCATCTACGATAGTATTGTTTATTTAAGTTCAATAGAAACGTTATCACAAACGGTTATCAAAATCGACCCAATGAGGAAGCTGGGAATCAACCTTGATCCTTAAAAAAGGAAAAGCAGACGCCTATAACACTGGTACTCTGTTCGTTACAACACAGTTGATCAGATCGTATTCTTATTATGACTACGATTTCTGGAACATGAAAATTGCAGAGTCCTTTCAATTAAGGTAGTCGTTTTTTTCTTTTAAATTGCCTCCCATACTTTTGTGAAAAACTATAGAAACAAGCTCAGTAGCAAAACGTTCTAACATAAGTCCGGTTAAATGGCACTGTGTAAACGCCAAAGACATAGAACACAAAAAAAACCCAAAAAATCACAAACAAGAAAAATGGAAGAACAGCACAAAACTCCAGTGCATATATTCTATATATAAAAAACTAGGTATGTTAATCAAAGATTGTTAGGTACCGCCTCGGAACGGTCAGTAAAATGTAAATTTACTGGGGGTATTAACCAGTTTGTGTGCACAACCTCACTCTTAAATGTTTTCGGTGCAGAAACAAAATACTAGAATTTTCCTTTTAACAAAAACTACTCGTGCATTAAACTGTGCTTCATCGACAATGAAATGATGGATTACAAAAAACGTTTTGTATGATTTGAAGGTTGCACCAGAGTCTTCGTGGACATTCTTTTGCAAAACTTTATGTATTTATGATTTCTTATTCGACTGACGGGCTTTAATGCTCAAATGTTCACCTCGACACGCCCATGACTTTGATTGGATTAAGAGCTAGAAATTGCTTCACTACGGTAACTTATTTCATCAACATAGCTCACTTACCAAAGATATCCGGTTGTGTCCGTTCATCAAGAACCTTAGCGCCAAGTATGTTTGGAAAGCTAATATCTTCGGTAAAAGTCAGATCACGCATTCGTGAACTGAAAACTTGAAGCTTTGCGCTCGACGAAGTACCACTAATGACCAATAACTGGTTCTGGAAAAATGATTGACTTGTTTAGTTTCATTATTTCATCATTTCGATATAATGCAAAGTAGAGGCAGACGACTAAACCAGTCAAAACAGGGACTCAAGCAAACATTATGGCTCGTCCACAAAATGTAAACACAATACCTGGTAAACATAAAGTCTCTGGGGTGATGACAGGCCTTCTAGATCTTCGACCTCCATGACGGTTCCATTAAGCCAAACTGACTTAACAAATCCTTCGTCAACGAAGTAAAGTCTGTAAAAAAGGCGATTGAGCTCAGGCTTGTACACGTTCCCGCCATTTTGCAGTTTGGATATAAAAGTACACAACATTATATTTTTAAGATTGGAATTGAATGTTAACATTAAAATGTTAAGATTTAATCGAACAAAACAATGACAATATTGTAACTAAACAAAAATGATGCGACCTATTCGCGTTTAAAGTTGTTGTTTTGTTTCTGTAGAAATAAGAACACAGCCTTACATGTCTGTCAATGTATCTATCGCTAAACCAAGCGGCGCTCGGACAGAAGAACTATTCACGATGATTTCTCGATTAGTTCCATCCATGTTGGCTCGCTCAATCTGGACAATTCCTACATCTCCCGATATCCAAAACATTTTACTAGAAAATTAGAATAATCGGGGAATTATTATGGATAACAACTGGAAAAAAACTCAATACAGTTCAAAAGAAACATCGCCTAGTTGACTAGTATTGATAATGAAACACAGAAATTATCCGATACAATTGATGGGCATTCAGATTGAAATGAAAAAATATTGTTTTTGAAACAAATAAATAAAACAGAAATTATAAACGCACTTTCAATGTCGAGGGGTGCATAATGATACTAAATATAGAATAGAAAAACGAGCATGGTTCCTAAGTAATGTGTAAACATAACAACTTATATAATATACATGTATTCAGTTTCCTTAATAATTTAAGTATAGTTGTATACTCATCTTTACAATATTACTAATATGAAACGTATTAAGTGTATAAAGACTATGTAAAATGATTTGTGGCTTTTCATATTTAACTTCTTTGACAATTTAAAAAGAGGCGAATGGCAAACCGTTATTTCATAAAGTGCGCTAAGATTATTTCTGTCTCCTACCCTTAAAGGGGAAACAGAGTGAGCTCCCGCGGCATGCTGAGCCCGGAATCTATGAGAGGGACAGTAGCTCTTTCCTGGCGTGAGTGCACAATGATGCGTCCGTCCGTCTGGCCCTCGCTCCAGTATAAATTGCCGTCTCGCCAGTCCACGCCCAGACCTAATGGCAAAAGAAAGTACAAAAATATTTATATAATGAAAACTCCAGAACAATGTAAACAGCGGGGAGAAGTCTTTTGGTTTAATGGGGACAAGATAAATACTTTTTTTATTCAGTATCAATATCCAACATATGATTGAATTAGGTGAATATGACCAATGCTTAAAACCTTTCAAAATATACAATGCGAGTCATAGAATGCAAATTGGACGGACACACAATAAGAACAAAACAGTGTATGTTTGTTTTTCTTTAGAACTTGCGGTCATGGATAACCCGTGAACGTGGAACCCCTTATATCCAACGGGGTCTTTTGTACTTGTTTTTTGCTGAAGGGACAGCACGCGGAAGAGACAGTGGTGGGATACAACGTAGTCCGGGTGCAATACACTAGCTCTTTTCCAAAGAGACCCCTTGGTTCTATTACGTGCTCGGTGTAAAGCACCGATACACAGGATACAGGGTTAAACCAGTACTAAGTACACCACTTTTCCAAGCATTACCCTTTAGATGCCCAGCGCCACGGAAGGGAGCTACTTATACCAACTTATAATGTCTGTTAGTATGACGCGGCCAGGGATCGAACCGACGACCTCCTGCTATGTAGGCGGACGCCTTAACCACTAGGCCACGGAGACGGTTCAAAAGAGTTGATCTTTTTATTGTTTATATTGTGTCAGAAGGTCTCGTAAAAACATTTTAGAAAGTATCAATTTATTATATTTCAAACTCGTTGTTGTCATTAGTGTTTCAATTTTACGTTTAAAAGTGATTTCAAGTGTTTGATCTTTCCCCACGTTATTGTTACGTCATTTGATAGAATGTTTCCGGTTGCAGGCGTGTCGTTCTATTTACAGAATGGGTGAGATTACGGTAAGGTTTTCTTAAACGAAATGAAGTATTTTTTTAACAATTATTGAATGAAATATTGAACTATTGCTGTCAATTTAAGTAATGCATTGCGGGATTGATGTCATTATACGGAATATGAACGCAATTATGCTGGTCAAAGTACGCATGGAGTCCTTTGGACTCCACACACTTTGACCACTCAACTGCGTTCATACCCAGATAATCCCGCAATTCGTTACTTAAATTGACAGCAATAGTTCATTAAAGAATTATTAAAAAAATAAATGTTTCAGCTCATAACCAAAAAACAAAAGTTTGTAAATCCTTTTACTTATTTTATACAAAAATTATACTTATTGATAAACTTCAAAAATTTTGCTTAAATTTTATACCCCCAACCCCTAAAAGTATAATATAACTACATGCTTATGTATAAAAATAATTAAGATTCCATATTTTATATAATTTAGTTAAATACAGTAGAAATGTTGAACATGCACATTAGATAAGTGCCTGTAAACATTTTTTTTTTAATTTTCGCTTACTGGGCGGGTCCCTATAGTTTCATTGTGTGTGTATATATATATATATATATATATATATATATATATATATATATATATATATATATATATATATATATATATATATATATATATAATGTAGTTTTTTATTTTAAGTATCTACTATGTTATAATTTTAAAATATTGAGATTAAGGTTAAACAGGCAGATATCTTTAAAAGGTATTATTGGGTTAATACACCTTTTTGAGGTCGTTACCATCTGCATAGGCCCGCAAAATGGTTAACAGCCCGAGTGCGTAGCACGAGGGTTGTAATCTATTTTAAATGGCCTTTGCAGATGGTAACGACCGAAAAAAAGTGTATTAATGCTATTATGCATAAAAACACACCATGAGAAACGTTTGTGTTTGAAAGGCTGTTAAATGTCACGAAAATGCAAAAACAGTTAGTTCAAAATAACATCCATAACAGGTGCTTGTGTGACGTCATGAGTGATGTCATTGAAAAAGTTTTACATTAAGCTCGATTCGGGCCGCAGCATAACTCGGCAGTTGCATTTTGTTTCGACACCATTTTTTGCAGTGTTCATTCGTTTGGAAAGTTTTTTTTTTAAATTGACTGGATTACTTTGATTATTTACACGCAATACCTATTGGGTAATCGATTAATTACCGATATAGTCCTTCTTTAACCATTATTTGTTTTGAAAACTAATTTTAGCCTGAAAATTTTGTAAACATGTTCTTGATAAAATGTACAGCATCTTCAGCATCAGAGAAAAAAAATATTTGAAATGTCTTTGTTCATTGCATACGACGTAATAGAATCATGACAATAAAAGTTGTATGTTCTGAATAAAATCGGCAGAAACAACTAATGTTCGGAGGAGTTGAACGTTTTAGACTTAATTTAGTGCTTTTAAGGGAATCAAATAGTAAAAACAACTGCAGAAAGTTCTATCTAGTTAACACACAAGGGCTTGCCAGGAAAAGACAATTTAGAAGAAAATATGTAAGTTAGATGCGGTTAATTTAATTTGTTGATATTTGTATACATCTATATATGCTGAAATTTGTCTTTGTGCACAAGTTGGCATCGTTGACCCACTTTCGGTCAGAAACCTGGTCGCTCAGCTGCCATTGCATGATGCGAGCACGTGAATTTACTGAATAATGCACGTTTTCTACCGATAACGCCCGCGGTTTTGTGTTTAAACACACCACGATAACGGACCGAAAACACACATTTTATGCAATAATATATGTAGCTGTTTATTTTAATTATTCACAGTCAGTCAAACAAAAGAAAGCATATTTATACGCCTATAAAATTTTAATTTAGATTTTATTTTTGAGGATGGATTTTTTTTATTTCTGTGCCAGTCGCTGAAACTGCTGTTTTGTGATTGAAGAAATATCGGCTTTACAAGTAGCAATGAATTCAATGACCAAAACAAGCACCAATTTTTAGTAGCCACTAGTATCTTATTATATGACAGTGTTACACATATGTTATTAAATTTAAGCTCTGCTTATATTACAAATTCTATTTAATTCAAACACTCATTTTCGGTAGGCAATACTATTTAAATCTTTTATTTCGTCCTTGTTTTTATATTATAATTAAATGTGTAAATAATATATTCTATTTCAAAGTTTGTTTTTACAAACAATCTAATATATAAAAGTTATTCATTATAATTGTAGGTTTTTTTCATAGTATACTGACCTTACAAAGATTTATTTACCATTATTAGACAGAGTTTACACATGTTTTTCACAAAATCTTAATAATGGTCTACATGGATAAAAGTATATTAAAACAAAGATATCGTTTTAACTTGAGAATATCGTTCTTGGCTTGACTTGCTAGTGCTAACATGTATTTTGAAAAGAACCACCACACGTGGACAATGACCTCATTTATAATATTTTTTAACAATGTCCATCACGCAACTTTTAAAATGAAAACGCAAATGATAAAACAGCCTAACATCTTACTCAAACAAATGGCCTTCCATATTTATTAACAACTTATAATCAAACTGTGCAGTAATGCTCCAGACTACTGTCTTCATTATTCTGCATATCTTCTGTTGTCTTTGAATGAGTATTAATGTCGTCTTCATACATATAATAAACGGTTTTAGTGATTACATAACTATTCCGTTAGCATCTTTTAACATAAGCTCATCGTCCAAATAGTTTAAATTAATAGCAAACAAACGTAAACCTTACATGACACCAATACATTGACTTTATAATATTGAGTATGTTACCTTGTTTGTTGATCTTTTTGTCAAATAGTTGGTAACAATGTAGTCAAATGCGTTTGAGTAACCATTTGATAAACAGCATTCTTATATAAGCAATTAGTTGTAACCTGCTTGTGCTTCAACATATACATACAAATTCTTAGCCCAGTCTGTAAGGTGTATTCGTACAGAACTGAGGTACCATTTCTGAGAGGAATTTTAGCTCTTAAAGCAAGTTGATCGTTTCAAATGACAACCAACAACACTTAAAAAGCAAACGTTTGGTCTCCTATTTGCGATATACCTGTCACATCATTTGCTGCAAAAAGTAGTTGCCGATTCGAAGTTATGGCATCCAAGCTGGTAATATATATAGCGCTTCCTCTTGCGTACACGATTGTTCGATCCCTTGCATCTAGAAGAAAGCACTATCAAGTTGTATTACATAGCCACGGTACTCTATCGGATGATTTCAGACGAGTTGCGACTTACAAATGGAATCAAAATTTATTCAAACAGGATTACCGATTGGTACGCATGTGAATAATGAATTTAAAAGATAGCTGCAATTTTTTTAGGTTTAATATATATTCGAAATTTATTAAAGTCACATCACCCTAAGACACTTACTGACATCAAAATGAATTATGTCTGAGTCTGTTTGAATGCACGTGTCACTTGCTCGATAGCTGACGTCATTGATTACTCTCAGGTCAGTAGCGCAAAGTGAAGTTGATTTTGTCCACA
Source organism: Mya arenaria (assembly GCF_026914265.1). Lineage (NCBI taxonomy): Eukaryota > Metazoa > Mollusca > Bivalvia > Myida > Myidae > Mya > Mya arenaria. The sequence continues at coordinate 6,605,362 of NC_069124.1, forward strand.
CCAAAGCCCGATGAAGAGACCCAGGACCATCTAAAACAGGTCAACTTTGGGAATTCAGATTTTACACGTCCAAGTATTGTTAAAGTATCGTAATAGTTTAGAAAGAAATAATCATCCTTATTGTGTTTTCTCTTAATATATATGTTTTCATATTTATTCATAAGATACTAACTAAGAATAATACTGTCAAAGTATATGTAATTGAAATTACACGGCGACATAGCACAAGTAAATCTGTTAAAACTTAAACATGTAAATAGTTTAAAGTGAAATAGGTAAACACATAAACGCACCGATAAGAAATATTAGACATTCACTTCAGTGTCGTTATCCACAATATCCAAATGAGTTTCGTTATGTTTATCGCATAGTTATAAGTTACACTGCCCGTGCTAAAATAGTAGCCTTAACATTTATCAGTGACGGCATTTTGATATTTTCGTAATGATTGTTCAATTGCTGGGCCGTGTCTAATATTTGGATTGTGTTCGTTCAGCCTGACTATTTTGCCTTTAAACATGACTATGGTTAAATGTTAGGTCATATTCCTTTTATATTTTATATGATCACTATACAATTAAAATATGTCGACATTTTTGAAACTAAATTTGGTATTAAATGTCCCTTATTTCGATTTGAATTATATAAATAAAGACATATGATAAATGAAAATTTTAGGCGGTAGTATTTGCAATCATTGATACAAATTCTAAAATAAACTTACCAACACAGGTGAGAAGATCTGAGGAAAGAGTCCGTCCGTCCACACATAAACATTTGAACCACGTTTCTGTGTTAACACACAAATCTGAACACAAGGCAGTGGCACAATTGTCTGAAACAACATTACAATAGGAAATAGACTATGCATTAGGAACATTGGAAACAAACCCCAACAATAATCAGACTATGGCTAACATCATTACAAACTACTTGAACATTCTTGAGGATGTAAACACATCCTAATTTGAGTACCGCAACTCCTTTTTCTTCTGCCCAAATCCCACGTTACTTACCTATAATACTGCTTTTTAACTATACGAAGTGACAAAGGCCGAATTCAAAGTGTCTGAATACTACGTGCCATCCTATTGAATCGCGACTACTCACTAAAAGGCCTTGAATACCGCGGACCGCGAAGGTTTAGTTTCATGAATATTATAACCAAGTACACCCTCTTTTAAACTAAAATGGTATTTTCTTCAAAATATATTTTATCGCGTATATCAATATCTCTTCTCTGGAAGTTGAAAAGCTTGACTAATGTTCTTACTTATTATAGTCGGCTGGGTGTCCTTAAATGAAACAACTCCGTTTATAAAATCTGTTCTCTCCAAAGGAAGTGTGTGATCAATATCGCCCGAGTGTTTGTCCATCACAAACACGACATATGCATCGGTGTCAATTTTTGTCAGTAACATAATATCCTGAAATAAACAGAAAAAAAATAACAAGAGGCCCTTGAGGGCCTATGCACTACTGGCATTGCTTTTATGGTCATTTTCAACACAAACCATTTATGTATAGGTTATAAGCGACACACCTATAGTTCACAAGAAAAGTTTTGTGTTTGGGTTAACTGAAACCTTTGCGCGTTCAACATGTGATGACTGAAAATGTAGTAAGCATTTTAGTTGCCAATGGATGAACTATTTTACTATGTGTCAATGACAGTTTTTCATACTCAAAGCATGAACATACTAATAACAGGCAATACACTGCACACACATTCAAAGTGAACCATATATTTCAAGGGGCAAAGGGAGACAAACACTACAACACTACACAACTCTCTATAACTATTGTCTCCCATAGAGCATATTTGGATAATTCTACACAATTTCAAGGGTCAAAATCCACTCATACATTAGCGGATTCGGCTGGTTTCCAAACGGAACAGATCTCTAATGTCTATCGAACCGCTGTATACGAGGGCTGTATGAAAAGTTCGCGGACAAGTGGTGTCATATTCCTAATTTTAAGCGTGTAGTTATGAAAACGCTACACATTACGAATATAAATATTATAAAAAAACTTAGGATAAAGCGTCGTTTATAAGCATACACATGGCTTCTATTGCAGCCATGGAAACAACACCCGGAGCACGTCGATTTTTAAAAAGTATACCAGTATTAAATGTTATATATATTCCGTATAAGTATAAGTAGAATTGCGCCAAAATTGTTGTTTATAACATAAGTTATAGCAAAAACAGTGCCGTAAGCTGCAAAAAAGTAATGACGTCAACAGCCGACGTGGAAGTGCGAGCAAACATAATGTTTTGTGTCAACCTGGGATTAACACCAACGCAAACATTTAAAAAGCTACAAGAAGGTCAGAAACAATAATGATGCCGTACATTAGTGTTCAAGTGGCACGAAATGTTCAGGAATTGACGCGAAACATTAGAGGACGATGAACGAACGGGACGACCACACATTGTCTACGATGGCGCTAAGATGAGAATCGTTAAAATGCTGGATTGTGACCGTCGTGTTACCGTACGAGAAATTTCAAATGAGGTCGGGGCATCATTAAATACTGTACACATAATAATACTGGAAGATCTTGGTATGAGTAAAGTTAGTGCGCAATGGGTCCCCCGTCTGCTGTCTACTGATGACAGGAGGAGACGAATGGAAGCATCACGGGAATTTCTCCGACGCTACAGTAGAAGAGGAGAGAAATTCCTGGATAGGAGCGTTACGACAGATGAAACCTCGTATGTTTGATTGAGATTCAATAACAAGAGGGCCATGTTAAACCGTAATCACTCACTTGAGTAAAAGTTTAAACCTTTGTTACCACTAGACAATGTTACACACCAAATATAATAATAATTAGCTCTAGATTTTTTTGTAGTTTCAGAAATAGACAAGATTCTGAGTGTTTTATTTATAAATGTATGTTACACAGGTTAACCTCAGGGCGAGGTCATTTTCGAACCCAGGGGCATAATTTGAACAATTTTGATTGAGGACCATTAGACAATGCTACGCACAAAATAGCTAAACTTGATTATTATTCTCTTAACTGTGCACATGGTCAGAATTTCAGTGTTGTAGTAGGTCAAAACGTCACCTGTCAATGTAAACTGTGATATGTGTTTGCAAAACTGTACACATTGTCCAAATATCAATGCAGTTGCTTCAAAAAAAGCAAAAGGTCACAATCAATATCGTCCAGGCAAAACAGTGTTATTGTTTCAAATATGTTCGCATGGTCCAAAATGCATTGCTGAAGCTTCAAAATGTATTATGTATGTCAAAAGACCACTGTCAAGGTCATCAGAGGACATGTTGATATTTTTTCGCAAAACTGTAAACATGGTCCAAAATTTACTGCTGTAGCTTAAAAAATAAGAATAAAGGTCAAAAGTATAAGCCTAGATCATCCAAGCACAACATTGATATTTGTTTTCAAAACTGTAAACATGATCCAAATTTTACTGCTGTAGCTTCGAAAAGAAGAAATTAGGTCAAAAGGTCACCTGTCAATGTCAATATTGATATTTGATTGCGAAACTGTGCACAAGGTCAAAATATCAATGCAGAAGCTTTAAAAAAGTTGGTCAAAAGGTGACAATTAAGATCATCCAAGAACAACATTGTTTCTTCAAAACCGTACATATGGTCTAAATTTCCTTGAAGTAGCTTAAAAAAATAGAAAGTAGGTAAAAATGCAACAATCAAAACCATACGAGCAAAACATTGATACTTGTATGCAAAACTGTACACATGGCTGTAGCTTTGACCCCAGGGGCATAATTTGAACAAACGTTCACAAGCAATTGTGTTCGGTCGGACGTACGAACTACGGACACTGCACCATCGCATAAGCTCTTCTGGCATTTGGCCTGTAGAGCTTAAATTCAAACAAAAAAATAAATTGTAATTAACACCTCTTTAACAAAGGCAGGGGAGAGAAGAACACAAAACCAAATGCGCACTCTTAAATCATGTTGTCTCTCTGTAATTCTAGAATTGGCTAAAGACAGCAATTTTGGGGGAATCATTTCAAGGGTCATAAACCAGTCATGCATTAGCGGATCTTGCTTTCCGGAAGGAACCAAACGCCCATGGATATCTAACTACTGCATATGCTTGAAGACTGTATGGCGTAAACAGGCAAGTGTTCACAGTGCTTTCAACATCATAATCTTCTTTCTACACAAATTGTTATTGTCTTTTAAAAATATTTGCATTGATATTGTTAATTAAAAAGAAACTGATATTTATGGTAGTGAAAGGATGTATTGGTGGCTGTAACTGTTCAAACTTTATCATTAAACACACCATGCAACCTTTACGGATAATAAAACATTATGTTTTTAAATTCCTAATGATAACCTTGCAGAATACAAATTCGAATATGTAGCGAACCTTAAATACATCCACATGAGAAAGATATATGTGAGACAAGCGTCTGAGGATGCGCCTTGCCGTGCCATCTTGAGCAGCCATTTCTACCGTGTCTCTTGTAAGATCAAGCCAAATGAGTTGTTCATTGTCTACGTCTACGGTCATAGCTGTTGGAAAGATAATGCCCTGTGAAACAATTGTTCGTCGATTTCCTCCGTCCAGTGATGATCGTTCGATTTTAGGTGAGCTGCTTCCGTCTCCCCAAAACAAAACCCTTGAGAAAATTAGAAACTTCAATTAGATATTACTAATATAAATATTCTTATTCACGATCAAATGTGTAAGACGTTATCGATATTTTAACACGTACAAATATAAAATGCAAATAGGAAACTTTCAGCTGAGAATAAAATAGTATAAGCGTACGTAATGCGCATACATTTTCTACTTTCCACTCGCTTTATAGTATGTAGTTTTGAGAACGCATATGGCTATTGCCTAATGTATGAGAAAAAACTATAAATTATAAACTATTGAATGTATTTAGGTAAGCTAGCTTTAAAATGTACCGATACTACGTGTGAAAAACGAGAATGTAATTCGATACCATGCAAAACAAACGTGTCAATACCTGTGAATTGGGTCAACAGCGAGACTGACGGGATACGTAAACCCATCATGTAAAATAATTGTATGCTTTGTTTGATTAGACACAGACTGTATGCCTATCCATCTGAACCCCGGATCAACCCAGTAGATATTCTGAGACACCCAGTCTACGGCAATCTTTACGAGCGTATTCCTAGTGAGTCCTTTATGAACAACACTTCCTGTAACGCTAGCACCACTTCTTCCAAACCCAGGATATTGTAGGATGTTGCCATATCTAAAATCAAAACCGAAAAGGGTCCCACTGATTGGGTCTATGGCTATGTCTGTGAGTATTTGGGGTTTTAGAAACGACTCGCTCTGGATAATTGAGAGTGAACCTCCAGTGACATTGACGTCCATGATAGTAAGGTTTGTCTGACCACCCCGTAACGAGCTCACAATAACGCTGTCCGAAAGAACTGTTAAATACAAAAACAACATCAAACATTTTGCCACCTGAGCGTCAAGTTGTCAGGATTATTAGAACAATTGAATGAAATATGCATGAACCGAAATGAAAGCTGATTTGTCATTGACATTTGATGCCTCTGAGGCAGTTTTAAGATTATGATCATTCAAAGTGTGAGAACAGTAGGTACAGTTTTTTATCATGTTCAGACGGCAAGTGATATTTGCAAATAAAAATGTCTCCTCTAAGCAGCAGGGAATAAGTAAAAATGACGAGATTTTAACAATGAATATGAGTTATAACTTTGACCTTTGACTCTATGACCTAAAAATCCATAGGGGTCATCGACTGGTCACCCCAAACCTAAATGTCAAGCTTGAGGGTTATGGGTGCTGGCACTGTCAAGTTATCACACAGACAAGCGCTTTGCGCTCAATGTCACTATGACCTTGACCTTTGACCCGATGACCCCTAAGTCAAAAGGGGTCATCTTCAGGTCAGGTCCAACCCTCAAGTCAAGTTTGAGGGCCATGGATACAGGCACTGTTGAGTTATCACTCGGACAACCTTTTATCATTCAATGTGACCTTTGATCCCTAAAATCAATAGGGGTCATATAATGGTCAGGCCAAGCCTCCATGTCAAGTTTGATGATCATAGGTCCAGGCATTATGGAGATAACACTGGGAGAAGCTTTGTTAACTTTTTCGCATTAAAGGTCACTGTGACCTTGACCTTTTGTCTGATGACCCCAAAATCAATAGGAGTCATCTACTGGTCAGGCCCAACATTCATGTCAAGTTTGATGACCATAAGTCCAGGAATTGTTTAGTTTGTCTTCAATGTCACCCTCACCTTGAACTTTGACCTAAAATCCAAAGGTATCATCTACTGGTCAGGTCCATCCTTTAAGTCAAGTTTGAGGATCATGGGTGCAGGCATTGTCAAGTTATCACTCTGACAACCTTTTTCCATTCAATGTCACTGTGACCTTGACCCTTGGCCCGATGACACAAAAAATCAATAGGTTTCATCTACTGGTCAGGTCCAGCCTCAATGTCAAGTTTGATGACCAAAGGTCTAGGCATTGCTCAGTAATCACTCAGACAAGCTTCAAAATCCTTTTACCATTAAAGGTCACTTTCAGCTTTGACCGGATGATCCCTTAAATGAATAGGGGTCATCTACTGGTCAGGCCCAACCTTAATGTCAAGTTTGATGACCATTTGTGAAGGAATTGTTGAGTTATCACTCGGACAAGCTTTGGTCTACCGAAGGACTGACCGACCGACCTACCGACCGACCGACCGACCGACATGTGCAAAGAAATTTACCCCTCTTCTTCGAAGTGGGGTACAATAAAAATGATTTCTTAAGACATTTTCTATTAAATGTACATGCAATGATATATTGAAATAGTTTTAAAATGAACGTCCATCACTCACACGCTTCTGAATAATAAAACTCCATGTTCAATAGTACAATCAATGCGCAAGAATAATTGCAGTGAAGTTGCAGTAGTCAATGCTGTCTAGATGTTCAACCACCTTTGAAATATTTCTCTATTTTCGTATTTTTTTATTCATTCAAACAAATGTAAGTTTATAACATAATAATGTTTTCCTCACTATGATATTGGGACCTAAGAGTAATAAACATGAACTTACCAGAGGAAATTTGAAAACATGCTAATATGCACACACAAATAAACATTGTCCCCATTCAGTTCATTTGCGTTATATCCGTTGTATTTAAATTAATATTTTACGTTAGACCCGGAAGTCAATGTTAAGACCAATATTGCCTTTAGGTAAGTAAAGCACAACTGTCAGACTTTTACGTCTTGTATACCATTTATTGAAATCTGAGCAGTGCTCGCTTTACGATACGGCCAAAAGACATTGTCAGTATGAATGTGTCGGGCAGACAAAACTATTTAAACTACTATTGGGTTCTCTACATACAAGTTACATCTAATCATTCAACGTAGGCTCTTCTCAATAGGTAAGCATTTAAATATTGATTTTAGTATAGAGGAGTTATTTTACTATTATAACGATTTAACAAAGTACATACAATGAATAGAAAATCAGAAGGAAAGTCAACGTTGGAAATTACAGAATTTGAGATTAGGCAAAATAAATTTGCTAAGTCTCCCTTCTGACTTGTTATGTGCATTAAGTGAGTATCACCCATCTAGCATATATTATTATAATTTTATCATATACTTCAGACTTTATACATTCAACAAAAGATACTTCAGCTATTTTGAGAGTTAGTGGAAGAACCCGGGCATGCTAAAATGTGTGTTTTTCGATTATATTCTTTTATAAAAAAAATTAAACGTCTCTATATGTCGATAAAAGATTAGCTCTTTCACTGAAATTGAAAGGGATTCAAACTATTCTGACTGAACGAAACCAACATTGTAAAACTGGCAAAGTCAAACAACTATCATTCAGTTCCAAAAAATGGCAGCCGGGAATTGAAAGATTCTAAGACATAGTAGAACTATATACTTTAAAACGTGGTTTACGATATTTTATTAACATTTGAATATTTGATTTGCCTTCCAATATTCGTTTTAAGGAAAACGAGTAAAGAACATTACGATTTCACTCATGATATTTAAGTATGATTTGTTGCTTATAGATCTGTTTGAGCATAAAGGTGGCTTAGTACTACAAGTAGGGCAGCGTATGTTGACGCTCAATAATACAGCGTAAATGTTCTGTGCATATTATGTTAACAATTTCGATAATCATATTGATCTGTGGAATAAAAAGAATATTGCGTCTATTCCACAAAAAAGTAACGAAAAGCATACTGAAGCGTATGAGGTTTTCTTGCATACCGGAAGTGTGTTTCCGGTAATCTGACGGTGCTGGAAGAACTCATCTTACAACCCCCATGTAAGATGAGTCACGCGCAACAACGCGCCACTTCTTATTTCTTTTATTGTATGGTTATGAAAAGTATATAATGCAATTTCAATGAAGCGGAATAAAGAAATATAAGTATACAAAAATTTTAATTAAAATTGAAAATAAATAATCGTAAAAGCGCGATTTTTAAAGGAACTATTTGACGTCGATAGTGATTTAAAATTACTGCGCTTCATGACATCAGTACGCAACGTCGCACGCGCTTTTTGGTGAAATGTACAATGTTTTCTACGTCAATTTTTCCACAAATTCATAATTTTAGGTATACAAGAAAAAATATAAATCATGTTTTCCGGTACTGATAGAAAATCCGACTCGAGGGCACGCACGTAAGCCGGTAACGAGGCTTGCCGAGTTACCGGTCGCGCAGCGTGCCCGTAGGTCGGATTTTTCGAATAATAATATCTGTCATGTGTTCACGTTCCGGATAGAAAAATCCGATCCGAGGGCACCGGCATTGCCTGGTTCTAGCATACCTTAATTATTTCTTTTGTGAAGAAACTGCATAAAAAGCTCATTTTTGTACATTTCACCAAAAAGCGCGTGCGATAATGTTTACTGACGTCATGACGCGCAGTAATTTTTATTTACTGTCAACGTCAATAAGTTCCTTCGATATCAAGTCTTTGAAAGGTTATTTCGATTTGTTGTGAAGAAATATTTTTGCAAAGTTAATGTTTATGAAACTCATCTATTGAAATCTCATAGTTATGGTTACTTAAAGTATATAACAAAAGAAATAAAAAGTATTACGTCACAGGGCGTGACTCATCCGGCATGGAGGGATGCCAGATGGGATTTTCCAGCACGGCTGACGTCACCGGAAATGCCTATCCGGTGTGCTAGAAATACATGATAGATACTTATATTTTTTATTTTGAAAGTAAGAAACTGTTCTCTTGTTTAAACATAATATATACAACAATAACTGATAGTGATAATAACTCATTTAATGCTTTTTCAATCGTATAATTTACATGTTTGAAGAATTAAATCACAAATACAATCATATAACAGGTGTTATCTCAAATTATTCAAATACGTGTGTAGAGCTTCCTAAGCAGTTGAAGTAATTATGCATACGTATCTTGAAGTTGATATCTTCACACTGTCATCAATACGAAAATGAAGTAATACGTGTGTAAAATGAGACATGTCTTGTAATATCAAATTTATAATACAATTCAGGAAGTGTTTTTTTCATATTTACTGCTACGACATGCTTTCCATAATTTACCTTGTAAGGGATAACAGAGTAAGCTGCCGCGTCATGATGAGACCGGAATATATGAGAGGCACAGTGGCTTCTTGGCGTGATGTTTCGTCCGTCTATCTGAACCTCGTACAGGTAAAGCTTATTGTCATGTCAGTCCATGCCTGATAGCAAAAGGGAATACTGAAGGAAGAGATGTTTGTCAAACACTATATGCCCCGACCCTCCCTGAGTGCCATGTTGTCAAGATTATTTGGAAAATTGAATGGATATATGGAATGACCGAAATGACAGCCGATTTACCATTGACGATGTATGCATTTGAGGCAATTTTAAGATTATGACTATTCAAAGTGTGGAAATTAGGTACAGTTTTTCATCATGTTCAGATGATGACTGATATTTGCAGGTAAACATGTATCCTCTTAGCAGCAGGGAATAGGTAAATATGATGTGATTCTAAAAACCAATATGAGTTGTGACTTTGACCTTTGACGGTATGTCCTCAAAATCCAAAGGGGTCGTCTACTAGTCACCCCAAACTTTATGTCAAGTTAGGGTGCAGGCATTATCGAGTTTTTACACAGACAAGCTTTTTGCATTCAAGGTCACTGTGACTTTGATCCGATGTCCACTTCAATTAATAGAGGTCATCTATTGGTCAGGCCCAACTGTCAATTCAAGATTGAGGACAATGTGTGCAGGCATTGTCGAGTTATCACTCGGACAACATTTTCACAATCTATGTCACTGTGACCTTGACCTCTGACCAGATGATTCCTAAAATAAATAGGGGTCATCTGCTGGTCAAGCCAAGCCTCCATGTAATGTTTGATGACCATTGGTCCAGGTTTTGTGAAGTGATAACTCAAAGAAGCTTTGTCAGCCTTTTCGCATTAAAGGTCACCTTGACCTTTCACCCAATGACCCCTAAAATCAATAGCGTTCGTCTACAAGTCAGGCCTAACCTTCTTGTCAAGTTTGATAACGATAGATACAGGAATCGTCAAGTTTGCGTTCAAGGTCACCGTGACCTTAACTTTTGTCCCCTAAAATCAATAGGGGTCATCAACTGGTCAGGCCAAATCTTCAGGTCAAGTTTGAAGGCAAACTCGCATGCACTAGAGTTATTACTCGGACAACCGTTTAGCATTCAAGGTCACTGTGACCTTGATCTTTGTCCCGATGAAGGTCATCTTGTGGTCAGGCCCGGCCGCAATGTCAAGTTTGATGGATAAAGGTCCAGGCATTGTTTAATTATCACTCGTATAAGCTTTGATAATTTTTTTGTGTCAAAGGTCACTGTGACCTTGACATTTGGCCCAATGACCGCTTAAATAAAAGGGGTCATTAACTGGGCAGGCCAATCCTTTTTGTCAAGTTTGATGACAATAGGTCCAGGAATTGTCGATTTATCACTCGGACAAGCTTTGATCTACCGACGAACCAACCGTCATCTGCAAAGCAAATATACCCCTTTTTTCATAATAGGTGGACATAATAACAATTATATCTCCGGGACACATCCGGGACATGTTCGGCAACCGAAAATGAGCTATAATAGATAGAAAAAGATAGCTTATAATTACTATAAGGTATAGACGCTTTATCTTTTTCAAAATCACTACAATACAAACAATTCTTGTTTACTATACCTTCACACGTTACATTTAAAAAACAGCAAAATGAACCAAGTAGGTGCATATCAATTCATAAGTTCAAGAAATGCCTCTTGTTTAATACGATCGGGTTCAAATATGCGGTACCAGTTCTCAGATCCATTCAAAATGGCAGCCGACAAAACCTAAAAATAAAATATGATTTCATTACATAACAGTGTGAAACTGTTTGGTCTACTAAGTGCGACATACCTGTAACATCGTTGCCTGCTATCGTATCTGCCTACTCGTTGTCATGGCCACGCTGATGAAGATATATAGACCGCCCATTGCGTACATGATAATTCGGGTCATTGCATCTAATATAAGGCAACATTAAATGGCAATATTTACTATAAACTCTCAGAAATAATGATGGAATGATTTAAGAAAAGTAACGCTGCCAAATTGAGTCAAAACTAATTCAAACAGGATTGATATGCACGTGAAAAATGAATTAAATGATAGATGTTATATCATTATATTTCATATATATTCGAAATCCTATTTAAGTCACATCGCCAAGACACTCAATAACATTAAAATGAAGTACATACGACTGAGTCTGTTTGAACGCACGTAACCCTAGATTGAAAGCTTGCGTCTTTAATAACGCTCAGGTCAATAGCTCTAGGTGAAATTGGTTTCGTCAACATCAATACCAGATGCAGAGATCCTGGACCATCTAAAATTAGATGTAAATTCGGGTTTCATCGTGGACCGTGTCTCATATTTGGTGGGTGTTTGATACAAAGCAAATTTGCCGACATTTTTGCAACTGATCTTGGTATTTTAGTACAGGTCGTTCGATCAAATTGATATTATTTTGAGGCATGTAAAGTTAGCAAAGAATGTAACCGAAATAAAAACTGGTCTTTGTAGTAGCCGTTCGAAATTGTATGTATTATATTTTATTTCGACTGTTTAGGTCTGTCCATCCCCCAATGTATATTTGAACCACGTGTCCGTGTAACACACATATTTGAACATGAGGCAGTGGCGCTATCATTTGAAACAACATTGCACTTTAAATGAGAAAGGAACTTCAATATGACAGATTGTAAATATTAGAAAAATAACCAACCTTCGCTATATATATTATTTTTGCTAGAATTCAAATGAGGCTGTAATATAAGTAGTAGAAATAGGGGAGGGTAATTATTGTTTTACGATGAATTGCCATTTTACGATGATTTGCCCCTTCGCGCTTTTTTGTTCTTAGAAGGGGCGGTACTCATTTTTATATAAGTTTTGATCCTTGGCGAGATGTCGCCCTTTGGGTTTTAAGGAAATTTCTGCCGTATAACGAATTTGCCCATAGTTGTACAAGGGAAATAACTGCATCATAATACGAAGCATTATACCGTGAAGAGTAATTCATTCTGACCATGTTTGATAGACTGTATTTGCTCATGATTTTTACAATGAACATAGCCCTCTGAGCAACGGGATTTCATTTACGATCAAGACTTTGGGTAAAGTGAACACCTAGTGGTGCCAAAGACTTGAGATCGTGTTTAAACATGAGCGAATTTTATGACATGAATGTTTAGCGCGCCGAATATAATTATTTATCTTTGTGATAGAGGGGAGATAAACCCTACTAATTATACCCCGAGTTCGCAAAGTGTATTTGGTTGCCAGCTCGATGTTCAAAGAATAGAGCTGAGAAAGATATATTTCATCAGTAAACTATTGCAGATGACAGATTACTATGTAACATGTATCATTGTCAACCAAACAAATACTTAAAAAAGCATAAAATAGCACTACATTGATATAACCTATTTAAAGGGCCGGAAAATATTTTGTCGGAAAATAGCTCATTGAGCTAATGTTTCTTGTTAACACATTTAACACATTACCGACTTTAAATAAAGATTCTTGTATCTTGTATCTTGAAACAATACAAACGTCGTTTGATAGAACCAAATTTAAAATGTTAAAAAATTATTTAGTTTTGAGGTTTAATATTAAGCAAGAATAATTCATATATCCGTTGCAACATAAGAAACTGTTATTATGATTTTTTACGAAAGATGCTTTCAGATTCCCAATCGAAAAGCATGTACGTTTTTATTGGAAATGTCTTAATTGAAAATCAATATGTTTATGCATCATAATCATCGGAACTACCCAATCAACAATGTATTGAGTCTTTGAGGTGATTGCAGCTGTTTTAAAACCCCCATATATTTTCATTTTTGTAACCAGGAAATGAATTTGATCCACTATTTTCCATTATTCTTTTGAAAACTTTCTTATTTGAAAAGATATCCTCATAAACTCTCACGACATTGAAGATAAGGTAGTCTGGGACTTTTGACAAAGAACACCAAAGAAATCATGTCGGCATATTTCCGAAATAATATGAATGAATTTTATATTTTTATCAAATATTTTCTTTTGTAAAATTTGTTCAACTCCTTATCACCCCTAAACATGTCACCAGGAATGTATGTTTTACTCCCCAAAAATATCGTTTCTCAAAACTTCAATAAACATGAAATTTTGAAGCGTTTTAATTTTTGACCTTCCCCACCCACTTTTGCACGGTGGAAGGCCCTTAAAATTGTGTCAATCTACATAAACGTTCCGATAATTTTAAGGTGAATATTCTTGAAGGATTTGAATGATTGACAGCCTTACAAATATTATCATATAAAAATGTTGGTATATTAGATATGTGAATAACCATATTTATTAAACGTACATTATGTGCATACAGAACACATGCTACCACAGTATATGTGAGATTAAGATGCTAGTAATGGAAAACTTACAGTGGGCAAAGATTTACTCTCTTGTGACAAATAGATTCATAATGATTTCAAAATTGCCACGAGTATATTCGAATGGCACAGTAGCTTCAGTTTACTATTTCCATGGAGTTATTTGTAGAATACCAAATTCGTCTTACAAGACCTTACAAATAAAAGAATGAATAGGATGAAAGGCTAAGCATATATATGCACGGCTATTCTCGCTGTACTATATTTAAACAATAAATAAAGAATAATATTAACCATAATTAATCAACCTAAACGTTTTTTACTTGATACGGGGACAATCGCAGTACCATTAATACAAGACAATTGTAGATAATATATTACAAAACTCGGACAATATCAACAAAAATCGGCCAATATAAGTTTCCTCCCTTTTGATTGGCTACAAAACTCGCCAAATATAGGATTTGAGATACGGACCATTTGAATTGGCTGTCGAAACCCCCATTTAAGAGAAATATACTGGAAATTATTTTAAAGGTAGCCATTTTGTTTTCCGTTTTGAAATTGTGTGTTTCTTTAAACCTATTTGGAATTACCAGCCTATTTATTCTTCGACCACTTTGTACGGTTTGATATTTCAGTTGTATTTTACCTGTTGGTGGATTTTACGACGTTTTTCTGTTATGGCCGAGGAAAGATGAATATTTTGTACTTATGGCAAACGATTTACGAAATTAAGACGAAAAGACATGAGGCTGTACAGTGCTTTATTCATAAGTATGTGCAATGTCACTTATGGATGCATGTCAAAATCAGCAGAGTAAAGTCTAGAAAAGCAGACACCTTGAATGAATAATGGATAATTATGCTTCATATATAACTTGAGGTAACTAATTAGAACGTTTTAACCAAAATGTCGTACTATACGTTATAGTTAATTAATAAATACTTATTAACTAGGTAATCTCATATTGGCCCAATTATTTGTCCTCGGTAAGCAGTTTTTGTCTGAACCCGTACAGCTTATCTCGAACAAATAACTTGATAAATATGAAATCACCAAATTAATAACATTATGTTATCCTTAAACATCTTAGTTTCTTTCTGTCATCAAAACTTATTTGATCACTCCTGGTAACAGATAATCAGCAGACGAATAACGGAACCTAATTGGTAATGGGGTTGTATTTAACGTTACTTATCAAAGACGAGCCACAAAAGGCAATATATTAGCAAACCAGAAGTAAAATAATGTTGTTCTGCCTTACTGAAACATATATTTAACGTTAATGCGTAAACTTTATTTTAAGACCATGAAATCTTGCTCTATAACAAACCATCGGGACTACGGTACTCATTTTTATAAAACATCGTTAATGTCCGTTATAGTGCGCGTTTTAAGTGCCCACGGTACACATCTGGTAAAAGTCATGATGCTTATATAAGTATTGTTCTTGGTTACTATTTGTTAATGTTTCACTTCTGTTTGATAAAAACAGTATTCACTATTATTATTAACTTATTTTAACATACTAGATCACATACACAATACCCAAACACTACTTCAAACAGGTGTTCCAATGATAATCATTAAATTCACGTGTTTCGTCACGCCTAGCACACCGCCAGACACACTTCTAATGCGTACCCATCAAATAAGCGGTGCTCAGCTTCTCTTGAATATATCCTGCTTTTGTATCAAAACTCTTAAGATTCTTCTGTACTTATTTGGCGGAAAAAAATGCAACCTGGACAGGTAGGCACTTATACAATGGCGACAGTATAAATCAAAACGGAAGGTTGACGAAGTAACACGTGTTTACATTTCTAAAATATATTTTTTCTTATATACGATAATTAGAATAAATAATGGAAATATTACAATATCGGAAGCACATATTATTGGCATAATTATAGCAGATATAATAATCCAAAAGCCCGACAACTATGGTTTTGCGTGAGACATGTGTATACACTGTTAACATAAAAAGCAGAACAAAACAATTCAAATACTTGAAGCATGTAAACGAATAAAACAAAGCAGGTCAATGACTTCAATGCTGAATAAGCATACTATCAAGACTTCTGTTCGGAATATATAAAAAAACGCTGATAAAAGAGTTCCTAGAAGTAGACATGTAAGAAATATGGTTATACATCTGAATAGGGATCAGTTATTTTATACAAGTTTTATAGTAATATGTACATAATGAGCGAAGCGTTCGTTGGAAAAAAGCTTATGCTTTGTTTAAATTTGCAAACAAATTTACATAAATGAAACATGTTTTTTTTACATTCATCTTTTACTTTTATCAAATATAGCATGACGACATTTTCTTGTAACAATTTAAGTAGCACTAAATTTATGTACGAGTATTGCTCCTTTTAATTGACGAATTCGAATATTTAATTTCAATTTCTTCGACAAGAATATCGGTAAATATAACTTAAAACTAGTGCGTGAAGCTCCGTTGGCAGATAACTGTACGGTGCCGACCTCGTTAACTCCGTACTTGGAAGTAAGCTCCACATTTGTCCCAAAACGTTCATAAAAGGCGCAATGTGTTTTAAAGATCATAGTAATACCGGCGTTCTGCAAAACGAATGCAGAAGAATTACCAGTAAATGAATCACACAGACGTTATGTAAAGTGATAGAGAAACAATACCATGTAAAAGACTAGCGCAGACATATGCCATCTTGTTTGTGACGCTCAAACTGATTGCACATATAACAGCTTTACACAATCAGCTTTATATATCCATTCATTGGATAATATATGAATACAGGCAATTGATAGAAATTATTGTCCGCGATTTTTCAGCTTTGTTACCTTAATATAGAAAAAAGTATTAAATATTATGCATCGTCTTAAGATGCATGTTAAAACAATCGCGATCTAAATCAAACATTTAGTTTGATCAAATTCCGATTCATAGAACTAGCAAAATAAGTCTAAAACGTTCGCTCTTTATAGCCAACCGCAATCAATTATCTGCGTTCATACGTGATCAGATATTCAGGATAACACTGCAAATCATCATACACCACGAACTCCCGAAATAATTTCTTGTTGTCCCCGACAACAGAATCATAAATGGAATCGTGGGTCTTGCAGTCATCCCTTTTGCACTTAGTGCATGGAGGTCGTCTGTATTTCTGCGGGTTCGGATTAGTGCATAGGTAACATTTTCCAAGAGTTACCCGCATCAGAAACATTTTCTTTTCCTTGCCAGTTCCACCAGTGCGAGTCGATGAATCATCTGAAAGAACAAGAATTAGATTAAACATGTTTACATTGTCACAACAAACCTATATATGCTAGCATATATATATATAGTCTTTTCCTAGTTTTAACAAAAAAATGGAAACTATAGGAGCATCCCAAAGGCCCAAAATAAACAATTTATCAAAGCAAATACAACGCTGACAAATAAACATGCCACATATTTCGAAACAAAGAGCATGCTCAACATTTAGTACCAGTGTATTGATCTGCCTTTGAAGCCTTTTCAGCACCATATATTCCCGAACCAAACATGGCTTTATCACTGCAAAGACGATGATCTAGACCATTATTGCAAATGGTTTGTATCGTGTCTGGTTTTGTTCCGTGAAACAAAAACACTTCGTTGATCTCTGAATAGAGATCTTTTTCCATTGTGTAGGATTGGTCATTGCCTGTCGTTATTTCACCGGAACTGTTTGGTAGTTGTCCTACGGTCGGCCAGCAGCCAAGTTTTTCGTTCGACAATTTAAGAAATATTGCCTGCCTTTTCTGAACATACTGGCGAAAAAGCTGAGGATTTTCTATTCTTTGTATTTTTGTTATCCACAACTTGCTGTACATTAACTTTTCTAGTCCTTTGGCGTCTTTACCATATCCAATCTTTGTTGAATCAAACGTTCCATTGACCATTTTTACAATTCTAGTATAGGTTCGGCAATTTGCATCGATTGCAATCTTTTTATAGTTTTTACCGAGTGCACTTTTGCATATCCTTAACATTTCCGAAAAGGTTGTGTTGTCTTTATACAGTTCCCAGTAATTTGGAATGTTTGCTTCTTTAAGGGCCATGGACTCTGCAAATTCAGCAGTGCCTCGTTTCACATTTTTTCGACGCGGGCGTTCTCTTGACTTTTCGGGATCAATTATCAACAACTTCAATATTTCTTTGTGAGCATCAGAAACGTTTTCCTTTTTCCCCTTTAGAATGTAGTGTTTATTACCTAGAAAACGAAACTAGTAGAATATAGCTTGAATTTATCTGTACATGAAAACAAACTCGCATTTTGCATATTGTGCTAAACCGAAACAGCAGTGACCTTGATTTGTGGCTTAATACTTCATGCTAATGTATTTCAAAGATAATTTAAAGGTTTGTTATACAAGTACCTTTGATAGACCGGATGTTGTACTTGCTGATTATCTTCACGATTGAATCCTTCGTCTCTTTCGATATATGTTCCACTGTGTCAAATTTCTCTTCTAACAGAAGTTCATCCCTCATTGTTTCACTGATTTTACTCCTAGCCTTTATACATTCGTCCTTACTTTTCGCAAACACCTTGATTGTGATTTTGTCTGTTTTGCTGTAGTATGGGGCCCTTTTTTTATTCTGTGAACGTTTCGAGTGTTGCCGTCCTCGTCGCTCTAAAAATCAATCCAATATATAAATATATGGTTCTTAAAAATATAATTTTGGCCGCTAACGTCATTAATATATGGAAGCTGAAGCCATTAAACTTTTTAGTGCGGCTTGCAATTTTCACAGCGCCGGAACATTATCGCACGTTTATTCTAATTGCTTTTATCAATGAAACACATCAAAAGCGCTTGATATATATATTAAAACAATAACTTTCACTATCTGTTATTTTTGTAATCATTTTTATTGGAGTTAACATTGTTCCCGACCCCGCCCGTTCATCAAGTAAATAGATGGTCAAGTACATAATTAGTTAGTTAAACCTGCAGAAGTATAACGTGAAATAAAGGGAAAAAAGCAGCACATGCTTGTCAAACATTATGCCTCCCATGAGCGCCATGTTGTAAAGAAAATTTGGACAATTAAGTGTATTATGCATGGACCGAAATAGCAGCTGAGTTGACATTGACGTTGGATGCCTTTGAGGCAGTTTTAAGATTCAAAGAGTGGGGATAGTAGGTACAGTTTTTAATCGTGTTCAGATGACGACTGATCTTTGCAGATACGGATGTATCCTCTTAGCAGCAGGGAAAAAGTAAATATGATGTAATTTAAATGACCAAAACGAGTTGTGAACTTGACCTTTGACCTCAAAATCCACAGGGGTCATCGACTAGTCGTCCCCAACCTAAATGACAAGTTTAGTTAGGGCCATGGGTGCAGGCATCGTCGAGCTGTCACACAGACATGCGTGTTGCGATCAAGGTCACTGTGACCTTGACCTTTGCCCCGTTGACCCTTTCAATAAATAGGGGCCATCTACTGGGCAGGCCAAACATGCAAGTCCAGTTTAAAGGCCATGGGTGCAGGCATTGTCGAGTTATCATTCGGACAACCTTTTCTCATTCAAGGTCACAGTGAGCTTTATCTTTGACCCAATGACCCATAAAATCAATAGGGGTCATCGACTGGTGAGGCCCAACCATTATGTCAAGTTTGATGAACATAGGTCCAGGATTTGTCGAGTTTGTGTTCAAGGTCACTGTGACGTTGACCTTTGACCCCTACTTAAGGGTTTTCTACTGTTCAGGACCAACCTCCAAGTCAAGTTTGAGGGCCATGAGTGCAGGCATTGTCGAGTTAGTCACTAGGACAACCTTTTCGCATCATGGTAACTCTGACCTTGAACTTTAACCCGATGATCCCCAAATTAATAGGGGCCATCTAATGGTTAAGCCCAGTCTCAATGTTAAATTTGATGGCCAAAGGTCCAGGCGTTGTTGAGTTATCACTCGGACAACCTTTCAGTATTCAACGTCACTGTGATCTTAACTTTTAAACCGATGACCCCTAATATCAATAGAGGTCATCTTCTGGTCAGGCCAAGTCCTAATACAGGTTTGATGGCCATAGGTCAAGGCAATATTGAGTTATTATTCGGACAGTCTTTGACAACTTTTTCCCATTAAAGGTCACTGTGACCTTGACCATTGACCCGATGACCCCAAAAACAAATAGGGTTCATCTACTGGTCAAGCCCAATATTTATTTTCAAGTTTGCTGACAATAGATCCAGGAATTGTTGAATTATCACTCGGAAAGCTTTGGTTTACCGACGTACAGACCGACCGACCGACCAACCGACCGACCAACCGACCGACATGAGCAAAGCAATATACATCCTCTTCTTCGAAGGGGGCATAATTAATATATGTATAAAGTTTTTACATATATTAATTATGCCCCCTTCGACTATAAACCATAAGTAGATCATCCCGTATGCATGTTGAATTAATAATATTAGTTATATGTATTTACTGTTTTTTTTTTGGTTTTTTTTGCTTTTTTTAAAAGACATACATATTTCTATTTAATCACTCTCCTTGAAGTGGCTGTCGGGGCTATGCCATTTAATCAAGGCCTTCGTAAATCTTTGGCACCGGAATTGTTCCGGTAATTTTCTTTTTAATATTATTAAAAAAAAATGTTTTATATCAATTAAGACGTTTAATGACTGTTGCGGTTATTTCTTTAAAACAATGTTCCCTTACAGATATATGAAGTATGTAGCCCTGTGCGTCCATGAATTAGAATTACGTGGTTAATGATAAAGAACGTAACCAGACAACTATAAAGGATACGCATCAATAAACATACAAAAAGAAGCATATATGTGCTCTTTATGGCAAAGAAAAGATATTTGATTAATTGGCAAATGCATGTTTATCAGAGAGAATTGGTGTTCAATACGGAATTTCTAAAACCGGTTAACTGAAATTTTAAAAAAAAACGCCCAGGGCAGTTTTTAAGAAATTTAGTTTGCGTTAGCCGCTCTTTCTAATTATGATATGTTTAATTACGGATTACATATAAAGATATTATCATACGTTACGAGTTTGGTTTGCACTCCAAATCGGATGGTTATAGTGTTGACTCATGTATTGTGTAACTGACATTTATGTCAATCTCGATTTTAAAAACGTTTATATTGAACATCCGAAAAAAAGGGCTAATACATGTACCAACCTGATACGCGAGACTGTGCATGTGTCTCATGATACGTCTTGATTGAAGTCTGTCTAGATCTTATATCAGGTTCACTATGCCGGTGTTGTAATGGCTTATCGTTCTGCCTGCGAACAAATTGGTTGTTCGGAGGTGCATTAAATTGCCGCACCTGAGGTCTCTGCAAACCAATTTGACCGTGCAAATTCGACGCGATAGTCATTGCGTGTTGTGGCCCTTGGTGCCTGGAACCTGGTGATGATGATCGTACTTGCGCAAGGGCAGTTTTTAATTCATCAAACGTACCTTTGTCGTAAGCCATAACGGTTATCGTCTAAAATAAAAAAAATAAAAAAGTAAGTACAATGTGACACAATGTATCAAATATGTAAATGGAATGTATTACATCTGAAATCTCATGTTAAAACGTGATAAAACAATACTATCACTGCAAGCGGTAGAATATCCCAATACGCCGATTTTCTATGAAAAGGCAGAATTGTGATATAATGTGCTGGTAGAAGGCATATAGTTGTTGCATTATTATACACAAGTTTGAAAAAAAAATAACATAAAGAAATACAATATTAAGGAGAAATTAAAATTCACAAATATCCAAATATGGCCTGGACAAACTCCGATTTTCAAAGGCTATCAGATTAGGGGACATAATGAAAAGAAATGCAGCGCAGGATTGTGGTTCTTAATTAATGCAATTCCCCTTATTGTATCTATCAATACGTGTTGTTTCTCGTCAATCCCTTAAGTACTTTCAAAGATAAGGCTCGGACAAGAACCACTTATGAAAACAAAATAATTAAGGGGGATAACTTAATATGCATAATAAAATTGTGGTTAGTGAACTATATTTACTCTCAGTGATATCTGCCTATATAACAAGTTTTATTTCAATCATTTCAGTAGTTTTGAAGTAATGAACCAGACAAGCTCTTATTATGAAAAATGGTTAAGGGATGATTACTTAATAAATATGCATGATAGGGTTAAGGTTTATTTGCAATGTTCTTTCTATCGTTGTAATCTATCTAAATACTAAGTTGTACATTTTGCTAAACATATTGTTCCTGTGAATATATTAATAAAATTTGAAGATATGAAGTTCACTGATTGTAAAACAATAAAGTTATCATATAAACCAATTAAAGGGTCAACTATGGAACATTTCTGTGAAATAATTGTGAAAAAAGGTCAATGGTTTCTGAAGAGATTTTCAAAATTTCACTTTTATTGAAGGAATCTGTAAGAGGTTTAGTTGAAATTGTCACAGTGGTGTAGTAGGATCAGTTTTTTTAAGGAAGATGTTGACGATGGACGACGGCGGACGACAACGGACGGCGGATAATCACTCTTTTACTATAGGTCACACCGAGCACAGACTAAAAATCACACAGCGACAAGTCCATATTTTGCCTTATATATCAATATCAGAGATTCAGATATTCTCTGATAAAATAAACATTTTTGAAAATATAAAGCAAACAATTTTTATGAATTCAGTTCATGAATTCATGAGTTAAATTAAGGCTGATTAAGTCTATTTTTAATATGTTCTATGATGTTCATAGAACAATTTAAGTGAAACGATTATGGCACACTACCACGTAGAAAATATCGGAATGTCAAGGAAATCACAACTTAACATTTAAAATCTAAAGCAATTTTTATAAATTTATAAATATGGTTCAATTTAAGCTGATTCAATCATTTGTAATAATATTTATATGATCTCCATTGAACAATTTAACAAAACAATCATGATAGTTTACCATAAAGAAAATATACTGAAAGTCAAGTAACTGTTCATTTTAACATCTAAAAAATGCTAAAATATGTTAGTTTTATCAGTTTACCGACTTTAGACTACAACGGACAAGCAGTATCGTGGAAAATTCAAATACTACATGAACTATTTAGACATGTTGTCCTTATTTTATTTATTGTCTTTACTACGCATTCTAACATGCAAACCAATTTCCAAGTAATTATTTCTTAAACATTTGTAATGTTCAATCGAGCTAAATTTAGCATTAACTAACGCTTGACAATATGCAAATATCTAGACGTAATTTCGACACATTTTATCTCATTTTCAAAATGATGTGTTCGATTTGAAACAACAACTTGTTGATTTTTGACATTTGTTACACATGGTTGTTCTTTAGTGTTTTGCATTGTAAATGTTCTGTGAAGTCTATCTTCCCTCAGCTGTTGCATATTCGGCTTAGACCGAGCTATATTTTTCGCAGTTGCCGTTTTATAACTCCAAATGTAGCCAATCTTGATAAACCTTGCATGCTTGTAGCATGATCTTTCCTTAGACAAAACATTGTAGTATTCAGCGTTTGCTTGGAAACTATTTTCTAACATAGTTGTATAACCATGAGTTGTATAACCATGATCATTGCCATTTTTTCACATCGTCATAAGCATAGGCCATGCATTAAAAACCAAGAGTATCATGGACAACACTTCCTGATTATATGAGGATATTTAAGGAAACGTTGTCATGTATAAATTCAATAGTCACTCATTCCCTGTGTGATTTCCATCACAAAATTAACACCGCTGACCACACTTAAATGATGAAAGTCCGCATTTGACTCCCAAAAAAGCTTTTAAATGCCAATTTAGTCAGCTTAAAAAGTCTGTGGAGGTTGACCTCCACGAGCTAGGTGTCACATGTTTTCCATCCACGATCATTTCCTTGTCACTAACCAGGGTTAGGACGGTCACCTGAGCCTTGTCTGTGGTGGTAAACTCCGATGTAGCGGTTGAATCTTTGTTTAGATGCTAGTTTAACTGAAACTGGTTGGGTATTGTGAGGCATATGTCTCCCGAATCTAAAATATAAGGTAGGTAACTCAATTTTTCATTATTCATTGGACGAACGCTTTTGGTGATGTTGAAAAAGAAAAAAAAAGGTAATATGTAGACGCTAATGGAACAGACACCATGACTCTGAAAGTGTCATGCCAGCGTTGATTTTATTAAATTAGTTTATATTAATATACTTAAATCGTTTGGATTTCTAGGTCAAAGGTGTAATAGGACAGAGACCTTGATAGTTAGATCACTGGCTTTGATCCGTGGAAGAGGATCTGGCAGCTTCTCCGTGCCCACATCCACCTCATCATCATGTCCAATGACTTCATAAAAATAATGCACAAAAATCTAACAAGAAAAAAAAAGAATTCGCTTTAAAAAAACTATTACAGTCTGAAAAATAAGTTAAAATAAATATAATAAAATAGAATTTACTCAGTATCACACTACGTTTTTGTTTTAAAAACAAGAAAACAAGAACAGGCTTACCTGACTGATAACCTGCATCTTCAAGTACCTCAAAAGCTATCTGTGAGACAGATTGATTCTATTTCAACAAGAGGGCAAAGATAACCCTATATCGTACGTCTGATTATACGGACCAACACATTAGTGGTTAATTTTAATGTTGTTGCTTGCCTAGGAAGTAAGTGGTTGCAAAGGAAATTGATGGTTTATAAGGAGGTAGGTCTTGTTAAGAGAAATCAATAGTATTTCTAGGAAATTTAAGATATGGTCAACTGGTTGGTCCAAAGACGATGGAGGAAATGGCAACTGAAGCCGGCTGCGTTTGAAGTACTTTTTCTGATAAAGTCATCGGTCGATATTGATGTACGTATTTGGTAAGGAACAAGTCATAGCTTGTTGGTAAGGAAGTCATTATCTACTGAGGTAGACCTTGGTCGCGAGTGGTTTTTAAAGAATTTATTGGTTGCTAAGGAAGTCATTGCTTGATATGGAGGTAGGCAGTTGCTACAAAGTAAGTCGTTGTTAATGAAGTCGTTGGTTCCTTAGAAATGCATTATTTGCTAAAGAAGTCGTTGGTTAATAAGGAAGTCATTGGTTCCTAAGAAGGTAATGTGTTCCTATGAAAAGCATAGATTGCTAGGAAAGTCACTGGTGGCTAAGGTAGTAAGTGGTTGCTAAGGAAGTAATTGGTTGCTCACGTAGTCAATGATTGTTAAAGATGTCTTTTCTTGAAAAGAAAGACATTGATCGTAGAGGTAGTTGCTAAATCATTGGTTGCTTAGGATGTCAGTGATTGATACGGAAAAAAGTGGTTGCTGAGAAAGAAAGTGGTTGATGAGGAAGTCTTTGTTGGAAAGGAAGTCATTGGTTGCCTGTAAAGTTAGTCTTTGATCAAGAAGTAATTGGTTACTAAAGAAGTCATTTGTTCCTTACGAGGTCGCTGGTTGCTTTGGAAGAAAGTGGCTACTTAGGATGTCATTAATTTGGTTAGGAAATCATTGACATCTTAGTGAGTCATTGGTCGCTAAGGAAGTCACAGTTTGCTCAGGAAATAAGTTGCTATGGATATGGGAAGATACTTACCACTAAATATAGCTAAAAACTATGTTTTTACCATAAGTATATAGAAAACCTGGGACTGAGATTCTCGTAGCATGGCCATTGCTGACCCCGGGTTAAAATCTGAACAATCTTGGTAAAGGACCGAAACGTAAGGCTACATAACCAATATCAAGGGTCTGAATCTTGTGGATTCAAAGAAGTAGATTTTCAAACATTGAACTATATCAGTATATAAAAAACTGAGACCCCGGAATGGGTCAAGCAGTATTTGAACAAATTTGGTGAAGATCGACTTCAAAAGGCTACATACCAAAAATCAAAGGTCTGTGCAATGCGGTTTAAGAAAGGAAGATCGGATAGGGGCCAGATTCGAGACAGGAACAAACATTGAACAACATATGAGCACAGTATAATTGTGGTGTATTAAAACGTATTAATACCAATATTTCTGGCTATTCTTGGTGAACATTGATTTAAGAAAACAACCTCGTTCGTCTCGATCAGCCATCGTTGGAAATTCCAATAACTTAAAAAGGTATAGCGAGGAAATACCTTACGTTACTTAAAAAGTAACATCCGAGATAGACCGAAAACGTCCGAAGTTCGACACGATTTATGTCAATGTTATCCGATAAAACTCGAGTGGTATTAAATGGCTAATAACAAACACGAATTCCGAACTTAACAGCAAATTATATCTAAACTCTACCAACATCCAATGACTACATTTTAAACAAAAATCTACATTCGTTGCATTTACCTGTAAAGAGGAGCCTTGTTGAAAATGATCAGTCATAACTTGAAACATCAGTGAGGCAACAGATTGAATTGGATATTGGTATAACTGGCCGCCTCCTAGTGGTGGCATTGCAAGCGATTGGCATTGTAAATTTTCACTCGAGTCCAAAATCATCTTCATAACCTCGGAGACGCACTGTACATATATGCAAGAAAAAAACTCAGATACAATTTTGAAAATAGGTTTGAAATAAAAATGAACATATTAGTAGTAGTTCAAAACCTCAGAATAAATTAATAACAGCAAACACTTTCTTATATGAGGTTATTTATATCCTGATATTGATATAAGACAGTTAACCTCGCAGTTTCTTCCCTTTTTCAGACCGACATGAAGAATGTCTTTACACCCAAGGCCGCAGCCTGTTGTAGTTATCACAGGCGTCCGCACTGCTGAATCAAATTCCTAAATATAAAGAATAATTGGCATTTTGAGATGTTTGTCAAACATTATGCCCCCTTGAGCACCATGTT
The DNA here is from genome assembly GCF_026914265.1 of Mya arenaria. NCBI lineage: Eukaryota > Metazoa > Mollusca > Bivalvia > Myida > Myidae > Mya > Mya arenaria. The sequence continues at coordinate 6,632,131 of NC_069124.1, forward strand.
GTCAAAAATATTTGGAAAATTGAATGAAATATGCACGGAGTGAAATGACAGTTGATTTGTCATTGACATTGGATGCCTTTGAGGCAATCTAAAGAGAATGTCTATTCAAAGAGTGAGGATAGTAGGTACAGGTTTAAATCATGTTTAGACGATGACTGATATTTGCAGATACACATGTATCCTCTAAGCAGCAGGGAATACGTCAATATGACGTAAATTCTAATGGCCTATATGCGTTGTGACCTTGACTTTTGACTCTATGAACTCAAAAACCAATGGGGTCATCTACCTGTCACCCCCAGCCCTTATGTCATGTTTGAGGGCCATAGGTGAAGGCATTGTAGAGTTATTACACAAACGAGCTTTTTGCCACCAAGTTCATGGTCACCTTTGACCCGATGACCCCTTTAATCAATAGGGTTCATCTACCTGTCTGGCCCAACCTCCAAGTCAAGCTTGAAGGCAATGGTTGCAAGCATTGACAGGTTATCACTAGGACAACCTTTTCACATTCAAGGTCACTGTGACCTTGACCTTAACCTGATGACCCTTAAAATCAATAGGGGTAATTTTCTGGTCATGCCAAACCATTATATCAAGTCTGTTGACCATAGGTCTAGGAATTGTCGAGTTTGCATCCAAGGCAAGACTGAGGGCCATGGATGCAGGCATTGTCAAGTTATCACTCGGACAACCTTTTAGCAGTTAAGGTCACTGTGACCTTGACCTTTGACCTGATGACCGCTTAAATCAATCGGAGTCATCTACTGGTAATACCCAACCTTCATGCCAAGCTTTGATCTGCCGATGGACCGACCTACCGACATGCATGTGCAAAGCATTATATCCCCGCTTCGTCGAAGGGGAGGGGGTGCATAATAACGGGACGAAACATCCCAAAATGATGACAAAGTGAAATGACTAAGACATGATCTATCTGATTATTAGTTCAAGGTTTACCTCATATAACATTTCAGCTGAACAAAATCGATTTTTTTACAATAATTAGTAAACATTGTAAGGCCTTAATGCCAAAAGTTCCCTAAATAAATCGGTTACCTTGTGCTTCCCAAAAAGGTTTTGACTATTGATAATTTCCTTAAATCGATTTGCTCGTTCTTTTACTAAGTAAACATTTTCTATATATTATCAATACAGACCATAACGAACAAGGTATGCTCAAGAAATTTATTTTCTTTCTTCATAGCTATTAACTTTAGCTTATTGTTTTTATAATTGTCGGTGATTTTGTTAAACAGTTGTACGATCACGAAAGACGTTAAATAACGATATATCGATATTCGTTATTTCAAACGATGCAAAACCAAGTGTGAAACCTTAAGAATATTGAAAAATATAATCATATATGTTGATGATTCTTGACGTAATAATATACATATAATCCTAATTTCGTACTCCAATGTGTTACATGAATTAAATATTGTCTTTTCTAAAAAATCAATACATTCGTGTCATTGTGCTCATGGTAGTTTAAACGTTATAAAATAAGACTAAAACTTTCTTGAACATCCCTTATATTCATACCATTTGCAGCCTTTGTCCGCATGATTCCAGGAAGACTTTCGACACAATACTCTCTCTGAGTTGCATATCTGGGGACAAAATGTTAACCAGCACATCGGCCTGTAGAAAGAGTATAACTGACTACATGTTCCAGACAGTTACATTATGTTCGCAATAAATACTCCGTTCATTTTGTTTTTCCTTTGGATAAATAGTGATATAGCAGATCATGGAATAGCGAATTTAGCGTCAAATTAATACTTTAACGGGAACTGCATGGACTCTCTATTGTTTAGCATCCTGGATATTGCAAAAAACATCCAGAAAATGTATGTAATAAACGTTGTATATATTTTCGTTGATGGTTTTTAAATAAACATCGACAGCCAATTGTATTAAACTGGATAACTCATTGGTTTGGTCAAAGTGAGCCAAAATGATTATTGATTGGTCAGTATTTATCCAATCATTTATTAACCAATAAATTCATCTAAATGTTCAAACTAGCCAAAGAAAACACGTGTAAAACTTATCAAAGCTTTACACAATTGACTTTAAATTAAAAGTAAATATTAGGTATATTTGGTAGTGCAACATGCTAATCGCCAATTATTTACTTCCAAATCGTTTTCAACAAATGGATCAAATTTGCAATATATGCTTACATGTTCTTTTACGAGTTCACCTTTTTTGATAACTATGCTCACGCCTGAAATAGTTTCACTGTAAGAAAGTGGCGATGATGACTGACGTCTATTTCGGAACTCTTGATCATGGGATCTGTACAACCTGTAATTTCGTTTCAGACAGCAAATAACTAAATACCAAAGCATAACTTACTAACATTCCACTGAAAACCCGGTCTTGATGTGTACAGTGAAAAACATAATTAAAAAGGAATCGAATATTGTATCATTGCCGTTAAAATTAGACGTATACTACTTACCCTTCTGTAAGAGACATTTCACCCGATGACCTTAGAGACTCGCGCAAGACTGCTTGCAATGCTACCTCGTCAGACTGTACCAATGACAAGTATAGTTAAAGTATGCGAGTTAGTTAACACATGCAATATCAATATCATGATTTGTCATCTACATAATCACAGAATGGTACAAGCAAAACGCATGTTATAAAGCAATTTATTGCATAAAAAACCTACTAAATCTGGAGGCTGGAATTTAGTCAAATTGTTTCTACCGCTCCTCGGTTTTGCACGAACAGCCAACAATTGTTCCATGTCTTGAATATTCTCAGGATGAGATCCTATGCCCTCAGATTCGCTTGAACTACTTTGATCCGACGAGAAAACGACCTCGGAATCTACTGACACCCTGTCAATTAATCATTTTGGTATGAACGTGATTTTTTTCTACAACACTACTATAATTGCCTATGTATAAGTCAGATATATATTCAAAAGTTATGTCAATTGAACAGTTTCCTGTCACTTTGACCCTCGAGTCTGTCAGTAAACTTGTTAAACAACCGTAATATTTTTAATTTAAATTTCTTGTGGCTAATTTTTTTCATCACGGTAATTCTGGTTCAAAAACTTAATCGAGAAAACATGACACTCAATTGCGAACTAATTAAGATGTGAATCTCCGTCGCCATTGCATGCTATTGGAGCAAACTTTTCGGTGTTTGATTTGTCTATAAAATGTGCAAATGATACAAAGCATATACAGACTTAATGTTCCACTTTCAACAGAAATAGGTATACATGTGTTTAGATAATTCTTCCGTTACGCATACATCAAAGGTATATTAGACATCAACTTTTACCTAAAATCAATAATAACTCGAATTGTGTCCACAGTACACGGATCCCACAATATGCTGCCTTTGTCTCACAAGCTAGGGTCATTTATTATTGTCCAAACCCCGTCAATATGCATCAATATAATGAGTTCTACAACTTAATAATACCAAAAACCGTCAAAGGCAGCGGGATACGAAACTACTTCATCACCCACACAACACTTCCCTAAGCCTCCCTAAGCCTTCATAATTAAACTCTTTGTTTTAAAGGTTTGTTGGTTTGAGTGACACAAGACCATTTGCCAATTTATCTTAATTCAAGGGTCATTACTTTCGTTTTACAAGTGCAGCGGGAAACGAAATCCCTTGTCCACAACTTTATATTCCCACTTACATTTCCCTAAGCTTGCATTCATTACCGAAACAACAGTCCCCGAAGGTTTCATGCCTCTTGGAAATAAAGTTTTGAGTGAAACACGTTCGCATAGTACATACGGACGAAATCACGGACATTCTAATGCACAGACTAACAATGGCAACTCTCAATCCCCACCCAACCCCCATTTTTGTTTGTGCATAAAAACGATGTTGGCTAATACCGACACGAACCTCGATCGACCTTTTGTAGGCGGAATAATCTCCCCTTCCTTCGAGACATCGAGCCAACAGTTGAATCTTTCTTCACATGTTGTAAGAAAATCGTGTTTCAATCCAGGTTTAAAGCCCGTCATCAACAGCCAAATGTCGGCATCTGTAGCAGTTTTCAATAGCACGTTAACAAGTACACAGCCAGTATATTAGCTTGTTGCAATCTTAAAGGTTATAAAATGCATTCATAGACTATAAGGATACAACGTTTGAGAATTTAAATCCAAAATACCTGGTAATTTCAACAAAGTTATATGTATTTGTTTGTACAATCTAATATCAAGATCCTTCAAGCGGTTCAAACGATATGGATCGAACACGAAATATATCAAATCATAGGAAAGTTATGTATATGACTTATGACCTCTTAGTGTGACCTCGACCTTGAACCGAGCTGGTTGTAAAATGCGCTCTGCACATAATCTCAATATGGTGAACATTTGTGGGAAGTCATTTTAATATCCATTTTGCTGCTCGAAATATATGAAGCGGACACGAAATAAAGTAGTATTATAGTCTATGATGCTTGTCATCTCAAGTATGACCCTGACCTTTCACCGCAATGGTTGTATCATGTGCCCAACAGATCGTCCTTATATGTTAAACATTTGTAGCGATTAATTTCAAAATTCTTCAAGCGGTTACAGAGTGTGTGAACATGATCTAGAAGCGAGCTTGTTGCAACATGCACTCTGCTTATTGTCTCAATGTAGTGAACATATGTTGATATTTATTTTAACATCCTTTCAGTGGTTCAAGATTTATGGGGCAGGCACAAAATATAGTCATTTTATAGTCAACTGACCTTTTACCTCTAAGTGTGACCTTGAACTTGAACCGAGTTTGTTGTAACATACACTCTACAACTTGTCTCATTATGGCGCACAATTGAGGCGTGTTCTTTAAAAATCCCTCAGAGGGTTCAAGAGATATCGATCGGACACGAAATGGAGTCATATGACCTTTTACCCCGAAAGGTGACCATGACCTTGAACCCAGCTGGTTTTTGCATAAGCTTTGTGCATCGTCTGAATACGGTAATCAATGTGAATTATTATTTCAAGAACCTTCCAGTGCTTAAAGATATATGGAGCGTAGACGCAATATAGTAATAAAATAGTCATATCACTTTTGACCTCTTAATATGACCTTGACCCTGAACTGGGCTGATTGTAAAAAGCGCCATGCACATTGTCCCAATACGCTTAACGACTGTGAGTTTTTTTTTATCTATCAAGCAGTTGATGAGATAGTGGTGCGGACACGATTTATGATGGATGGACGGACAAACGGACATGGACGGACATACGAACGGACGGGCGGACAACTCTAGCAAATACAATATGTCTGCATTTTCATTGGGGCTGACATAATTAGCTTACCGTCGGTGCAAACTTCCTTAAAATCAAAATTTTCACTCCAAATTTTATTGGTTCTCGATTCGATGAATTTAATGTCATCTTCATCCCCTTCAACGTTAACCACGAGCTTATATTCTGCACCATGTCCTGTTTCAGTCCACGTGATGCTACCCTTCCTTTGGCTATCGGAAATATAAGTGTGATATTCATAACAATATAGTACAAGAAAAACTGTGATACAAAGTATCACAGCGGGCCCACAAACAGATCTACCATGTAAATATTTTGAAGTTCGTAATTGTTAATGAACAAATAATAAATTAAAATGAAAAGATTACACTAGCTTATTTCGCCATTAATGATTCATGCTTATTTTTTTCCGCATATAAACATTTCATTAGCAACAGTTTGCCTTGTTTTCCACAAAACAACTTCGAAAATACAACAGCTTTAAAAGAAATCATTTCTTAATTAAAATGATCAATAATGGATTGGCAAACAGCATTCTTTTGATCGTTCTTTGATGCAGTGCAGGTAGTTTTTCACAAGTTGTGAGGCTCATATTTAAAGCTACATTTACAATTAAAATGTTTGGTTCAAACAATTATAAATGAAACACCTAAACAGTAATTTAATCCGTGATATCTCCTCATCTTTTTACCAAACCAGCAAAAAAATAAAAATTACTCAATTCATTTCAATGATCGAACTGCCATTTCAATAAAAATACACAAACATCCGTCTTTACGTACACTTAAAGGAGTATATAAAATAAATAAAACAAAATAAGTCTTAAAAAATCTCATTTCAAAACTTATTTTGTTTCCTTCTTTGTCTATATGGTCAGCAACTCTACTCTATTTCTATATCGTCAGCTAACTCGTCAGCACTTTAGTACGTGCCCAGAAACGTTGCGAAAACAAACGTACGAAAGACTGTGTCTACATTATTGATGTCAAAAGTAACACCGTTTATTTAATGACGAGACAATCATTATGGTAAGAACGACAACTCATGTATTCAAGGGAAAAATTGACTGCGTCTACATTTTCAGCTTAAAAGTACTCGATTTGTTTTAGGAAAAAGAGTGGCAGCGGCCCGCAATAATACATTTTAAAACCCATTTAAAAAAACAGTAATGTGCCTATGAGATTAGTGCTCTATCTTCTGTCTATTGAAAACTATTTCTTTCTTTTTTCGTATGTGTTATTTGAATTTTTTATTTAGATAATGATATACTTCGCTTACCTCATGGCAGACTCCACATTTTGCAAATAACATTTTTTGAAACATCTTGCCTTTGCTCTATATAGTTCCACATGGCCAGCAAGTTTTGGTCTTGTACTCTGAATGTTTTTCAAGAGCTTATTTTCAAAATCATCCGCTATTGTTTTAGAAAAACTACAGATAAAAATTCCTGACGAACTCGGATAAACTTTCGTGGTGTGGTTAGCAGATGTCATTCCAGTGACCGTCATTTCAAGAGACTTAATATCAATACCTTTCGTTAGAGCCAATTCTTTTACAGTCAGGCAGTCGTCAATAAACTCAAGCGCTCTTTTAAGTTCATCTGCGATAAAGGCATACATGACTATCTTATTTAAATGCATGTCCGTCTGTATTTCAAATGCTGCTTGTATCTTTGCATTTCGAAGCTTAGTTCTCAAGCACTCCTTGCACTCAGCTGTGTTGAGAAACTGTGCTAACTCTGCTTGAATGATCTTTTCTTTGTTTTTCACTTCACTGAGACATTCATACAGGTTTATTTCTACGGATTTGAGCTCTTCCTCTGTAGTAGCGCATATTATTACTTTTCCTGCCTTTTCATCAGTGTTACAACTGACAGTTCCACTGTTCAGCTGTTTAGATCCAAAACCATTGATGATAAGTAAAATGACCTTATAATGAGGGAGCGATATCTCAGACCGACAGTCTTTCCTCTCACCACCCGAATTGCTTCTTTCACGTTGTCCTCGGTTAAACTGTCGGCCTATACCGACGTTTCCAGAAACTCGACTACCCAATATTATTGGAGGAACCTGTACAGGAACATCCATGTTTTGAAAGGACGATGATGGAAAAACGCGTTTTCTTTCGACAGGATGAGGTTCATGATCAATTAACGGAGCTGCGTTTTCAAACAAATCAATCTTGTGTTCCATAGGCATTTGACTTGTGTCTCCTATTCTTAAACCCGTCGGTCTAGTCGGGACAGGCGGTATCAACTTCGGGCCGTCTGCTTAAAACAAGAGAAAAATAAAACATGTTTGCCTGACTTATGGCAGCCATTCAGTCATTTCTCAGTAAAAGTGTATTTGGATTACGGTAGTGAACAACATCCCTGTTTGAGGATAGGTTTCATAGTTATTCGCCTGCTCTTCTAATTGCTGTTAAAATATTAGTTCCAAATGATTTATGGTTTCCAGTAAAACATGTATGCGGCTTTCTTACTGCAGTAAATTAGTTCAATTGAGTATATAAAGTTAAGCAGATGGGCAATGCAAGTTGTACAGATAGCTGTGTAATGGTTGGAGTGGTAGCCAATATGTTTATATTAATATGACAATGGTCAATTTTATGCAACTTTTAAGCAAAACATTTAAGTTATTTATCGCTATTTTGTTTTTAAAATACCTGTTTTGAAAGATGACCATGGCTGTTCAATCAGGTGGCATTTAAATTGTTGATCTTAAATCAAAAGGGGTCTACAATAGAGATCTACACTACTAAACTCCCTGCCAAGTTTAAAAACCGTAAGTCCAAGACCTATCTATACATCAATCGGAAAAAGGTTTCTCGTTCAACTGCTACTTTGACCTTTAATCTGCTTATCTCAAACTAGGGGCGATTTGCATGTCATCAGCAACATACCTTCCAAGTTTGAGGACCTTAGCATAAGCATACTCCAGTACTAGATCAATCGGACAAGGTTTCGTGTTAAAGGTCACCGTAACCATGACCTTTGACCTCAAAACCGATAGTGGTCATCTGCTTGTTATGTCAAACCTCCCTTACATGTTAGAGGACCGTATGATCAAGCGTACAAAGCGTAGTTATTAATCGGACACAGTATGGTCTACTGACCGTCATGCGAAAAGCACTCTCCCTCGAACGAAAGGGAAGGTTGTACTTTAAGCTTACAGTTAAGTCTTTAAATGTGATATTGGATAATGACGGTAAAGTTGGAAGGTAGTTGGTAGTTGGTAGTTGGGGATTCGAATAATCAACTACTTACCAGTTGCCAGTTGGGGATTCGAATATTTAACTACCTGCTACTTGCCAGTTGGGGATTCGATAAACACTGTTTTAATTCACTTTTATTGGTATATTCGCCAGTCGGATATTCGACCATTTCCAGTCGATTATTCGCGAATATTCAACTGCAAACCAGTCAGTAGTTGGGGATTCAGTTTATGTCTTTATGTATGGTTTTAAAGGTCACATATGGGAAAATTAATCGCCAAATGTTTCTGTATACATGTACAAATATGTTTCTTTGCGACAAGCACTGTTTTAATTCACTTTTATTGGTATATTCGCCAGTCGGATATTCGTCCATTTCCAGTCGATTATTCGCGAATGTTCAACTGCAAACCAGTCAGTAGTTGGGTATTCAGATTATGTCTATATATATGGTTTTAAAGGTCACATATGGGAAAATTAATCGCCAAATGTTTCTTTATGCATCTACACATATGTATCTTTGCGACAAACACTGTTTTAATTTACTTTTATTCGTATATTCGCCAGTCGGATATTCGACCATTTCCAGTCGATTATTCGCGAATGTTCAACTACTAACCAGTCAGTAGTTGGGGATCAGAATATGTCTATATATATGGTTTTAAAGGTCACATATGGGAAAATTAATCGCAAAATGTTTCTTTATGCATGTACACATATGTATCTTTGCGACAAACACTGTTTTAATTTACTTTTATTCGTATATTCGCCAGTCGGATATTCGACCATTTCCAGTCGATTATTCGCGAATGTTCAACTACTAACATGTCAGTAGTTGGGGATTCAGATTATGTCTATATATATGGTTTTAAAGGTCACATATGGGAAAATTAATCGCCAAATGTTTCTTTATGCATGTACATGTATGTATCTTTACGACAAACACTGTTTTAATTTACTTTTATTCGTATATTCGCCAGTCGGATATTCGTCCATTTCCAGTCGATTATTCGCGAATATTCAACTGCAAACCAGTCAGTAGTTTGGATTTAGATCTTTTCTATATGTATGGTTTTAAAGGTCACATACGGGAAAATTAATCGCCAAATGTTTCTTTATGCATGTACACATATGTATCTTTGCGACAAACACTGTATAAAATCACTTTTTCTCGTATATTTGCCAGTCGGACATTCGACCATTTCCAGTCGATTATTCGCGAATATTCAACTGCTTACCAGTCAGTAGTTGGGGATTCAGATTATGTCTATATATATGGTAGATGCATAAAGAAACATTTGGCGATTAATTTTCCCATATGTGACCTTTAAAACCATATATATAGACATAATCTGAATCCCGAACTACTGACTGGTTTGCAGTTGAACATTCGCGAATAATCGACTGGAAATGGTCAAATATCCGACTGGCGAATATACGAATAAAAACGAATTAAAACAGTGTTTTTCGCAAAGATACATATGTGTACATGCATAAATAAATATTGGCGATTATTTTTTCCATATGTGACCTTTAAAACCATATATATATAGACATAATCTGAATTCCCAACTACTGACAAGTTAGCAGTTGAATATTCGCGAATAATCGACTGGAAATGAACGAATATCCGACTGGCGAAAATACGAATAAAAGTAAATTAAAACAGTGTTTTTGTCGCAAAGAAACATATGTGTACATGCATAAAGAAACATTTGGAGATTAATTTTCCCATATGTGACCTTTAAAATCATACATATAGACATAATCTGAATCCCCATCTACTGACTGGTTTGCAGTTGAACATTCGCGAATAATCGACTGGAAATTGTCGAAAATCCGACTGGCGAATATACGAATAAAAGTGAATTAAAACAGTGTTTGTCGAATCCCCAACTGGCAACTAGCAGGTAGTTGAATATTTGAATACCCAACTGGCAACTGGTAAGTAGTTGATTATTCGAATCCCCAACTACCAACTACCTTCCAACTTTACCGTCATTATTGGATATACCTTTCTGAAAAGTAATCGGTCGATAAATTAAATAAACACAATTAATATTTATCTAAAGGTGATAATTACCGTTCTTAGTTTTGAGCAAATGGCGATGTAACGTTTCGAACAATGGATAAACCATTACATCCGCCCCATTAATAGTATGACCTTCCTTTGACAGTATCGATTTAACAGCTGAAATTTATAAAGCAAAATATTAAGTATTCAATGACATTTTATCTGAATAAATCGCATTAAAGATGCTTAATACTTATGTAAAAAAACTACAGAAACAAGCTCAGTAGCCAAACGTTTAAACATAAACTCCGTTTAATGGCACTGGGTAAACGCCAAAGACATAGAACACTAAAATAAAAAAAAAAATAAAAAAAAAAAAAAAAAAAACATGAAAAAACAGCAAAAAACTCCACAAAAAACACAATGCATATATACAATATAAAAAAAACTAGGTATGCTTGCCACGGATTGTTAGGTACCGCCTTGGAACGATCAGGAAAGTGTAAATTTCATACGCACAAAGCATGAAACAAACAAATAATTAAAGTTATTTTCATAATTGGAACGAAATCGTAAATGTTCAATGAAAACACTTACCGGACAGATCATTGATCCTAACTACGTAAGTTCCGTTCGCTTTATTATCAACGTCAATAACGCTACCGTCTAGTCCCCCGGATCGTTTGTTCTCGAAGTACAATTCTAAAAGCTCGTCTGTAACATCGTGCGGAACATTTTTTACAACCACTCCGTTTGGCTGTCCCAAAGCTTGAATCGTAACGCGATTTCTACACAGCCGTTTCTCCTCTAGACGCCTTTCCCAAGCGCTAATATCTAAAACCAAATTACAGAGTATAATATTTAGATCATTAAGGTATACAAGCATAGAAGGTTTCCTTATTTCGATCTTTCTCATCAATTTGTATTCAATGTAAAAACACTATTATATAAGGTGCATATCATATTGAAAAAAAACAAAACTTTCATAATCTTATTCTTTTATAACATAGTAATACTTTTACTAATTAGTTTTCAAAAAGTTATCCAATACTTTAAATTCTTGAAATAATTTTTTTTTCAGTTTTATTGATAAATTTCATGTTCAACTAAATGTTAAATGTGTATTAATTTCAATCAAGTTCAATATTTATATGAACATCTGCAGAAACAAGTATAATAGTCGAAATGTTAAACATTACCCCGTTTAATGGCACAAATTGCTTCCTACCCACCGTGCATCAAGAAATAAGTTTATCTACCGGTCTAGTAAATCAAAACAAATCTGTTTATGATCATGTATATAACGATTCTGTTGTAAAAACCAACTAACTGGGTAAACGTTTATCACAGGTTTAACACTCTTTTTCAATGTTAGTGAAAATCAATACGTTTGATTTAACATGGGTTGGCTATACAGTACACATAAAGTACATGTACAATTGATAGATTGATAGTGACATAAATTGTCATTTTGGGCTTCATTTGATAAGCATATAGTATAGTTATGAAAAGATTCTGATTATACATAAAAAGCATTAATGTGTTCTAATCAATTAAAGGTTGTTCATGTGTGTGTGTGCGTGTGTGTGTGTGTGCTACTAATTGCCTGGAACCGAAGATTGAAATATAGGCAAAATTATATAGAAAGTGTCCGATGTCCTATATTTAAAGTGGTAATTCAATGTTCAAAATTAGTAGAAGAGCTATGGTTATCATTTTCAGCAAACGTAAACATTACAAAGATGTTTTTACCAGATACTTAAAAATACAACTATAATGGGAAAGCGCATGTATGCACGCATAACAAGAGAATAAGAATAACGCAACATTCTCCGTTATTTTATTAATTGACCTTGCAAGTTTATCTTTTTTTCTATTGCAAAACAGCCAATAGAAGTATAATACGATAAATGCATGATACCAGTCTGATAGGTATTACACCTCGAACAACAAGCGTTCTAACCCTTACGATGTATCAATTGTTTATAACCTCAGAAACGTTCCAAACCTTGATCCGTGACCGCTGTTTCAAATTGAACCACGGCAACAGAAGGGCAGATTTTTTGGCGGTTAAAGGACGTCACGTTCCGTTTACATATCACCTCAGCATAGTTCTTGATGAGGTCGTCTTGTGTCTCAGGTGGAATATTCTGCAAGATGAGTATATTAAGACACTGTGTTTGTAGCGTGACTGGTCCCGTTACAGTTTTCTCCGTTAAGGTTGTTATGTTTGATTTTTTTTTATAAATTTGACAACAATAAGTATGTAAATATAAGCTGTATTTAATTGATTATTTTATTTTTCGTCCGTACATATTCCATAATACGATTTGCATTGTATGCTTGCAACGTCTGAACTGTTGGCAATATCGAACTTATTCAAGCATAATCGTAAAATAGTGTAAATATTGATATTGAATTAAAGTTATTCAAAATTACAGTCTAAAAGCAGTTTCTATGAAGGACTCGAATAGTTCATGCATTTAGTTAAGCTAATATGTTAAAACAAAACTATAACTAATTAAAAACCATAATCAAGCATAGGATGTATTAACAAACAAAGTACCGTGAGGACTAGGCAGTTTGGCCAAGAGTCTGGCTTTTTTGGACAATCCATCATGGCAAATGGAGACGCATCTGGAAACCCATGCACCAACGAAACTGAAAGGAATGATTATTTAATATATGTAATGTTTCATATAAATGATAGTAGTCAACATTTTTATACGCATAAGTGAGTAAGAATGCAATAAACTGCCAGACCGTTTAGTATATGACCATACTGTGTTTTGCCGTTTTGACAAGTTACTTATTTGGAACGCCTTTGTTATAATAACCGGTTTGACCATTCAGAACTCCTCGGTCATTTTTTATCAAAAACAACCTCGGATGTATTTGGACGGTTTACATATTCAAAAAGTGGTACTAGTAATCTTATTTAGCAGTTAAACTTTATGACTTAACTCTTGGGAATCTTAATTATGTTTGCAATAATTCACTTCACTGGCAATCAATTTAAACTTAGGTAAATAAATACAACTCTAAAACACTACAGTTATTTAATGATATCATTCAAAAATTACGAACTACTTCAACTGATGTATCGGCATACATCCAACGTTGTTTTCGATAAACATGGCCAAGGAGCTCCGAATGCGTTTTTGCTTGTAGCAATTTGATTGGTCAATTGTTTATGTTATCTTGATTCTGATTGGATTTTGTATATTCTACACTGTTATTTCCATGAAGTTTTGCAGACATGGAATGATTTCTTGAGTTAAGCATTTGAAATAGTGAATGGAAAGTTTTAAGGTATGTAATCTTGGTTTCAGTCATGTATTTGTTTGCGTTCTCGCTGAGATCATTTGTGTCATTGCACATATTAATTCTGCTTTTATAAACGTATTTCCGAGATATGGAGCTATCCGAAAAGCAGCATAGTAATTATAGTTCCGATAATCTATTTCCTCTCACATTTCTTATTCTGTACACTTACTATTCTTTTAATTACCGTTTACATCTGTATTGGTTTACTAACGATCTGGAGATTGGGAAAGTCAGCCTGGAGTTTTCAGTACCACATATTGGTGAGTTTAATGTGTGTGTGTGTGTTGTATATTTTCCGGTCAGATGACGTCTTGTATTTGCAATGATTGCATGTCATTGTCATCATCTGTCTTGTTGTTATTTCGTTGTGTATGCAAAGTTTGTACAAAGTCATTGTATGTTACCTGTTATAGTGTGTAGCGCTATAGATATATGGCCTCTAGCCTTGTAATCATGACTTATGATGATATCGTGAAATTCATGATAATTAGATAGGTCTTAATATTCGTTATATTACATTATTTATGTGTGTATTATTATATATTGCAGAAAACAACTTTAATCCAGTATCGACGTGGTTGTCTTTGTACCCATATCATAGAAGAAGCAATCTGTTATACTGATAAACAAGTATAGTTCAAACTGACAAAGACGGTAACTAAATTGTGTGAACACTTTTTCAATCACTGAAATTATCATACCAACACAGAATAGTCAATATAAGTCCATTGTCACTAGCACCATTTTTTTCATATGTATTTTCCCATGGTTTTAAGATTGCTTTCAAATATTTAACAAGAGGTCGATAAGGGTGTATGCATTATTGGCATGGTTTGTTTGGTCGTTTCTTATTTTAATATCTATCCAGATCATTCACGTATTGATTATAGGAAACATACTGATAGTTCACTTAGAAAATTTCGTATTAATTATTCATGGGATCCGCAATTACAGTCTTGTAACCACTAACGATTGTGAAGTTGCAATGTATTTAATAACCAAGTAAACATAAGAGAACTCGAGCAGTACGTCATAATTTGCAGAAAACACCTCGAAATTCTTTTATTGGTATAACTGATTCTCGAAATTCATCGGTCAACATTGCTGACACCGCACTGACAAATTTATCAAAACTACTTAACATAGTCGCACTGACAAAATTATCAAAACTACTTAACATATCTTAAGGATTCATTGTTAACTGAATCATAATAAATTTCCGCATACATGTAACGGCAATTAAATAAATTGAATAAGTCTTACATTTTCTAACTGCAATAAAATAAATCAACTAAGCCTTACATTTTCTGCATAGAAATTTAAAGTTCTCATTTATAACGAGCTGTAAATTAATATTCTTTTAAGTTGATAATCAATTTCTTAATCTATATATTTTTTAGATATTTATTTTGATCATAATTATAACAATAATAATTAACACAGATCATTATTTTCAAAAGTATTAATAAATGAAAAAGACGATCAGAATGTATTTTTTATCTGTCGTAAGCAATACAATGTATAAAAATACAGCAATACATCTAATACTCCAACAATTTTACAGATCTGTAAATTTTTCACTATCCGAACTCCAAGTTATCCGAAACAAGCAATACATTTATAGCTATATTTATATTATGATCATTTTATGTAATGCACGCTGTGTTTATATTGTTTAAGTTGATATTAAATTTAATTTAACATTATGTTTGCTTTAAAAATTCACAAACTTGATGAATGATAATAAAGATATAAAGAAAGATATGAGTATTCGACTTACTGCGTATTTCCTTACTTTCGTTTTCATTGAAACGCGGAAAGTACTTTTTTCCCAAAAAATGGAACGCGTTTCGAGGAGAATCTGCCGGGTCCCGGAATCCAAATTTCGGTATTGTATTTATATCTTTGCATCTTTTATGTTTCAGTTGGAAAAAAGTATTTGAAATAAACATTACATTAACATAGTAATTATTTCACTGCATATATATGATGAGGCAATTATGAAAAAGATGTGTTTTTGAGTGTTTAGGTACATTTGTGCATAATTTATCAATAAACTTAATAAATATTTTCATTTATTTTAACATTTTCATTTACGGTATTAAATATGTAATTGAACTAATCAGAAATATGGAAACTTGTGCAATAAGCAACACTTGGCCTCTAATATCGAGTGTATTTGCATGGACCGTGTAAGTACAGAGACTGTCTGGTACCATCGCAGCCTTTCAATTTTTTAGGGTAAATTTGATAAATTTTAGTTAAATGGGGCATTATAACTGAAGCATCCCGGGAAAAAAGCAGGGACCTTTATGGCCTGGACCTTCGCAGATTTCTGCCGTGGTCTGGGACCAATAACAAAATTCTACTCTTAGCTGAGATCAATTATTGAAAAAAGCCATGACCGCTGTGGCGGCGACTTTAGCCGAAAACTGCCGCTGTAGCCAGGACTGCGTATGGTTTTAATACGAACCGTGGCCGGGATCCTTTTTTGCGAATAACCTCGACCACAGTGGTCGACTTAGATGAATAAACATGGACCTGAAACAAAAAATACAAAGTGTTTCGGTAGCATTTGGAAGAGTTTAAATTTCAAACATGGTTACACATATAAATTTTATCCAGAAACAAATGTAACAAACGAGCTCTTTTAGTCTTTACATTGGATCACCAGTCTTCAATGCTAGACACCATGGTTATTTGTGAGTCGTATTCTTGAAGTATAAGTATATGCAAACATAAACTCCAAGCTATTGATCCAGTAATAGGATTCCATGAATGCTCATCCAACGAAGAAACGAGGCCATTTTCATATTACAGCCTATTTAAAAAGGTGGTACATTATTGTTATAATTTTTTAAACCAATCTATTTTTTGGAATGATGAAAACAACAACATTAAATTGCTAAAACCGTTCACAATATTAAATCATCACATAAGATTTCCTTGAATATAATATATATCAGGGCCATAGAAAATGTTTTGTGACATATCACCAGTCAAACTGTGTTGTTTTAAGAAAAGCCATGAAATCGACACCGAAATATTACGTAACTATCAACAAATGACGCAGAACATGAAAAAGCTAATAGAGCAGTGCCGGTATTCATAAAAAACATCTTTAGTACCTTCTTATCATGAGTCGAATTTCTAATTTTTTCATTGTCAAATCTGAACGAAAGTACAAGCGTTTTTTTCTGGACTAAAATGTATATTACATACCATTAATGAGAATAAAGTATTTTAGATATTAATAAATTATTAATGTATACCATGTGACCAGTGAGGTACTAAACCTAGAAAAATTATTTCAGTAAGAAAATGACTTAAGATGTTTTATGAATACCGCCCCATGCACTAAGTATTTAGAAACTTTTGTTTACATGTTATCCTTTATCGTGATAGACTCGCTAATTAAAAAAAATATACCTACAGTTTTTAGTGAGCGAAACTAAACTATTATTAGTTAAAAAAAAGATATACTAGCAGAAAGCAGTTAGGCATATTAAAGATATCAATGCAAGGTTTATTTCGCTTGTATATGTTATTTTTGCCAACTTGTAAAATTGGCATGACAGAATACATTCTCATTTTTGTCATTCACTTAAAAAGTAAAACTAAGTGACTTATACGTACGAAAAACGAACGGACGGACTGATGGAGGGACTGTCGGGGCAGTCATACAGAAACAAAAATCACAAGCAAATACATAGTATAAAACATTTGTTAGGGTTACAGTATTCAATATTTACCTAGCACGGATGAACTAAAATACACAGTTTTATAAAAGCAAACAGCATCATACATAGATGTTGATAAAATATGAAATGGCTAACGCGCTCGATTTAATCATAATAACAAACTTTTTTAAGTTGTGATGTCTTATCTATGTTAGTTATGTTCAGATTCGATATTAAGACATTTACATGATAAATGTATATTGTCCAAACACGAACATTATATGGCGGTTAATAGACTCATAAAATCATAATGTCTATAATGCTATCAATATTTTTATATTAAAGGTATTTTATTGCAACGAAGGATTTAAACATTAACATTTCTTAAACACAAATAAAGCATTTACACTTGTTTATCTGTCATCGACATACATTCAATATGCAATTACATATATAAGAAACCCTGCACAGTGTATCCACGGAAAAGAAAAGCTCATAGTATATCAGTGTTGTGCACGCACGAACGCACTCACGCATTCACGCAAGGAGACGTACGTACATGCAGTGGCACACGCACTAAACAAACGCACACGTATATGCACACGCCGCAATCATACACACGTACATGCATACACACGTGCACACACACACATCCCTGGCGCCAGCGCACACACAAACGTACTGACACACGCACACGCACAATAACGTACTGGCACACGCTCACACATACTCACAAACGCAAACGCACACGTACATGAACACACGTTCTGGCACTCTCACACGCACACGTACATGCACACGCTCACACATACTCACAAACCCCCCACACACGCACTGGCACAAAAGCAATTACTTTACCAATCAAAGCACTGAAAGTGCTGAGGGACGGTACTGCTGAATGCTGGCAACATCTATGTAACATTCGGTAGTGTAAATATATGTAATAGGGATTTATACCATACATCATACATTAATCTGGAACGATAACTTTTACACAAAGGCTAAAACAACAACTTAAATGTTCGTCATTATAATAAAATAAAAACAAGAAATATAGAGGTGCGTAACTTTATGAATTTATTGGAAAAATGATTTCCAGAACAATTCAAAACATATGGCAACAGGCAAACACACAGACCACTGAGATACCAATGCCTCAACAACCACAGACCAGTCCAATTTGCAAAACCACATTAACAAATTCACACAAAGCATGATTTACAGTGTGTGTATATCAAAGTGATAAATAACGTAATTTATCCTACTTCGGAAGCAACATTTTGTTTAAAATGAAGACTTAAATCAAAGATAACTTTTCTTTCACTACATCATTGTAAATAAAACAATGAACAGTCTATGATGCTCAAGGAGCCCCTCCCTCGTTCCATTACCAAAGGCAGATAAGGCGATACGTTTCATCAAACAATGACAAACGTGTTTCCAATATGTTTTGACAGTGCTCTAGCCTCTGTCAGAAGGCCCTAATGTGAAAAGGTTTGTTGAAGCTATTTAAGAAACTAAAATCTCAATTAAACTCTGGTGTTTGTTTATTGATACATATGGGATTGATAATGAGTCAATACACAACTGCTAAAAAAGATACATTTTTAACAAACAATCATACCAGATTTTATTAGATTATTTGCAGTTGAATGGAAGGCTTACTTGAATGTATGTCAACAATGAAGTAATTATTAAAGAATTAATGACTGTTGACAGGTGAGGTGTGCTCAAGTTATTGACATAAAATTATTCATTTCTCGCAGTACACAGTGAGTACCATTTGGATATCAGCCCTTGTTTGTTTATTTTTTGTGAATTGACAAAACAGAAAATCATGATTTTTAGTAGTTTTTACTTGAATATTCAGATGTTTAAGAAAAGGTAAGGCTTGGGGTCATGGTGGATGCAACACGAAAGCTATATCACAAGATTGATTTTTGAAACTTAAAAAAAATTACCATAGCAATTGAGCAAATGAAAAATTTATTTTTAACAAGAGAGCCCTGAAGGCCCTATAAAGCTCACCTGATTCAATTCGAGTGTGACATAGACTTCATAAACACAAACATTCTGACATAGTTTCATGGTGATCAAAGAGAGAATGTAACCTCTACAGTGTTTAAAAAGTTTTTCTATGATTTGACCCTAGGGACCTGGTTTCTGACCTCTGATAACCCAGTTTCAATCTCTACCTAAAGATCATCAAGAATAACATTCTGATCAAGTTCCATGAACATATGCTCATAAATGTTGCCTCTAGAGTGTTAACTTGCTTTTCCTATTATTTGACCTGGTGACCTAGTTTTTGACCACACATGACCCAGATTCGAACTTGGCCTAGAGCTAATTAATATAAACATTATGACTTACTGAACATACACTCATATCGTGACCTCAAGAGTGCTAATAAGCTTTTTCTATGATTTGACCTAATGACCTAGTTTTGACCACACATGACCCGGATTCAAACTTGACTTAGAGATTATCAATATAAACATTCTGACCAACTTTCATGAATATACAAATCTAAATGTGACCTCTACAGTGTTAACAAGCTTTTCCTTAAATTTGACCTGGTGATCTGGTTTTTGACCACACGTGACCCAGATTCAAAATTTGCCTAAAGCTAATCAATATATACTTTCTGACTAAGAAATGTGACATCAAGAGTGTTTACAAGCTTTTCCTTCAATTTGACCTGGTGACCTAGTTTTTGACTGCACATGAACCAGATTCGAACTTGACCTAGAAATTATTCATATTAACATTCTGACCAAGTTTCCTGAAGATACAGTTATACATGTGACCCCAGAGTGTTAACAAGCTTTTCCTTCAATTTGACCTGGTGACTTATTTTTAACCCTAGATGACCCAATATCGAACTCGTCCAAGATGTTATTGAGGGTAACATTCTGACCAAGTTTTATTAAGATTGTGCGTAAATTGTGACCTCTAAAGTGTTAACACTCAAATTGTTGATGACAGACACAGGGCGATCACAATAGCTCACCTTGAGCACATCGTGTACTGACTATCGGGTTCATAAATATAAATACCTGTTCTGACAGCAACCACATAAAACATACATGTATCATTACATTAGAGGCAAAGAATGGGTCGGTGGCTTGCAAAGAAATTTAGATACAGATTTTCCTGAATGAAAAGATGCAGCTGACAATTATCACATACTACATGAAAAACTAGAAAGTATACCCATCATAAAAATCTATTGAGTAACATTTGTATTAGACAAGAGAAACATAAAATGAGATCAAAACTTAATCATTTGTGGTTTAGTTATGTGCAAACAATTAAATATACATGATACAATTGAAAGAACAATATCAGTTGATATACTTGCAGCGATTTGTACAAACAAATTTCAAAACACATAGTAATAGTGAATATTTCAAGTTTTTAGAAATAATGTTATTGAAGTTAAATTTCATGTATTTTCAGGTTAAGAGGTTCTCTTTGCTGGTGAAATACCTATTTATTTATTTCATACTGTAAACTAATGAAATGTTTTTTTCAAAAGCAATTTCATTACTGAAGTGTTTGTGAGTATGTTTTCTAAAACTTTACAAAATATTATGTTGTGAGAAGCTGTTATTTAAATTGATTGTTCATATAAAGATATTTTTAGGCATAACATTTTCCATGAAGGATAGGCAGAGAATTGAAAGTTCAAAATGTTAAAAAGCTTATTTTGATAATATTAAGAACTAAACTGTTCACTACTAAATGTCCAAGCACACATGAAATGTGTGTTTATGACTAAAGTTGGTTTCATTCCAAGCGATTCAGTTCTATTTTGACGAAGCTGCTGTCAGATGTCAGAACAGTTTTATTTAAGATGCAATTGATCAAAAAGAAGGAAGCAAAATCAGTTCCATGGAAACAGTCAGCCTTGTGACATAAGCCAAATGTAACTCCAGTCTGCAGTAGGTTGACGACCTTGATGCTCTCTTGGGTCTCTTTAGCTCAGATTTTCTGCAAATGTTCACACATACTATTATTAAATTTTAATCTTAAACATTCTGTGTACATAGTAGTTAGTTGAAATGTATTTTGATTTGTTAATTTAGTACTGCGCCATTTTAATTATATTTCATGTAAATAAATATATTTATTTTAGTTGAATGGAAATAAAAGGTATGACTTGGCAGGGGTGAACTGATGGCTATAGCAGATACAATATAGTAGCTCCATCAATGCAGAAAATGTGTTTACAATGATTTTGAGCTGGCTAAAAATTTAAATTACCTGTATATTTGTTGTTGGTGTAAAAGGTGATGTGAATGAGTTGTGGGTGTTGGCAATGACATCATTTATGCACGACATCAGTACGTCTCCTGCCCTCCCATTTCTCCGTCTACAGCATGGAGCATAATGGTCACATCCACATTGTATACCTTGTCATTATGTGCTGAGCTTCAACCTGCATAGATAAAAGGAAATAAAAAATAAGCTGCGTAATTTACATTTACTGTTCAGAAAGCAGTATATGCAAAACTAAAAGAAGTTATGGTCATATGTACTTTATGGTGTTTGAAAGGGATGAAGGTACACATTTCCTTGAAACGGTTTAAGCTTCAAAACAAGGCGACATGGGTTCGATTCGAAGCCTGTGAGTTTTGTTGGTGGTCACATATCCAGACAAGAGTGCTACATGTATATTGAAGGTAAAATGCCTTTTAAAAAATGTATGAAAGATTCCATACCTCAACGATTATGCCGGAGACACACACCCTTGTTTTCTGTGGTGAATGGCGAGCCACCTTGAGGAGACAATGGCAGCCCCTGAACAATTGCTTGCCCGATGAGCCTTTGCATTTCAAGCACACTCAAACAACTGTTACCAGTTTTGTGTTTTGAGAATGTGAACTGTCTTGTCCCCAGTCTTCCAAATAATGTCTCTTGATGGTAAAGAGCATCCAACTTTGGCAAGATAAAATTATTGCTATCACCAAATGCCATCTGGGCTGCTGCAGTATACCGCAATATTTTGACTTTCAAATAACTTAGGTATGGCCCACTTGATTTTTGCAAAGGCTTCTTTGATGGAGGGCATCTGCAAATAAGTATTTTACATTTTAATGATATGGTTTATTAAGGAATTTATTACAATTTATAAGCACAATATTTTTTTATGAAAAATGATGGAACTAAGGTTCATTTTCAGTACAACAACACTGAGCTACAGAAGCATTTACAGCCTCAACCAGTTCTTAAACAAGTAATAAGGTTTCAAGGTGGCAATTTAAAAGATGTTTATTAAAAATGATAGTGAAATAATTAAATTAAAAACCTTACTTTACGTTTATTTATGTTGAGGCGAGTGCTTTATCTAATCACTGGTACAAAATGATATAAAACTATTTGAACACAACCCATTTTGGTCTGGTAATTATAACATTTGGATGTTCACCAGCCCGAGAGATTTTTTTTTAGGTTTTTGCTTTCAGGGTAGTGCTAGTTTCGACCACTGTGTATCTTAATTTGTTATTGAAGTTCTGGCAAGCTTGTCTCCAAAATGTGTATCAAAGAAGTTGGCAAAGGCATAGTTCATACAAAATTTTCATGCCTACAGCCTACTCAAGGTTTTCCACATGTAATACGTCAAATTTATGCAAATAAGACGATGTGTTTTATTTTTGTATATGTACAAGTTTTGTACGAAAAGTGGGTAGTTATTCCGATCGGGATTCCTGGTTAAAGCATATTGCATCACAAAATATAATAAAAACAAGAAATATTACCAAATAACGTTATTTTATATTAGTTCTGTACACAAAAAAAATAAATATCCAACGAATAATTATGAGTTTGACGTGTTTTCTTCATTTCACTTTTTCAAAACATAACGATATGATCATATGGACATGAAGAGCACCTGCAAGGCTTCAGGGCACAATTTTAAAACAATCGGAACATTTTGGCCATGGCCGTGTTGTGACGAATGTATTTACGAGGTCTGTCTCGAAGCTTGTCGGAGGTGGCCGAGTTATTACAATTGGATCAAGTTGTTCCGCTTGGCATAATTGTTGTTTGTGTCAGTCAACTTTTATTTAATTGGAAAGGTAAACAATGTGTTTTAATGCATTAAATGCTTGTTTTGTGCAAAATAATTTTTCACTTACATGGTTAAATATGAATATAAACCTTTATGATGAATTTCAACAATAAAATACTTCACTTATTTTAATATTTTTCAAACACACCCGTTTTTGCACAAACCTGTTTAGACACTAGGGATTGGAAGAATCCCGTATAACGCACCAGTCAATTGTAAACATGCCCCCCCAGGTCCGGGGATATACCAGGGATAGCCGGGGAAAAGGGCCGTGTTTTTACTTTCCGCTGTGGTTTTGTCTTAGTGCCAAATTAAGCGGAGATTGGGCCTTATATAGAGTGTCTGGGGTGCGGGGGTATTTGGCCGGGGTTTTACCATCAGTTCGTCCCCGCAGGACAGGGCCTTTACCTGGGGTTGGCTGGACAGAAAGTCCCCGCTATTCCCCGGACCTTGGGGGCCATGGTTACAATAGACTGGTGCAAAACACGTCTATTGTTTTAGACTAATGTACAAGTTAGCATATCTTACAAAGAAACCTGCAACAACAGCATATTAAAAATATCACAAACACTGATGTAAACATTTGTTAAAGTCAGCTTAAACACAATTTCAATCAAGATCTACTTCAGACTGTAAACAAAATGGCATTTACTCAATAGTACATAGCACATTCTTGACCTGTTTTTTTCACACGGCAACTTGCTTACTTGAAGTACTTCCTAAATGTTATGGCTCAAGACCACAGTTATCTGCCCCCCGTTGACCAAGATCCGGATGTGAATACAGAAACAAAGAGTGCTTGTGTTCAAGTATCAATATTTTATTAAAATTGAATGAAAAAGAAGCAAAAAATGTTCTTTTTGCAGAGAACTTGACTGAATTTGACACTCTATTGCAGAAATTGATAGTTTTCAATGTAAATATTGGAAAAATCATAGCTTGTGGAAGTCTGAAAATTAGTTGTTTGTAGCCGATTGACTCCCTGGCGGAAGGGTTATGTATTTGAACTCAATTTTGACAGTCGGGTCAATGGTCAACATGGTGTTTTCTTGTGATTATATTTTGTGTCTTGAATTGTTCTAGAGATGCCATGTCCTTGTTTTTCAATTGGGGTGTGTATAAAGTCAAAAGCCAGGTTAGTGTCTATATGAAACATATAGTAAAAATAACTGTGGTCTCACGCCTGATATAGAGGAAGCTTTTGGAGGGGTGGCCTATTTTAAATTGTTATAAATTCTTAATTTATACAGCTATCTGGTTGAAATTTGGCCAGTTGACAGTGCTTAGCCATAGAATATTGGTGTTTGAGTATGAAATGTGAAAATCTTATATTACATAATATAAATTAATAATATATAATTTTCTTATATATTTTTGACATTTTTAAAAAAAAACTACTTTCACTTTCAATTTAATGTTTGGAAATAGTTCCAAATGATGGTAACTAATGAATGAAAGCCTCACTTTCAATTCCAAAGTATAAATGGAGGGATTTTTTTAACATAGGAAGCAGACCCAGGAGGAACTGTCTGTTGAAGACCCCCCCCCCCCCACCACCACCAAGCTGCCCACCAGAGGCCAAGCTGTACTTGGTGTTTGCCAACATGCTGTAATTTGTAAGTACTTCAAGATAATATATTAGAAAATGGTATCCAAACTGTAGTACAAAGTGAGACAGTTTGGTCATAAAAGCCCATTGAGACTGTTTGTTCCATTCCTAAATGAATTTCTTTTATGTTGTCAATCATTTCTGATGTGGCTTTGATAATAATATTATTTTCTAATGAAACTGCTGACTTGTATCAGTCTTTGGTCTGTATTGTGCATCTATTCACACATTTTGTTTGCTCTTTTAAGCAAACATTACAATAATTGCAAATTCTATAAGCAATTAAACAAAACTTACTGCACATAGGATGCAGAATGATGTTTTATTTAGTGTGCATATGATTTTCAGCTTATGGACAAGAAAACATATACTTTAACAATCACAGCAACACAATGAGATCCCAATTTTAAAGAAATAATGCCACCTTTCATTAATTCATTAATTCATTCTATCAATCATTCATATATATTCATTAATTCATTCATTTATTCAATTTATTCATTGAAAAACTTGACATTTCTCAAGGCAAAATAAATAAAAAGTGAGCAGCTTTCATAAAGAATAGAGCCTTTTCCCTTAATGCATTAAAAAACACAACCTTAATACAGTATAAATGTTTTAAAAACCCTAATTTATTGCTTATTTTAATAGCCAGCCTGGTTGCTGTAGCCACAGAGGAATTTTCAAGGACAAGAACCAGTGCTGGTAAAACTGTGGTCTCTGTGGTTTTCCATACCGGCTCTCGGCAAGGATTTTCAAGAAAGGAATACCATCTCCAAGTAAGAAGAAATTCTAAGCATGTCTGGTTTGAATGCTTGCAAAATGCATCTGGGTACTCAATAAGATGAGGTTTACCTTTGAGTTGTTAAAAACTGATTGCAAAATGTCCAAAAGACTATATATTCTATTAAATTTGTCCTGAAAATCTTTGAATTCATGAACTTTTCTGCATATTTATCACATTTATGACTATATTAAAGGTTGTGTATGCCTCAAATGAGTGTTTACAGGCCTTTTTCAAACTTTAACAGTAGTGGCAGATAGTTTTATTTGTGTAAAACATTGCTTTTGTGTCTTGCTTGCAGATCATGATGTGCCAATAAGCTCCAGTTAGCTGCGGCCTTTTCCCCAGGCGGTAGTCCTGCAATCTGAATCCAGGAGATGCAGCTCTGAATCCAATATTTCAGAAGAATGAAGATGTTAGTCAACTCTGTAGTGCTTGTTTGTGTGTAAATGATTCCAATGAGTGAGATTTATAGCAAATCAGGTGTAAATAAGCATCTTATAGACAATAGTGAAGTGCTGTACTCTGAATTTAATGCCAAATCTAGCCTTCAAAACAGATTCTTAAAGTAATTTTTTTTTAAAAATGGGCATAATAATGCTATCTCTGCATTTTCTACATCATGTAGCCACCTCATACATGAAAACACTAGCAGTTGTCATGAATCTTTAAGTTTTGGTGTGTTTTTTGCCATTTCCTTTGTTGCGCCATTTGTCCCGGAAGCCAACAATTTGGCATATAGTGTTGTTTAGACTGTCTATTAACACATTATCACTAAACTTCTTGTGTTAAACTGAACAGTTCTGTTACCTTTGTATATAAGTGGACCAGAAAAGCAAAATTTTGACAAGTTGAGGCATTTCAGTTGGGCTCTATGTCATTTTTTATATAAAACACTAAGCCGATGAAGTGGAAAAACCTTATTTTGCTTAGAAAAAATCTTAAAAGAGTAGGCAGGCCAGTTTTGTGGTGCTGTTCTATAGACACCATTAAAAGCTACAAGGAAAACTTTACTTGGTCAAATTATTCCAATGCATAAGGAAATAATGGCTCTTCAAAGGTTTGCGGCCTAACATTTGAGGGAAATGGCTGTTTCTGCTTTTTATGAAAATACCACAGGTGCTAATACTTGTCTCATTCATTTAGTGTTTAATATATCATTGCCAAACTTTCAGTATGTGTTGCATATAGCCTGAAGCTGAACTATAGGAGTTTTGAAGTCTGTTTCTGAAAAAATGTTGCTTAAATAGGCTCAAGACCACAGTTATCTGCCCCCCGTTGACCAAGATCCGGATGTGAATACAGAAACAAAGAGTGCTTGTGTTCAAGTATCAATATTTTATTAAAATTGAATGAAAAAGAAGCAAAAAATGTTCTTTTTGCAGAGAACTTGACTGAATTTGACACTCTATTGCAGAAATTGATAGTTTTCAATGTAAATATTGGAAAAATCATAGCTTGTGGAAGTCTGAAAATTAGTTGTTTGTAGCCGATTGACTCCCTGGCGGAAGGGTTATGTATTTGAACTCAATTTTGACAGTCGGGTCAATGGTCAACATGGTGTTTTCTTGTGATTATATTTTGTGTCTTGAATTGTTCTAGAGATGCCATGTCCTTGTTTTTCAATTGGGGTGTGTATAAAGTCAAAAGCCAGGTTAGTGTCTATATGAAACATATAGTAAAAATAACTGTGGTCTCACGCCTTATTGCAGTTAACGTATCTAAATCGCGTAATACCGTCTTTAATGGTAATATAAACCGGTCGGCTACATATGTTTTATCAAATAATGGGTTTATAATAAGCCACCTCATATAATGATACTTACTTTAGACTAAAATACGATTCATCTGTCTGCTTTCTCAAACCGTTTACAAACATCATAACAACCTGGATGTACGAATACGATTACTACTGAACGAAAATCAAACGACGAACTTAAATTAATTTTGTACAAAATTAACTTTCCATAAACTAAAGCTAAAAGATAGATTGAAGAATTATAATCATTTTATCAATTTTATACAATATGTTTCCTTATTGACCGTGATAAAATAATAAATAACAAACCTTTTCCGTTCTGAAATTTCGGGGTTAATTAATAACGGTCATAAATGATCATGATCGAGGTGAGAAAAGAAGTGCGTATTCATTCATCTTTTTTGAATGCATATGTTACTCCCGAGTTTGAACAAAATTGAAACAGCAGTTGTATGACCAGTTTTCTATTCTGGATAAGATTTCGTCTTTAACTTTCATTACATATACAATGCGTGTTCAGAATATCAGATATCTCGCTTCGCGTCTGGGACTATTAATAATAGTGTAATCTTACACCCAGTTCGCGTACATAGAAAATATGTCTGAGTGATGTGACGGTGTATATTGCTGGGTATAGTTTACGCTTGCTGTTATATTCAGCTTTCAATGCGGGAACCAATTGATGCACGCCTATCGAAAAGTAGCATGGTACCTATGAATGGTACTTGCAGTACCGTCCAAAAACATATTTTCTTATGTAATCAATGTTTTGTTTAAATTACCTTATTTGAAATATTGAATGGTATAAGTAAATACACGGTGTTTGACTTGAATTTCTTATCATTACATTAGGAGCAGACGAAATTCAAATCTATCACTTTTCTCATGTACAACTGCGAAGTGTCAGCACCTGTGTGTTAACTTGATTTATTCTTTCTACAATGACAGCAATAAAAATAAACGATTATCCATATTTCCAACAGAATAACTAATTAAGGCAACCGTTTAATTTCTACATTGAGCTATTGATTAAAGATTATTGTCCCGGCATGTAGCAGTTTATAAGTCCCGGCTTTTCCGATTATCGGTCCCAGGTCCCGGCAAATATAACTTCCCATATTAACATGTCCATTTTCTGAAAATAAAAAGCGCAGTATAGAAACTAGCATTCAGGGGATATATACCTGAAAGTAAAAGTACGGAAACTAAATGCATCATCTCCATTTAAAGCAATTATTGAAGGGTATTATTCAAGTTTACATTCATATAAATTGATCAGGCAATATAATTGTTTACGGTTTTCCAACCAGCCCTAACTTTTAAAACGCCCGACTCTGTGTGTTAGCGTATGTCTTAAATTATAGTATTTTGCGAAAAGCTCTTAATTAAATGTTTTAACCAACATACCATATAATTCATTTACGGTAGCAAACCCCTAATGGACATCATTTCAAGTTATGGTCAGCTTGATAATTTCTTAATGTGAATCATTTCCCGGTTTCCAAAAACAAAATATAAAAGAAATTGACCGTCAAAAAACAATTTTATTTAAATTTCAAGTACCCTACTCCCATTTCAGAATTTTTGATAAAAACGACATCAAGAAAAATCATTTATGTTCTATTGTTTCCGGAGTAATGGACAACCTGGTTTAAGTATGGAAATAATAACAACACATGTTTGAATTGAAATAAGGGCATTTATTCTAAAATGCCGTAAGTTTAAAGTTATTTTTCCATATCTGGACAGCTAATAAACCGCCATGAAAATAATGTAAGAACAAATATAAAAACAAAAGGAATAAGAAATTATTTTTCAAAAAGTGAGGTGAGCCAATAATGTCTAACGTTGTACGAGAGGAGAGGAGGAGGTGGTTTTCCAAAATTTTTAGCTTGGTTCCGCTTTGTATCTGAACGAAGAGTAATGGAATAGGAGTGCCTTGATTGGCTGATATAAGACACGTGGTTTAAATTTTTGGTCACATGATTTAAGACGATAAGACAATTGGCTCTGACGTCATTGGTCTTAATAAACATCGAATTAATATCAAACAAAGACATAAATACTTTTATATGTTTATAAAATTCATTTATTTCATTCATTTTCCAACATTTTGGTAATGATTTGATAGCAGAGAAACAAAACATATTTGCTTTCAGAAATAATACATTATTGAATACATCATCAACAAATATAATAAAACTATATTGAAATAGTAATATGGTATTACAATTTAAGCACAGTGTTTAGACGCATACAAATTGGAACCTTGGCGTTTTAAAACAAAATCAACAAGTTCTAGAAATACGCATAACATGTTCCTATTAATAATTAACTTAAACCTTTTTTGGAACATTATGCAAAAACGATATGAAAGTTTTTCCGTCTCGTTTAAAAAAAAAGGTTTTAAATTCCCAATCACCTGTTTCAGCCGTGACTGCAAGTAAGAAAATCTTCAAAGAAGCAAATATCTATGGGTAAAAAATCGATTAATGACTGTTTAATTAATGCAAATACTGTGTAAACATCTGTAAAAGAAATGTTACCTTATGAAACAATTAAAGAAAAGAAAATGCTTCTGGATCGATTCGAACCGCTACCATGAAACCCTAAAGCATAACAATTGAAGAGTTTTAATTAGAGGTTTTCATCAGGGGTTCGCTACCTTAAGCATAAATCCATAAAATTGGATGCTATTTCATCACATTTCATGATTTATTTAAACGACGTCACTTTATTGTTAAATATGTATGCTCACGTTAAAAAACAAATTGAGAATTTCCATCTTTAGTTGTTTTTCATTTCCCTACCAGTTACGCAGTATAACAACATCACATATAAACTTAAAATATGAAGATATCGTTTACATATAATTATGTTTTAACTTGTTCTGGAATGGAGGAAGTGCGCACAGATTAATGAAATAAACCATTCGTAACATAACAGTTTGTACTATTTGCTTGGATTTGTAGAAAATGTTCATTTAATGAAAAAATGATATCCATATGATTTTATTTTGATGTGGTTAAATTTCACAACTGGAGTCGAAATCGGTAATGAAAATACCGTCACATTTTGGAGCCTTTGACGACGCTGGTGAGCTAAAGATGACGAATACGATATATGTTCGAGTCCACTTACATAATATAACAAACTAGAAATGTGTCCATAGGACACGGATGCCCCCACTTCGATTTTTTGTCACAGAAAATAAGCCATAATGATTATTCAGGATAATCTGCACAAGGGCAAATCCTTTTCAAAAATTAGATCGGATAAGATATTTTTTAAGTATTGTTGGGAAATAAAGGGCCCTAACTCCTAAATGATTAAAGCGATTTCCATGGCTATCGAACTTGATCAAGGTATTATGGTCACAAACATGTGTTAAAAGTTTGGTGAGGATTGGACAAACAGTTTTCAAGAATTAGATCGGAAACAATCTTCGGGACGTATTTTTCAAGTCTTTTTTTGCAAATAAAGGGCCGTAACTCCTAAATGACAAAAGCGATTTCCATGGCTATCGAACTTGATCAAGATATTATGGTCACAATCATGTATGTAAAGTTTGGTGAGGATTGGACACATACTTTTCAAGAATTAGATCGGAAACAATCTTCGGGACGTATTTTTCAAGTCTTTTTTTGCAAATAAAGGGCCGTAACTCCTAAATGACAAAAGCGATTTCCATGGCTATCGAACTTGATCAAGATATTATGGTCACAATCATGTATGTAAAGTTTGGTGAGGATTGGACACATACTTTTCAAGAATTAGATTGGAAACATATATTTTTGAAGTATTTTTGGCAAAAAAGGGCCGTAACTCCTAAATGACTAAAGCGATTTCCATGACTATCGAACTTGATCAAGATATTATGGTCACAAACATGTGTTTAAAGTTTGGTGAGGATTGGACAAACGGTTTTCAAGAATTAGATCGGAAACAATCTTCGGGACGTACGTACGTACAGACAGACAGACGTACGTACGGACAAGGGCAACCCTATATGCCGCCACTTTGTGGGGGCATAACAATTGAAACTTAATTTGCGAACATTTGCTTCTGCTCGTTAACAGAATTGCGGATATATCCATGAAAACTGCAGATTTGGATATATGTGAGCGTGCATATTTTTCCAATCTGTATGTTTGCATTAATTGCCAATTTAAGGTAAGATCTCATTATACAGTATGCCATCTGCAGTTGTTTTGATTGTACATATATTATAAGTTTGATTAAGCATACATGTTGTTCAAGTAATATTATATTAGTAATACACAGACAATATTTCAATGAAATCATTTACCAAACCCGTTCGAATAAAACCTTTTCCTTGCGTGAAGTACTGTGGCGTATGAAATAAAGAGGGAATGAAAATGAAATAAATAAGGAATAAAAAATTCAAAAGTTACATGAGCAAGACTGTTCTTTGTATTGGAAATGGTTGAACCTTATTGGCAATTTATCTGAGGCAACATTAACATACTTATAGACGTAGAAATTAATACCGTATGTAAATAACGATATTACTATATTTTGATTAATATATTCACAATTATGTAAACCTACGAAACGCGAAAGCAGTGCTCCACATAAAAGGCCAGCTGTTAATCGTCGGGTATCCAGTCTAAATCGAGCATTAATTGTTATACATGATGAACATCACATTTTTTAAAGACAATATTTTAAGAAACTTTCATTTCTTCTTGTTCTTCTTAGAGGCTGCATGGTCATGGATAATCTCTCTAGGAGTGGGAGGAATACGTCTTGAGCAACTTCTTGTTTGCGAGGGCGGCATTCATGTTTGTAGCATTTGACTTCGTTACAAAATGTTCTTTTTCGGCTGACCAGTGCGTGGAGTTCTCAAGGATGATGCTCGATCTGGACAGTTTGTTTGACTAGTTATATTTGATAGGACATTTAGACGGCGCTTTTAGTGTAAAAGAAATAGCCATGTGGTCTGTAAATTAAATTCTTGCTTGTCTTATATCTTTCAAAACCACCTATTTATGTGATGTGCATTTACCTTTTAATATAAAAACAGACAAAGAGAACCTGTCTGTTTTTATACAGAGGTAAATGCACTAGTCAAACAAACTGGGAATTATTTAAGATTGAATTAAAAATTCTCTTATCTATTTTTTAAATAGGGAGAGAACGAAATAACCGGGTGAGTCAACTAGAACAATAATTTAAACAACTTCAAAAAACCAATCGATCAAGATAAAGACGGAAGCCTTTTAACACCTATTCAAAACATGGAAACAGAGGTTAATGATTTATACCAAAATATTTATATCCGTACTTGATTTTCTGAATGATAAAAATTGAGTTCATTTTGCATGAACCGGTCGACCTTTCGTGACCTTTGTAGGCGGAGTTTAACAACAAAGCAACGCTCTGATTGGGCGTAGTGATATTACTACGATCTACTTTATTGCTAAATATAGAAGGCACATGTTCCGTTAGATGCCGGCTTGTTTACATGTTTCTTTTGATGTTTTACGAAGAATTTAAATGAAAGACATTATTTTCTAGAAATATCATTTGGAAAATGCTTTATTTTGCATTTGATAACCAAAGAACACGCATTGAACAAATAATAAAGACAAATTAAAATTGACACGGTTTTACTACGGTTCGTCTGTAACAACTGTCAAAACAAACATGGCTGATGATTCTAAGTTCGGCGATTTCTTTCTAGGACAAATGTATTTGCTCGAACAAACGTCTTAATATTGACCATTCGAGAAGACTAGCACATCACAACACTTCAATATCTTTGCGAATGTTAAAAGACAACAAACAAATGAAATTATGACGCTATAATTACCTTGAACTGGAAGTTATCCATGAAATCACCATGACTACATTTTTTATGCCCTCTCACATAGGTCATGCATATGTAAAACATGAGTTAAAATGTATCGAAAGTTCTCTTGATTAAAATGAATAAATTACAACAAAAATCATTATTACCTCCACATATTTTCCATTAACTACCAAATGATTAAAATAAATCTTTGATTATTTATTTCTTTCTGCAAATTACTTATGGACTATTTATTATGCGGTGGATAAAAAGGACGCCGAGCTAAAACACCAAGGGCGACAAGTGCTCTTACCATTTACATTCGCTCTTCACGTTTTGTTCCCCTTTGTTGTAGTTAAAGGCTTATTCTCAATCACTATTAGGTCGAATAAAATAACAAATAAGAAGGGAAAATGTAAATATAAGTTTGGATTCTTATTTCTAGTGCGTTCATGCAGTATGAACGCTCGGCCGCGATTTTGCAAAAACCGCTAGCGCAAGGTGAAACAAATACCAAATATTTCCTCGGCTTAG
Source organism: Mya arenaria (assembly GCF_026914265.1). Taxonomy (NCBI): domain Eukaryota; kingdom Metazoa; phylum Mollusca; class Bivalvia; order Myida; family Myidae; genus Mya; species Mya arenaria. The sequence goes on from NC_069124.1 coordinate 6,666,212, forward strand.
AAAAACCAAGGCTATACTAAAAGTTATAAACTCACTGAAAGTTAATAACACTAGAGTAAAGAGCAATAGATGATACTAATACATGTGAAGGTCGGTCTACTTACGAAGAAGGCAAAATTGCATGAAATGCAATTAAACAAAAGCCCAGGTTTGGATGGTCGCACAACTGAGCTCTATAAACGATTTTAATATTTCATTGGCAATGAGTTAGGTGAACTATCTATCTCCTAACTTAATTTAGACTTCTAAATAACTGCACATAAACGACAGAACCATCAACTTCAATTTACGAGAAATTGAAGATAATATAGATTTTGTTGTCGAATGCAAGGAGACTTTTTAATTTTCGATTAAGAATGGGACTCAGTCAGTAACCAAGTCGAAGGATATTTAACGATGTCAAAACTTGTTGGTGATGCAGCAGGTCATCTGAAGTTGAAACTCCACTTCCACATTCATCACACAAAGCTATCCTTGCATTTCCATGCACATTGCCTTTGCAATAATTGGATTGTTTTCGTATGTCTGCGGTTTTAACAAAGAGTGCAACTGTTCATGAGTAGATGCATCAGTTTTCGATCATTATTAGAGCAATATTTTTATATCTTGTTTCACTTGTATATTTTTCGAGAAAAAGTATCCATACTAGTTTGCCTATCTATATCACAATAGTGCATTAATATTCATAGCTCTTACTGACTCCATAAAGTTCCATACACTTCTTTGGAATGTTGTCAATGTTACTCAAATAACTAAATATAAACTTATTAACGTATTGGCCAAAATACATTTTGCTTTAAGAGTACAATCACATATTTCTATATCAACTGCGTCCCATTTCGTACTATTCTTAAACCTGTTGATAACAAATTCCCAAAACCTTACGGTTGATATGCAACAATACTGTGCGCTATATACTACAACAACTTGTAACTTGGTTGAATGTGCTTATTTCGTCTGAGAGTGCACAATGGTTCGTTAGAATTGATTGAAAGATAATACAAAATACAGCGAGTTTCCATTTCGAATCGAGCAACTTTTTCTTTATGCTATATTCAAATGTGACTTCACAAACCGCGTGATATGACCACACTGTTTTGTATTTCTAACAGACCATCATACTTCATTTCCATATTCCATTGCGGCCGGATCAATTGTTACTTTAACTATACGTTTATTTTGTGTATTGCACTCTATTCATTATTTATCAAACTTTTGTGCAGAGTACATCTTAGTCAGGTATTCTCGTTACATTTCTGTGTAATAATGAATCTTTAATCAGTAAAATCATTTGCTAAATATTTACTTAACGCTATCATATCAATACATTGTTTTAAAGCAAATTTTCCAATATATATATTGAATGAATGGGTTTAGTGATGGCAAGGGACACCGAGAGACAAACATTTAAAACAGTGCTTTGAGACACTGTCTTCTCTGCAATTTCTCCGGTTGCGACCTCAACCTGTTGTTTGTATTTTAAGAGTGATTTAAAATGGAGAGAGAGAGAGATTTCTCTAAATGTAAGAGACATGCAAAATAATAACCAGCACATACAAAGAAAACTAAAGGATTAAATGTTTAATGAACTTCATTCAACAACAAAATATATCATATAAGAACAACCATGAATGATACATAAACTTAAACCGCGTGAGTGAAACATAGTTTTATTAGTTTATTTAGCTTTGTTCTTCCTACGAGTACAAATGTTTAATACTTCTTTAATTTTATGTAGACTCCATTCTTGAATGTATATAATAATAAATATTGGTATGTCGTGACATTAAAACAAATTGAACAGCAATAATAATCTTTCCGCCCGACAACCAAAGTTTAGTGTAACGTTATAGAAACGTACATGCGATGTTTGTAAAAGAAAGTGAAGAAACTAGAATACTAAAGGCACGTATACTTCTTATAAACAAGCACGTTGATGTTTCAGTAAGGAACTCCCTTTTCTGCATTTTATCATTCACTTATCTGTATTTTATCAATAGGTTTTCGACTTTACTAGGTGTTTGGCAACTGGTCAAATCATCATGATTTCAAATCTTCATTCCGAACATCAACAGCACACTGCTAAAGTTTTTCCAGAGTACAACATGTATTATACACACACACACACACACACACACACACACATTGGAATTGGGATCAATTATTGAATACAATATGTAAGTATATAAGTGGCTATAGTTACGTACAGACTGAATGAAACGTTGCAAGAAAGATTTTAAATCAACAATCGTAGTCTAAGATTAGTTTTAAACAAAAAATTACATTAAGGAAAAAAAATGTTTTTATAAAATGAAAATAGTTTTTCATGAAATTCTTTGTCAACTGTAATTGTTTTACACAAAAACCACCTGTAAGGCAGTGTTAAATATAATAAACAATATCACAACATTACATTTGTTGCAATCCGAGTAGGACATTATTATATTATATTTAATGCTCCTTTAAATCGATCAAAATTTGACACAGTCTGAGAATTGGGGGTCCAACTGAGGTACCCTCGTTTTCCAGAATAACAGCCTTAAACGTGACGTTATAAAATCATGAAACAATATCCACTTACAGACATAATGACACGTTGATTTTATTTCATCAGTGCTAAAAGACGTTAAAATATGAACATTATACCTTATACATAATTTTAAGTTACAAGAACTCATGAAGAAATATTTTTGCAAAAAAAATCCATCTTAATTACAAATGTCAATTGATCGCATTCCTAAACTGATAAAATAATTGAAGAATGGAAAGCCTTAAAGAAATAAAACCGTTTTGCTCTAAGAAACCGATCGCGAATGTTTATCTGCGTTCATACGTGATCAGATATTCAGGATAACACTGCACACCATCGTAAACCACAAATTCCCGGAATAATTTTTTGTTGTCCCCGACAACAGAATCATAATTGGAATCGTGGGTCTTGCAGTCATCTCTTTTGCACTTAGTGCAAGGAGGTCGTCTGTATTTCTGCGGGTTTAAGTCGGTGCACAGGTAACAGTTTCCAAGAGCAACCCGCATCAAAAACATTTTCTTTTCTTTGCCGGGTCCACCAGTCCGGGTCAATGAACCATCTGAAAAACATCATTTTTTAAACCTACCTATATTTTCACAACAAACCTGTTTATGCTTACATTAAGTCTTTTCCTAGTTTTAAAACAATGGAGACTACAGGAACATTCCAAAATTAACATTAATTTTGAATATTGAATCAAAGCCAGACTGACAATTAAACTTGCTACATATTTCGAAAAAAACATTTTTTCGTACCAGTGTATTGATCTGCCTTTGAAGCCTTTTCAGCACCATATATTCCCGACCCGAACATGGCTTTTCCACTGCCAAGACGAGGATCCAGGCCAGTATTGCAAATGGTTTTTATCGTGTCTGGTTTTGTTCCGTGAAACAAATATACTTCGTTGATCTCTGAAAACAGCTCTTTTCTCATCGTCTGTGATAGGTAATTGTGCGTCGTTATTTCACCGGAACTACTTGGTAGTTGTCTTACGGTCTGACAACAAGCAAGATTCATTTTCGACAAGTTTAGAAATATTTCCTGCCTTTTATGAACATACTTGCGAAAAAGCTGAGGATTTTCTATTCTTTGTATTTTGGTTATCCACAGCTTGCTGTAACTTAAGCGTTCTAGTCCTTTGGCGTCTTGACCATGCCCAATCTTTGTTGAATCAAACGTTTCATTGACCATTTTTACAATTGTACTATACGTCGAGCCACGTGCATCAATTGCAATTTTTTTGTAGTCTGTTCCGAATGCACTTTTGAATATGCTTAAAATTTCCGAAAAAGTTGTGTTTTCTTTGTACAGTTCCCAGTAATGTGGAATGTTTGCTTCCTGGTGTGCCATGGACTCAGCAAATTCAACAGTGCCTCTTTTTACATTTTTTGGATGTGGGTGTTTTCTCGACTTTTCGGGATCATTTATCAACAACTTTAGTATTTCTTTGTGAGCGTCAGAGACACTCTGCCTCTTCCCTTTTAGGATGTAGTGTTTATTGCCTAGAAAACGAAACTGATAGAATACAGCTTGTATTTATCTGTACATGAAATAAATTATAACAAGAGATGCTTGTCAATCATTATGCCCCGCTTAAGCGCCATGTTGTTAGGGACATTTTGACAAATGAATGAAATATGCATGGACGACTAAATTGACGGCTGATTTGTCATTGACATTGGATGCCTTTGAGGCAGTCTTAAGATTAAACCGAAACAGAAGTGATCTTGATTTGTGGCTTAATACTTCATACTACTGTTTTAAAGAGATTGGAATAAAAGTACCTTTGATAGACCGGATGTTGTATTTGCTGATTATCTTCACGATGGAATCTTTGGACTCTTTCGATATGTGTTCCATTTTGTCACATTTCTCTTCAAACAGAAGTTCGTCTCTCATGGCTTTACTGATTTTGCTCCTGGCCTTTATACATTCGTCCTTAGTTTCCGCAAATACCTTGATTGTGATTTTGTCTGTTTTGCTGTAGTATGGGGCCCTTTTTTGGTTCGGTGTATGTTTCGAGTGTTCCCTTCCGCGTCGCTCTTAAAATCAATCCAATGTATAAATATGTGGTTCTTTAAAATATGATTTTGGCCTGTGATGTCGTAATATATGGAAGCTGACGTCATTAAACACTTAGTGCGGCGTGCAATTTTAACAGCGATGGAACATTATCGCAAGTATACATTATTTGCTTTTATCAATAAAACACATCAAAAGCACTTCAAACAATAAGTCTCAACATTTGTGATTTTGAAATAATTTTTATTGAGTTTAATATTGTTCCCGACCCCGCACGTTTATCAAGTAAAAAGATGGTCATGTAAATATTACGTGATTTTTTTAATAAATAAAAATGTATAAAGCATAAGTAGACCATCACCTATGCATGCATTATTAATAATATAAGTTATATTTCATTACTCTTTTTTTTTTTTTTTTTTTTTGGGGGGGGGGTGGCACTTTAATAACACATATATTTCTATATTATCGCTCAGCTGTAAGTGTCTGTCCGGCCTTCGTAATATAAAATGCCCTCGTAAATCTTTGGCACCGGCATTGTTTCGAAAGTTTTCGTTTTATATTACTTAATATAAGACGTTTACGAACACGTGTGGTTATTTCTTTCAAACAGTGTCCCTTTATAGATATATGAAGCATGCAACACTGTGATTTTATGAAAAAATAGAGCAAGAGATGTTTGTCAAACATTATGCCGCCCCTGAGCGCTATGTTGTCAGGATTATATGGACAATTGAATGAAATATACATGGACCGAAACGACAGCTGATTTGTTGCTGTTTTAAGATTATGACCATTAAAGTGTGAGAATAAAGTGTGTTATGACCGTCATGACCTTTGACTCTATGAACTCAAAATCCAGAGTCATCAGCTGGTCACCAGAAACCTAAATGTCAAGTTTGAGGGCCATGGGTGCAGGCATTGTCAAGTTATCTCAAGACAAGTTTTTTTCGTTCAAGGTCACTGTGACCTTCACCTTTGACTCGATGTCTACAAGTCAGATGCAACTCCCAAGTCAAGTTTGAAGGCCATAGGTTCAGGCATTGTTGAGTTATCACTCGGACAACCTTTTACCATTCAAGATCACTGTGACCTTGACCTTTGGCTCTATGAATCCTAAAATCAATAAGGGTGATCTACTGGTCAGGCTTAACATCCATGTCAAGTTTAATAATCATAGGTTCAGGCATTGTTGAGATATCAGTGGGGGAAGATTTGTTAACTTTTTTTGTGTTAAAGGTTACTGTGACATTGACCTTGGCCTGATGACCCCCAAAGTCGATAGGGGTCATCTACTGGGCAGGCCCAACCTTCATGTCAAGTTTGATGACCATAGGTCCAAGAATTGTCGAGTTTGCTTTCAAGGTCACTGTGACATTGACCTTTGACCCCTAAAATATATAGGGGTCATCTACTGGTCAGGCCCAACCTCCATGTCAAGTTTGAGGGTCATGGGTGCAGGCATTGTTGAGTTATCACTTGGACAACCTTTTACCATTCCAGGTCACTGTGACCTTGACCTTTGGCCCAATGACCCCTTAAATCAATACGGACCATCTTCTGGCCAGGCCCAACCTCCAAGTCAAGTTTGAGGGCCATGTGTGCAGGCATTGTCGAGTTATCACTCAGACAACCTTTTACCATTCCAGGTCACTGTGACCTTGACCTTTGGCCAGATGACCCCCAAAAACCATAGGGGTCATCTCCTGGTCAGGCCAATTTTCCAAGTCTTGTTTAAGGGCCATGGGTGCAGGCATTGTTGAGTTATCAATCGGACAACCTTTTACCATCTAAGGTCACTGTGACCTTTGGCCCAATGACCCCAAAAACAATAGGGGTCATCTACTGGTCAGGCCCAACCTCCAAGTCAAGTTTGAGCGCCATGGGTGCAGGCATTTTGAGTTATCACTCGAACAACCTTTTACCATTCAAGGTCACTGTGACCTTGACCTTTGACCCATTGAGCCAAAAAAACAATAGGGGTCAGCTACTGGTCAGTCCCAACCTTCAAGTCAAGTTTGAGGGCCATGGGTGCAGGCATTGTCACGTTATCACTCGGACAACCTTTTACCATTCAAGGTCACTGTGACCTTGACCTTTGGCCTGATGACCACCAAAAGCAATAGGGGTCATCTACTGGTCAGGCCCAACCTCCATGTCAAGTTTGAGGGCCATGGGTGCAGGCATTGTTGAGTTATCACTCGGACAAGCTTTATTTTACCATTAAAGGTCACTGTGACCTTGACCTTTGACCCGATAACCCCAATATCAATAGGGGTCATCTACTGGTCAGGCCCAACCTTCATGTGAAGTTTGATGACCATACGTCCAGGAATTGTTGAGTTATCGCTCGGACAAGCTTTGGTCTACCGACGGACCGACCGACCGACCGACCGACATGCCTGTGCAAAGCAATACACCCCTCTTCTTCGAAGGGGGGCATAATTAGGCTATTCATGAAAAAGAACGTTAGCAGACATGCATAAATAAACTCACAAAATGTTTATGCTCTTATGGCAAAGAGAATATATTTGATAAATTGGCAAATGCATGCAGATCAAACAGAATAACAAATGCGTTGTTTTTCAATACGAAATTTCTAAACCACATTACTTGAAATTTAAAAAAAAACGCCCAAGGGTTGTCATTAACCAATTAAGATAATATCGTATTGAATATATAAATTATATTTTGGCACGGTCAACATCATTTAGCTAAAATAATGTCATGCTGGAGAGAATCCGTTGGCCACTCTTCTAATTTTGATATATTCAAATATGGGTTACATAAATTATAAGGATTTATCAAACGTTACCGAGTTTGGTTTGTACTCCAAATCGGATGGTTATAGAGTTTAACTGAATCAGACAAATGACTGACTAATGTATTGTTTAACTGACATTTATGTAAACCTCGATTTTAAAAACGTTTAAATTGAACATCCGAAAAGAGGACTTATACATGTACCAACCTGACACGCGAGACCTTGTATGTGTCTGATATGTCTTAATTGAAGGCTGTCTAGGTCTTATATCAGATTCACTATGCCGGTGTTGTAATGGGTGTGCAGGCCTGCGAACAAATTGGTTGTTTGGCGGTGCATTAAATGGCTGCACCTGAGGTCTCTGCAAACCAATTTGACCGTAGAAATTTGACGCGGGAGTCATTGCGGGTAGTGGCTTATGGAAGGATGGAATGCTGAAGTGTCGCCTGGAACCTGGTGCTGATGATCGTACTTGCGCAAGGGCGGTTTTGAATTCATCAAATGTACCTCTGTCGTAAGCCATAACGGTTATTGTCTAAAATCAAAATTTAAGAGTAACTACAATGTGACACAATGTATCATATATGGGAATGGAATGTGTAACATCTGAAATATCATGTTAAAAACGTAATAAAACAATAATATCACTGAAAGCGGTAGATGCTCCTGATACTCCGATCTAGTATGAAAAGGCAGAAATTGTCAAATAATGTGCTGGTAGAATGTAAATGGTTGTTGCATTATTATACACAAGTATGAAAAAAATAACATAGAAACATAAAGGCAGGTTTGGGAAATATATAAGTAAATTATATTAAGGAGAAATTTAAATTCACAAATAGAGATAATGAAAAGAAATGCAGGGCAGGATTGTGGTTCGTGTGTAAGGTTCTTGTGTAATGCACTTCCTATTATCCATTGCCATCTATCTATATGTATAGTTTCGAGTCAATCCCTTAAGTAGTTTCCAAGATAAGGCTCGGACAAGAACATCTTATGAAAAGAAACTTGAGCTGTCACAGGAGTGACGAATACCCCCAAATGCCGCCTGGACACAGGAATGGCAAACCATTCCTTTGAAAAGAGGCCATAACTCCAAGGTTATTGTACACTGCATATTCTTTTATCGTGCATGTATTGTTGTATTTAAATTTGTTGAGTAATTTAGAAGTTAAACTGCTGACAAGAAAAACTAGCCTTTCATGAGTTATCGTCCGGAAACCGTTTTTCTATTTTTAGTAACAGTGACCTTGACCCCACCAGCCCCAATATCGAACTTGACCTGTATCTTCTGATGTTACAGAAACCATGAAAACCGACCGACCGACAGACAGACAGACCGACCGACCGACCAGCTCACTCCTATATACCCCCTCAAATCTATAATGATTAAGGGGGATAACTTAGTATGCATGATAAGATTATGGCTCTTACTCTTATTGCCATCTACATATATACCAAGTTTTATTTCAATCCATTCAATATTTTTGAAGTCATGACCCGGACAAACACTTATTATGAAAAATGGTTAAGGGATGATTACTAAATAAAAATGCATGATAGGCGTATGGTTTATGTGCAATGCTCTTTCTATCATTGCCATCTATCTATATTCTAATTTTTATTTCAATCCCATCAGTAGTTTTGAAATTATTCTCCCGACAAGAGTGTGATGGACGGAAGGACGGGCGGAAGGACAAAGCTGCAACTATATGTTTTCCATTCGGAGAGCTTATGAAAACATTGTATTCCACAATAAGGAACAATTAAGCGAAAATGCAGTTTGAACATTCAATGAATAAGCATTGATATACACTTCTTTAAAAGCTAAAGCGATCAATATAACAATCATGGTTCATTATGGGACTTTTATCTAGGTTTTGAAGATTTTTCAACATAAATGAAAAAGTTATTTGTGTTGAATTTTGCCCACCCGCTAAATTTCAGACAAAAGGGCCAGGCTGGCCCTATATCGCTCACCTAATTGGACAAAGGGTTCTAAAGTTATTGATTGGACGCCTTCCGCCTGTACACCGCAGGTGAGTCTTTATGCAGGTGAGACTATTATACGTCCGGTTTAAAATACTGGCGTATAAAAACATGAAAAATATGTATGTGTTTAAATTGTTACAAAGGGCCATAGATAACAATATTTAAGTCGGAAATATATAACCCGTAACAAAAAAGCACATTGTTCTTGTGAATATACTCATGAAATTTTAAGTTGATATCTTCACTGATTGTAAAACAATATAGTTATTATATAAACCAATTAAAGAGTCAACTATGGAACATTTCTGTGAAATTAATTTGAAATAATGTCAATGGCTTCTAAAGAGATTTTCCAGAGACAAATAAACCACTTTTATTGAAGGAACTACACATGCAACATTCATGCGAAGTTTAGTTGAAATAGTCCCAGTGGTTTAGGAGGAAAATGTTGGCGACGGAAGACAACGGGCGGCGGACAATCACTCTATCCCAATAGCCACGCCGAGCATAAACTTTGTGCTCAGGTGAGCTAAAATCACAGAGCGACTGGTTCATACTTTGCCATATATATCATTATCAGAGATTCAGATATTCTCTGATAAAATAAACATTTTGATGTTTTAAAATATAAAGCAATTTTAATTAATGCATAGATATACATGTAGTTAAATTAAAGCTGATTCAATCATTTTAAACATGTTCTATGATGTTCATAAAACAATTTAAGAAAAACAATTATGATAGTTTACCACGTAGAAACTATACTAAATGCCAAGGAAAATACAAATGAACATTTAAGATAAACAAGAGCTGTCACAGTATGTGCCGAATGCCCCCGAATGTGACATTGACCTACGAACAAGGTCAGTACATGAAAAGTTGATCTTGCCTTTATGTGTCAAATACATATGGCAAGTTATTTTACATTGCCTCTGAACATAAAAATATACCACCCATACTTGACAACCTACACTGTTATGTCCTTATATTCAGAATTCCCTTGTGAATAAACACTTAGTGTATTTTTCACCTTAGAGGTAGGGACATGGGTCTTGCACACGCCACGTCGTCTTCGTATGTGGAACACATGTAGCAAGTGATTTTAAAATCTGTCCATACAAGGGAAAGTAACAGCCCTGACACGACAACCTAAACTCTATGTCCTTATATGCAACACTCCATTGTGAATAAACACTAAGTGTGACCTTGACCTTTGAGGTAGGGACACGGGTCTTGCACGCGACACGTCGTCTTGGTATGTGGAACACATGTGGCAAGTTATTTTAAAATCTGTCCATACAAGAGAAAGTTACAGCCTGGACACGACAACCTATACTCTGTCTCCTTATATGCAGCACTCCATTGTAAATAAACACTAAGTGTGACCTTGACCTTTGAGGTAGGGACACGAGTCTTGCACGCCACACGTCGTCTTGGTATGTGAAACACATGTGGCAAGTTATTTTAAAATCTGTCCATACAAGGGAAAGTTATAGAGTCGGACGGACGAACGGACGGACGGACGGACGGACGGACGGACGGACGGACGGACGGACGGACGGACGGACGGACGGACGGACTGTGCAATTTTAATATGCCCACCTTCGGGGGCATAAAAACAATTTTGATAAATTCATAAATATAGTTAAATTTCAGCTGATTCAATCATTCGTTATAATTTCTATGATGTTCATTGAACAATTCAACAAAACAATCATGATAGTTTGAAGAAAATAAAATGAATGTCAGGTAACTGTACATTTAACCTCTAAAAAATTCCATTTAATCAACTTTATTTTAGCTATTATGTGTAAAGCTAACTTTGATACAAATACAAGAGCTGTCACAGTATGTGACGAATGTCCCCGAATGTGACATTGACCTACAAACAAGGTCAGTACATGAAAAGTTGATCTTGCCTTTATGTGTCAAATACATATGGCAAGTTATTTTAAATTTCCTCTGAACATAAAAAAATACCACCCATACTTGACAACCTACACTGTTATGTCCTTATATTCAGAATTCCCTTGTGAATAAACACTAAGTGTGACTTTGACCTTTGAGGTAGGGACACGGGTCTTGCACGCGACACGTCGTCTTGGTATGTGGAACACATGTGGCAAGTTATTTTAAAATCTGTCCATACAAGGGAAAGTTACAGCACGGACACGACAACCTATACTCTATGTCCTTATATATGCAGCACTCCATTGTGAATAAATACTATGTGTGACCTTGACCTTTGAGGTAAGGACACGGGTCTTGCACGCGACACGTCGTCTTGGTATGTGGAACACATGTGGCAAGTTATTTTAAAATCTGTCCATACAAGAGAAAGTTACAGCCCGGACACGACAACCTATACTCTATGTCCTCATATGCAGCACTCCATTGTGAATAAACACTAAGTGTGACCTTGACCTTTGAGGTAGGGACACGGGTCTTGCACGCGACACGTCGTCTTGGTATGTGGAACACATGTGGCAAGTTATTTTAAAATCTGTCCATACAAGGGAAAGTTACAGCACGGACACGACAACTTATACTCTATGTCCTTATATGCAGCACTCCATTGTGAATAAACACTATGTGTGACCTTGACCTTTGAGGTAGGGACACGGGTCTTGCACGCGACACGTCGTCTTGGTATGTGGAACACATGTGGCAAGTTATTTTAAAATCTGTCCATACAAGAGAAAGTTACAGCCCGGACACGACAACCTATACTCTATGTCCTTATATGCAGCACTCCATTGTGAATAAACACTAAGTGTGACCTTGACCTTTGAGGTAGGGACACGGGTTTTGCACGCGACACGTCATCTTGGTATATGGAACACATGTGGCAAGTTATTTTGAAAATCTGTCCATACAAGGGAAAGTTACAGCCCGGACACGACAACCTATCCTCTATGTCCTTATATGCAGCACTCCATTGTGAATAAACACTAAGTGTGACCTTGACCTTTGAGGTAGGGACACGAGTCTTGCAGGCGACACGTCGTCTTGGTATGTGGAACACATTTGGCAAGTAATTTTGAAATCTGTCCATACAAGAGAAAGTTACGGCCCGGACACGACAACCTATACTCTATGTCCTTATATGCAGCACTCCATTGTGAATAAACACTAAGTGTGACCTTGACCTTTGAGGTAGGGACACGGGTCTTGCACGCGACACGTCGTCTTGGTATGTGGTACACATGTGGCAAGTTATTTTAATATCTGTCCATACAAGGGAAAGTTACAGCCCGGACACGATATGCAGCACTCCATTGTGAATAAACACTAAGTGTGACCTTGACCTTAGAGGTATGGTAACGGGTCCTGCACGCGACATGTCGTCTTGGTATGTGGAACACATGTGGCAAGTTATTTTAAAATCTGTCCGTACAAGGGAAAGTTACAGCCCAGACACGAGTTATTGAGCAAGACACACAGACGGACAGACGGACGGTGCAATTTTAATATGCCCACCTTCGGGGCATAAAAAACTGAGACCCCGGAAAGGGTCAAGCAGTATTTGAATTCATGTGGTGATTATCTACTACAAAAGGCTACATATCAAATATCAATGGTCAGTGTCATGCGGTGTCAGAAAAGAAGATCGGAGCGGGACCAGCTTTGAGCCAGGGACATCATTTGAACAACCTTGGGGAACAGAATGCTTGTAATGTATCAAAAATGTATGAATACCATTATTAACGGCTTTTCTTGGTAAGCATTATTTTAAGAAAACAACCTCGTTCGTCTCGATCAGTCATCATTCGAAATTCCAATAGTTTAATAGTTATAGCGCGAAAATACCTGACGTTACTTAAAAAGTTACATCGGGTATAGGCTGAAAACGTCTGATGTTCGACTAATGGCGATATTTGTCGATGTTATCCGAATAAACACGGGTACCATTAAATGGCTAATACTTTAAAACATGAAATGTTGTATTTAAGGGCAAATTATGTTTAAACCCTATTAACTTCCATTGACTAGTCTACATATTATAAAATATCTTCTACATTCGTGCCATTTACCTGTAAAGAACAGCCTTGTTGAAAATGATCAGCCATAACTTGAAACATCTGTGATGCAACAGACTGAATTGGATATTGGTATAACCGGCCGCCGCCTAGTGGTGGCATAGCAAGCGAATGGCATTGTAAATTTTCACTGGAGTCCAAAATCATCTGCATAACCTCGGAGACACACTGTACATAAATACAAATAATACAGATATAATTGTAAAACAAGAGATGTTTGTCAAACATTATGCACCCCCTGAGCACCATGTTGTCATGATTATATGGACAATTTAATGAAATATGCATGGACCGAAATGACAGCTGATTTGTCAATGACATTGGATGCCGTTGAGGCAGTTTTAAGACTATGACCATTCAAAGTTTGAGGATAGAGTGTGTTATGACCATGACCTTTGCCCCAAAATCCATAGGAGTCATCAGCTGGTCACCAACAATCCAAATGTCAAGTTTGAGGGCCATGGGTGCAGGCATTGACAAGTTATCACACAGACAAGCTTTTTTCATTCAAGGTCACTGTAACCTTGACCTTTGACCCGATAACGCCTTAAATCATAAGGGGTCATCTACTTGTCAGGCTCAACCTCCAAGTCAAGTTTGATGGCCATGGGTGCAGGCATTGTTGAGTTATCACTCGGACAACCTTTTATCGTTCAAAGTCACTGTTACTTGACCTTTGGCCCAATGACCCCTAAAATCAATAGGGGCCATCTACTGGTCAGGCCCAACCTCCAAGTCAAGTTTGATGGCCATGGGTGCAGGCATTGTAGTTATTACTTGGACAACTTTTCACCATTCAAGGTCCCTGTGACCTTGACCTTTGGCCGAATGACCCCCAAAAACAATAAGTTTCATCTACTGGTCAGGCCCAACCTCCAAGTCAGGTTTGTGGGCCATAGTTGCAGGCATTGTCGAGTTATCACTCGAACAACCTTTTACAAAAGGGGTCACTGTGACCTTGACCTATTGCCCAATGACCCCCAAAACAAAAGGGGTCATCTACTGGTCAGGCCCTACGTCCAAGTCAAGTTTGAGGGCCATAGGTGCAGGCATTGTTGAGTTATCACACAGACAACCTTTTTCCATTCAAGGTCACTGTAACTTTGAACTTTGGCCCAATGACCCCTAAAATCAATAGGGGTCTTTTACTGGTCAGGCCCAACCTCCAAGTCAAGTTTGAGGGCCATGGGTGCAGCATTGTCGAGTTATCACTCGGACAACCTTTTACAATTCGAAGTACATGTGACCTTGATCTTTAACCCCAAAAACAAAAGGGATCAGCTACTAGTCAGGCCCAACCTTCAAGTCAAGTTTGAGGGCCATGGGCGCAGGCATTGTCGAGTTATCACATGGACAACTTTTTACCATTCAAGGTCACTGTGACCTTGACCTTTGGCCCGATGACCCCCAAATCCAATAGGGGTCATCTACTGGTCAGGCCCAACCTCCAATTCAATTATGAGTGCCATGGGTGCAGGTATTGTCAAGTTATCACTCGGGACAACCTTTTACCATTCAAGGTTACTGTGACCTTGACCTTTGACCCGATAAGCCCAAAAAACAAAAGGGATCAGCAACTGGTCAGGCCCAACCTCCAAGTCAAGTTTGAGGGCCATGGGTGCAGGCATTGTCAAGTTATTACATGGACAACTTTATACCATTCAAGGTCACTGTGACCTTGACCTTTGGCCCGATGACCCCCAAATATAATAGGGGTCATCTACTGGTCAGGCCCAACCTCCAATTCAATTATGAGTGCCATGGGTGCAGGTATTGCCGTGTTATCACTCGGAAAACCTTTCACCATTCAAGGTCACTGTGACCTTGACCTTTGACCCGATGGGCCCAAAAACAATAGGGGTCAGCTACTGGTCAGGCCCAACCTCCAAGTCAAGTTTGAGGGCCATGGGTGCAGGCATTGACGAGTTATCACATGGACAACTTTATACCATTCAAGGTCACTGTGACCTTGACCTTTGGCCCGATGACCCTCAAATACAATAGGGGTCATCTACTGGTCAGGCCCAACCTCCAATTTAATTATGAGTGCCATGGGTGCAGGTATTTCAAGTTATCACTCGGGACAACCTTTTACCATTGAAGATCACTGTGACCTTGACCTTTGACCCGATGGGCCCAAAAACAATAGGGGTCAGCTACTGCTCAAGTCCAACCGCCAAGTCAAGTTTGAGGGCCATGGGTGCAGGCATTGTCAAGTAATCACATGGACAAGCTTTTACCATTCAAGGTCACTGTGACCTTGACCTTTGGCCCGATGACCCCCAAATACAATAGGGGTCATCTACTGGTCAGGCCCAACCTCCAGTTCAATTATGAGTGCCATGGGTGCAGGCATTGTTAAGTTACCACTCGGACAACCTTTTACCATTCAAGGTCACTGTGACATTGACCTGATGAGCCCCAAAAACAATAGGGGTCAGCTACTGGTCAGGCCCAACCTCCAAATCAAGTTTGAGGGCCATGGGTGCAGGCATTTTCGAGTTATCACTCCGACAATGTTTTACCATTCAAGGTCACTGTGACCTTGACCTTTGACCCGATGACCCCCCAAAACAATAGGGGTCATCTACTGGTCAGTCCAAAATTCCATATCAAGTTTGATTACCATAGGTCTAGGCATTGTTGATTTATCACTCGGACAAGCTTTGGTCCACCGACGGACCGACCGACCAACCGACCAACATACCTGTGCAAAGCAATATACCCCTCTTCTTCGAAGGGGGGCATAATAAGGTGAGTTTGAAATAAAGATAAACATACAGCTTACTTCTATCATTTAAATTTCTTGGATAAAACAATAACAACCAAACAATTAGCCTATCCTAAACATCGAACATCGAATAAAATCAAGTAACTTTTTTATATGTGGTTATTTATATCCCGAAATTGATATAAGAGTTTACCTCGCAATTTCTTCCCTTTTTCAGACCGACATGAAGAATGTCTTTACACCCAAGGCCACAGCCTGTTGTAGTTATCACAGACGTCTGCACTGCTGAATCAAATTCCTACATATAAAGAAGAAATGACATAAGATATTGGGACGAAGGTTTGCATACATCCCAAAATGATGACAAAATGTGGATTAAGTGCCAAGGCATTATGCATCTGATTATTATTTCAAGCTTCATCTCCTATAATATTTCAGCTGCACAGAATTGAATCTTCTTACAATATTGGGTTAACATTGTGAGGCCTTATTGCTAAATGTTCCCTTGATCAATCGGTTCCGTAATGCCCCCCACTCCCCCTTGAAAAACTTGTCTTGTGGTAACTTGACAATGCCTGCACCCATGGCCCTCAAACTTGACATTTAGGTTTCTGGTGACCAGCTGATGACTCTGGATGTTGAGTTCATAGAGTCAAAGGTCATGACGGTCATAACACACTTTATCCTCACACTTTAATGGTCATAACCTTAAAACAGCAACAAATCAGCTGTCATTTCAGTCCATGCATATTTCATTCAATTGTCCATATAATCCTGACAACATGGCGCTCAGGGGGGCATAATGTTTGACAAACATTTCTTGTTAATATTTTTGTTTTTATTTAAATAATAAGAGGTTCAAATTCCGTTTGATTTTTGGATACCAATTACGGCCTTTATGTCGTTTTTTGTTGCAAACACCTTGATAATATATAATAAAAAGCTTTTTTGACAATCATCTCTTGTTATTCTTAAGGTTTAAAAGTTGGTGTTACATCGTATGAAATAACGAATATTGTTATTTGGCGTCTTTTGAAATAATACAACTACATGTATTTAACAAAACCACTGACAACTATAGATACAATAAGCTAAATTTAATAGCTATGCAGAAGTAAAGAAACTTCTTGAGCAGACCTCGTACATTGTGGTCTGTATTGTTAATATAGAGAAAATGTTTACTTAGTGTAAGAACTAGCAAATTGATTGAATTTATTTTTCAATAGTCAAACCCCCCCTAAGTCGATAGGGGTCATCTACTGGGCAGGCCCAACCTTCATGTCAAGTTTGATGATCATAGGTCCAAGAATTGTCGAGTTTGCTTTCAAGGTCACTGTGACCAAGACCTTTGACCCCTAAAATCAATAGGGGTCATCTACAGGTCAGGCCCAACCTCCATGTCAAGTTTGAGGGCCATGGGTGCAGGCATTGTTGAGTTATCACTTGGACAACCTTTTATCATTCAAGGTCACTGTGACCTTGACCTTTGGGCCAATGACCCCTAAAATTAATAGGGACAATCTTCTGGCCAGGCTCAACCTCCAAATCAAGATTGAGGGCCATGGGTGCAGCCATTGTCAAGTTATCACTTGGATAACCTTTTACCATTCCAGGTCACTGTGACCTTGACCTTTGGCCCAATGACCCATTAAATCAATAGGGACCATCTTCTGGCCAGGCCCAACCTCCAAGTCAAGTTTGAGGGCCATGGGTGCAGGCATTGTCGAGTTATCACTCAGACAACCTTTTACCATTCCAGGTCACTGTGACCTTGACCTTTGGCCAGATGACCCCCAAAAACCATAGGGGTCATCTCCTGGTCAGGCCAATTCTCCAAGTCAAGTTTGAGGGCCATGTGTGCAGGCATTGTTGAGTTATCAATCGGAAAACCTTTTACCATTCAAGGTGACTGTGACCTTGACCTTTGGCCCAATGACCCCCAAAAACAATAGGGGTCATCTACTGGTCAGGCCAAATTTCCAAGTCAAGTTTGAGGGCCATGGGTGCAGGCATTGTTGAGTTATCACTCGAACAACCTTTTACCATTCAAGGTCACTGTGACCTTGACCTTTGACCCATTGAGCCCAAAAAACAATAGGGGTCAGCTACTTGTCAGGCCCAACCTCCAAGTCAAGTTTGAGGGCCATGGGTGCAGGCATTGTCATGTTATCACTCAGACAACCTTTTACCATTCAAGGTCACTGTGACCTTGACCTTTGGCCTGATGACCCCCAAAAACAATAGGGGTCATCTACTGGTCAGGCCCAACCTTCATGTCAAGTTTGAGGGCCATGGGTGCAGGCATTGTTGAGTTATCACTCGGACAAGCTTTAAAATTATTTTACCATTAAAGATCACTGTGACCTTGACCTTTGACCCGATGACCCCAAAAACAAAAGTGATTATCTACTGGTCAGGCCCAACCTTCATGTGAAGTTTGATGACCATACGTCCAGGAATTGTTGAGTTATCACTCGGACAAGCTTTGGTCTACCGACGGACGGACCGACCGACATACCGACATGCCTGTGCAAAGCAATATACCCCTCTTCTTCGAAGGGGGGCATAATAATGTTTGAACATTATTTTGATATTTCACATTTAAGTTATAAGGTAAAAACTTTTTACTAAAATGTATAAAAAAAATCATATATGTTTATGATTCTTTACGTAATAATATACATATAATCCTTATTTCGTAATGCATTCTGTTACATGGATTTAATATTGTATTCCCTAAAAAATCAGTACATTCGTATCATTGTGCTCATGTTAGTTTGAACGTTATAAACGAAGACTACAACTTTCTTGAACATCCCTCATATTCATACCATTTGCAGCCTTTGTCCACATGATTTCAAGAAGGCTTTCGACACAATACTCTCTTTGAGTTGCATATCTGGGGACAGAATGTTGACCAGCACATCGGCCTGTAAAAAGAGTATAAATGACTTCATGTTCCAGACAGTTACATTATGTTCGCAATATTGACACCGTTCCAGTTGCCTTTCATTTGGATTTATATTGATATAGTAGATCATAGAAGTACGAACTTACCATCAAATTAATACTATCGTGGGAATTGCAAGGACAGTCCATAGTTTAACATTTTGGATAATGCAAGTAAACATACATATCATGAATGTAATAATAAAAGTACAGGTTTCGATAATGCATATATATTCGTTTACGGTTTTTAAATAAACATAGGACAGTTAAATTAAAAATAGGTATTAGGTATATTGAGAAATGTAAAATGCTAATCACTAATTATTTACTTCCATATCATTTTCAAGGAGTGGATTCATTTTGCAATATATGCTTACATGTTCTTTCACTAGTTCACCCTTTTTGATAACTACGTTCACGCCTGAAATAGTGTCACTGTAAGGAAGAACGGGCGATGATGACTGACGTCTATGTCGGACCTCTTGAGCATGGGACCTGTACAATCTGGTTGACAAATGTAATTTCGTTCACGACAGCAAAAGCCATATACCAAAGCATAATGAACAAACATTACACTATAAACACGGTGTGGATGAATGAGTACAGTGAAAGCACATCATTTAAAAAAATCGAATCTTTTATCATTGATGTTAAAATAAGACATATACTATTTACCCTTCTGTAGGAGATGTTTCACCCGGCCACTCTAGGGACTCGCGCAAGGCTGCTTGCATTGCCTCTCTATCAGACTGTACCAATGACATGTATAATTATGTATATAAGTTAGTTCACACATGCAATAATTATATCTAGATCATGATTTGTTATCTACATACCCACAGAATCACCAGCAAAACGCATCTTACAAATCAATTTATAACATAAAATAAAATAACTTACTAAATCTGAAGGCTGGAATTTAGTCAACGTTTGACTACCGATCCTTGGCCTTTCACGAGCAGCCAACAGTGGTTCAGTGTCTCGAAGATTCTCAGGACGAGTTCCTATGCCCTCAGAGTCGCTCGAACTACTTTGATCCGACGAGAGAACGACCTCGGAATCTAGTGACACCCTGTTAATTAATCATTCTAGGTATGAACGTATTTTTTTCTACAACACTCCTATATCTGCCTGTATATTTTTCAGATACATATTAAAAAGCTCTATATGTCAACTGCAGTGTCTTGTCAATTTGACGCTTGAAAACTTGTTTAACTGTTTTATTTGTAGTTTTAATTTCATGTGGTATAATTTTTCAATCAAGGTTATTCGGTTTAATAAATCAAACAAGAAAATTGCAGAAAATCATGTCACTCATTTGCAAATTAATTACGATGTGAATCTCCTTCGTCACTGTATGCTATTGGAGCAAACTTATCGGTGTTTGATTTGTATATAAAATACAGGCCGTCAACCAAGTTCAGGTGAGAATATAGGAAAAAATATAGGAAATTTTGTCCAAAAATATAGGAGGTTTTGGCATTTTCTGGGCAAAATATTGGAATTTTAAGGTTGAAAAATCGACATTCACTTACTTGTTTATTGGCTATAATCATAAAATTTGTGTTTCACTTAACCCACATTCCTTAAAGGGACTGTACACCAGATTGGCACCAAAAAAAGTTTTATTTCTGCCACGAATCTCAGGACAATTATTTTGTTTACTCTTTGATATCATAATTGTAAAAACAAGAGGCCCAAGAGGGCCTATGCTCTACTGGCATGGCTCTTGTGGACATTTTCAATCCAGAGCATGTACGTATGAGTAAAAGGCAACAAATATATAGTTCACTTTTTGTGTTTGGGTTAGCTAAAAAATGCTGCATGTTCAACATCTGAGGACAGAAAGTGTTGTAAGCAGATTAGTTGTATGATCTATTTTAATATGTGCCAAGTATAGGTAATCTGTGGGTAAAAAATATTTGCTCTCAAAACTGTACTCATGGTCAAAATTTCATTGCTGTAGCTTTAAAAATTGAAAAGGAAGTCAAAAAAGGTGGGGCCAGTGGGAATAATTTCAAATGTTTTGCTAGACAGTCATCATATGATGCTCCACAACAAATATCAAAGGTATGGGCCGTGCGGTTTGAAACAAGAAGATTTTGAAAATATTTCTTAAATAAGTCTCTAGAAAACTTGTGACCCCCGGGGGCAGTGCCAGTTTTGACCCAAGGGGCATAATTTGAACAACCATGGTAGTGGACCACTAAATAAAGCCTTGTTCAAAATAGCAAGGATCTGCATAGCTGTTTCAGACAAAGGGGTTTTTAACATTTCCCAATTTATGTATAACAAACCTGTGATTACCTCAGGGGCATAATTTGAACAAACATTTACAAGCAATTGTGACTTTACATGTAAACTTGGCTCATGTAGACTTGGCTAAAAATAGACTAAGCTAATAAATAACATTTTTTATATTTTCAAGGATAGTTTTCGAAAGGAACCAAGCTCTAATTGATATCTAGATACTGTACAAGATTCATCGAGATACTATCAAAACTGAAGTCTGTATCGTGTTCACAAGCAATTGCTTACAGACGCACTGATTTTTTATACTTTCAAGGCCCATAATCTAGGCATGCATGGGCGGATCTGGCTGGTTTTGCAGAGGGAACCAAGCTCTAATGGGTATCTAACTACTGTATATTAGTTTCATTGAATTACAATCAAAACTTAAGACTGTATCGTGTTAACAAGAAGATGTTAACAGACGCACGGAAGCACATACTACGTACACATTACCATCGCATAAGCTCTTCTGGCCTTTGGCCAGTAGAGCTAAAAATACCAAAATGTAAAACAAAATAGAGTCGGAGATGGATTTCGAACTGGGGTCACTAAAATTGAAGTCCAGTGTTGTATCCTTACTGTGCTATGAAGGCTTACCCTTAACGGTTGGAATATTTCAGCTATATACCTAAGATTCTTTTTTAATGGAAAAATACCAAAAAATGGCGAAAAATAAATTAATTGTAAACTATGTGGTATTTCAGTTAGTATTAGTTTCAATGCATTGTACACTTCGATACCAAGTTTATGTCAGTTTTCGACAATTTTCTTCTTCTTTTTTTTCGCTATTTCATCATATGGGGTACATCCCCTTTAAACCTCTCCATCAAAGCAGACTATGCTGCAGCAACACAACTGTGGTCATCAAAGGTGTCCAGATGGATAACCAAGGGTGTACAACAGCAATTCTGAATAATGGTGATGGTTTGGAGGATAAAGACAGTCTTAAACTGTAAATAAACAATATCTAAAGGCAGTATCAATCCTTTGAATGATTTCAAATATATCCCAGCACCACTTATTAAGAAAAATATAGGAAAAAAATCCAAAATATAGGAAAATATAGGTTTTGAAAAAATATAGGAAATTTCTCAAAAATATAGGAAAATATAGGAATTAGTTCACGGCCTGAAAATATAAAATGTGCAAATGATACAAAGCAGATTTAATTTTCCACTTTCAACAGAAATAGGTATACATGTTTTCAGGATAATTCTTCTGTTACGTATAATACACTATAGGTTTATTAGACTTCTACTTTTACCTAGATTCATGTTGGTAAAAAGCTACACAGCTTATTTAAAATTTTACATGAGATCCGACAATAAACAAATATTGACTTGACTTGAAAAATAACTAGAAATGTGTCAACAGCACACGAATCCCACAATTTGCCGCATTTATCATAAAAGCTAGGGTCATTCGTTTGTCCATACACCATCAATGAGCTTCAAAATAATGAGTTCCACAACTTAATAACACAGGCCTTCCGGCAGCCACTAACAAAAAAGTAGGAAAAAGTAGGAGGTTTTCTGACAAAAAAGTAGGAAAAGTAGGAATATTTTTGGTTAAATATGTAATTATTAATAGCTATAAACTTAACTAGGAGATGTTTTTAATGCAAAATCATACCATTCTATATGCCACATTGAATAATTTAGTGAATGATGCTTGGTCGGTTTCTGTTGCTGAACTGTATGGGTGAAAAGATGAAAGTCAAAGTGGAACATGTTGCCACACCTTTCAACAACAGAAACCTGCCAGTTTGACATCTTTTGTTCATTTTCTGCAAATAAAACTAGCACAAAGATCAAACTTTAATATTTTTGCGGACTTTATTTTCAAAAAAGTAGGAATAGTAATTTTTTAATAAAAAGTAGGAAAAGTAGGAAGCTGTTAAAACTAGAACTCCGCGAGTTGGATGTGTCGCCTGACGAATTATTTACTGTCGACATTATAGCTGTTAGATTGGCATGAGATGTTTTTTTAAAGCAAAACAGGAAGTTGGCCATTTTGTTGTTGTTGTTGATTAAACGTGACCCTTGTTGTATTTTTGTAGAGGGTCACCCAAGGAAGCTTCCTGTAAAGTTTCATTGAATTTGGAGTGGTAGTGCTCTGGTGAGCTAAAAAAGTGTGCAAGGTAAAGTTAAACATGAAAATTAACAAAGGGCAATAACTCTAATATGGAAGCAAGAGATACAGTTTTTGTGCACTGCGATCCCCTTCAATAAGATCTATCTATCTATAAAGTTTCAAGTTGATAACTCTTATAGTTTTCGAGAAATACCCCAGACAAAATTTAAGCTTGAAAATTAACGAAGGGCAATAAATCTATAAACATATAGATGCAAGAGTTACGGTTTTTGTGAACTGCACTTTCCCTCAATCAGATATAGCTACGGAATAAGTTTCAGGTTGATACCTCCTATAGTTTACGAGATATGCCACGGACAAAACCTAAGCATGAAAATTAACAAAGGGCAATAAGTCTAAAAATATGGCAGCAAGAGTAACGGTTCTTATGCACTGCACTTGCCCTCAATGAGATCTATCTAGCTATGAAATTTCAAGTTGATACCTCTTATATTCTTCAAGATATGCCCCGGACAAAACTTTTAAGCATGAAAATTAACAAAGGGCAATAACTCTAAACATATAGATGCAAGAGTTACGGTTTTTGTGCACTGCACTTTCCCTCCATCAGATATACCTATGGAATAAGGTTCAGGTTGATACCTCCTATAGTTTACGAGATATGCCACAGACAAAACCTAAGCAAGAAAATTAACAAAGAGCAATAACTCTAAAAATATGGCAGCAAGAGTAACGGTTCTTGTGCATTGCACTTGCCCTCAATGAGATCTATCTAGCTATGAAGTTTCAAGTTGATACCACTTATATTCTTTAAGATATGCCCCGGGCAAAACTTTAAGCATGAAAATTAACAAAGGGCAATAACTTTAAGACTAAGAAAGCAAGAGTTACTGTTATTGTGCACTGCACTTGCCCTTCATGAGATCTATCTACATATGAAGTTTCAAGTTGATAACTCTTATATTCTACAAGATATGCCCCGGACAAAACTTTAAGCTTGAAAATTAACAAAGGGCAATAACTTTAAAACTAAGAAAGCAAGAGTTCCTGTTATTGTGCACTGCACTTGCCCTCCATGAGATCTGTCTACATATTAAGTTTCAAGTCGATAACTCTTATATTCTACAAGATATGCCCCGGACAAAACTTTAAGCACTTGCCCTCAATTAGATCTATCTACATATGAAATTTCAAGTTATTACCACTAATAGTTTAGGAAATATACCCCGGACAAGTGAAAATGGGACACGGCCGCCGCCGCCGCCGACGACAAAAGTAACCCCTATATGTCGTCTTTTCAGGCGACACTAAAAGTATGAAAAAGTAGGAAAAGTAGGAAAAAGTAGGAAAAAGTAGGAACGCTGGAAAGCCTGATAACATCAAAATACATTCAGGGCAGCGGAAATCGAAACAACTTCATCAGCCACACAACACTTCCCTAGGCATTCATAATTTAGCTCTTTAAGTTTGGAAGTTTAAGTGACACTAGATCAAAAATGCCATTGTTTGTTAATTCAAGGGCAATAACTTTGCTAAGTGCAGCAGAAAACGAAATCCCAGGTACACAACTTCATAACCCAAACGAAACACCATGTGCACAACCTCATCACAACATTCCCCAAAGGTTTCATGACTCTATGCAATTAAGTTTCGTTCAAAATTAATACGAACGGATCACCGATGAATTCCCACACAGACGGACAAGGGCAAATCTCAATCCCCCCTTTTTGTTGAGGATTAAAAAGTGCTTTTTAGGCAAACACCTACACGAACCTTGATCGACCTTTTGTTGGCGGGATAACCTCCCCATCTTTCGAGACATCAAGCCAACAGTTGAATCTTTCTTCACATGTTGTAAGAAAATTATGATTCGATCCATGTTTAAGGCCCGTCATCAACAGCCACATGTCAGCATCTGTAGCAGTTTTGAATAGCACGTTAACAAGTAAACAGCCAGTAAATTAGCTTGTTGCAATTTTAATGTTTGTAAAATACATTCATAGATTACAAGAATACCAAGGTTAACAATTGTAATCAAATATATCTGGTAATTCCCGCAACGTTTTATGTATTTGTTAATTTCATATTAGTACAATTTAATTTCAAATTCCCTCAATGGGTTCAAAAGTTATGGAGCGAACATAATTTTTTTATAATTATATGATAGTAATGTACATGACTTCTGACCTTATAGTGTGACCTTGACTTTAAACCGAGCGGATTGTTACATACGCTCTGTACATCGACTCAATATGGTGAACATTTGTGGGTAGTCATTTGAAATCCATTCTACGATTCAAAATATATAGAGCGGACACTTAAGAAAGTTATATAATAGTTCTATGACACTTGACATCTCAAGTATGACCCTGACCTTAAACCACAATGGTTGTAACATGTACTCTGCAAATTGTCTCAATATGTCAAACATTTGTGGCGAG